>NC_141097.1:9932716-10177716 GCF_041138505.1 Cibotium barometz | reverse complement strand
GAAAGGCCCTATTTGCAACCTATTCCAGATTAAAATATGGAGATATAGATGGTGTTTTGCTTGATAACTTTTAGTGAACTTGGCCTTGGTGTCAGTAAGATACAGACGTCCCTCTTTGTGTCGACGACTTTTTGCAGCGAGCCCACGTCACACATCACCGCATCATTTTGATTTGAGAAACTTAAAAAAATAAATAAATAATAAAAAATGGCTTAATCAATGTGAAAACACCCAGGACCAAAAAAAAGTCCTATAAAGACCTCGTTGAAAAGAAAGCACCTGGGCGGAGAAAGGCCAGTTTCCGAGTCAATTCCCGGTAAGGACCCTCCTTGCAGACGACCTTTGAGCAAGTTTTCGAGCACCATCGGAGGAAGCTGAGTGTGAAGTGAGGACACGAGTCCACCATATGGCTAGCTACTGCTATCGGCGTTCTTCTCCGTTTGAACTCTCATCAGGACTTAACCTGCTCTTGAACGGAGAGTCTCATGTTAGGAGGGGACTCTACCACCATCTTCTTGAAGGGGGAGTGGAGGGTTTCTTTATTGTGGCAGACCACTTGGGCATGGGGTGGCACTTCTGCTTAGGTAGAGAACGAAGAGACGATTGCTTAGTGCATGTACAAAAAAGCCTTAGAGACTCCCAAATGATAAGCAAAAAAATCAACTGAAGAAAATGCTTGCCTTTTGTTTCATGTGGAGTAACTCGGAAACCGTAATCCTCGCCATCACCTCCGTGAGACTCCTCCCCCTCCTCAAAACAGGAAATCTTGCGATTCTCATAGCATTTTTCGTTCTCTGTCTAAACTCTCATGAATGCCTCACATGCCCTTGAACGGACGTAACCAACCCTGCATGAGGCGGAGCAGGCGATCAGCCAAGGAGAGGCAGAGGAGGAGGGGGAGTGGAGGTGCGATCCAAGCTAAAATTGAGAGGGAAGTCGAGGTGCAAGAGAGAAAGAAAGAGAAGGAAAAAGGGTCATTGGGTAACGACTCTCTCTCCGCATTCAATATTAACATGCCAACATCAATATAACTTGCCAACGTCAGTATTTTTACATATTTCAAACAAACACGTCTCTCACGCCACCCCCCTCCTACACGGCTCTTATGTGCTTGCGCCTGCATATACACGCTGGATCGTTATCACGTGCGGCCGATAGACTCATACAAGCACTTGCTGGTCTCTACACGCAGTGGGTGGGAGGAGGAGTTGCTCGCGAGCTCGTCCTCTGAAAGAAGTTAGATGGCCACACATGATAACGATCCTTTTGCGAATGAGAGAAAGGACCCCTCAAAGGATACAGAAAAGGAGGAGGAGGAGGAAGACGATAAAAAGACGTGCAAGGTTCTTTGTTTGGACGATCTCTGGTTTTTTTCACGTATATGCTGCGTCGAGAAGCATGCAAAAGATATAAGAGAAATGAACAAGTGTTGAAGATAGCCGTGAAAATCTACTGCAACATAGTGCAGTGCAGTGAAGAATCTATCAAGGGATTGATGCAAATGTATGACAACTTCTGTGCTGTGTCAGGCTCCAAAATTGCCCCTCACAAAACAGAGTGTGTTAAACTGAGCTTCTCTGATAGGGCTGACTGTTTGGCCTCTTTGGGGTTGAAGGACTTGGGTCCTGGGAAGATTATCAGATATTTGGGCTGCCCTATAGGGCTGGGGCTGACTCCCCACCAATGTTTTACCTGGTTTAGTGATAGAATCAGAGGGAAAATCAAAGCAAGGGCCCATTTAAGACTCAGCTTGGCTGGCAGAATCATTGCACTAAGGCACATCCTCATGGCACTTCCTGTGTATGTTGCCACACTACTGAAGTTCTCAGGTAACGACTGGAACAAGCTTGCAATGCAGTTCAGAGAATTCCTCTGGAGTTTTGCAGATAAGAGGTCATGGTCCTTTATTTCATGGGAGCAGATCTGCTCTCCTAGGGAGGAAGGGGGCTGGGGGATCCCTGATATCATAGCTAAGGCTCAAGGCCTGCTTAACAAATGGATTCCCAAACTGGACAGCCCACAACCTTGGGCTCAGATCATTAAGTGGAGAATTGAGCGGGCCTCACTTAAAGGCTCCCAATGGCTCAATACAAGCTGGATTGATAAGCTAATGCACCCTGACAAGCTAAAGGGCTGGAACTCCTCCCTTACCATGAAGCTAGTAAACAGTTGAAAAGCAACAACTAAGGAGGTAGTATGGATGGGTTCCCGGTTCGACTCATCCCTTGAGCAGAGCATATGGCTTTGCAAAGATGCAATGCAAAATGGTGTCCCAGCAGTGGAAGCTAACCCCAGAGTAGCAAAAAGGCTGGAAGCAAAGGGTTTGGCAAAGTTCAAGGACATCTGGTGCTCCACTACTAAACAATGGCTGATCCCTGCTGGTAGATGGAATGCACTTAACAATGTAGAGCAAAGACTGATGCTTCATGTACTGAGCAATATCAGGAGGGAATGGCCCACCTCCCCAATGGTGACCACAAGGGTTAGCTTCAAGTATTGGTCCCTCCCAAGCATAAGACCCAAGGTGTCTAGACAGAAATGGGCTATGAGAATAGCTGTTGCCTGGAAGAAGGAAAACTGCACTCTGACAGTGGATTATTGCAGGCAGAGAGCCAGGCAGACATGGGGCTCTACAGGCTCAGGCAGACTGGACCTACTCCTGTGGAGAATATTGAATAGGAAACTACCAGTTAGGGGCATAACCAGCAAGTGGAGCCAGGGGAACCCTTACTGTCCCAGGTGCAAAACCCATAAGGAATCTATGAGGCATGCCTTTTGGGAGTGCAAGGAGGTGTACCCTGTGTGGGCAGCAGTCAACAGAATCCTCAGTGACTGTGGAGTGCATGACAAGGTCAACTGGAAGCAAGCAGTCATTGGATGCAAGGGCAGGATGAACCCTGCCATATATCAAGTGTGGCAAACACTGAGAGGCTTGATACTAAGCAGGATATGGGAATCTAGGAATGCTTTACTACACAGGGGATCCAGCTGTGACTATAGCTCCATAGGGAGAGTAAGGAATCTAGTGGTAGAAGGTCTTGTATTAGCAACGACTAGGGAGAGAGGGAAGATTAAAGCTACTGTGGATCTACTGCTTAGGAAAGTCCATAAGCTCCAGTGTTCACCTTAGGGTGCTGTATCTTTTTTGATACTTAATATAAATTTCTTTGCATTAAAAAAAAAGTTGCTAAATTAAAACATTAATTTGATGCAGATGTTAAACAAAGAAGCCTTCACGCAGACCAAAATTATTTAACTAAAATGTACCAAAAAAAAAGGTTTTGGGTGCATATATATTTGGGTGAAATACGCACACACAGATTTAACTAATTTTCAACAGGTGCGAATGTCAGTTTTTTTCCTGGCTTTGAGTCCTGAAGTCATAAATTAGGCCAATCATCATCACAGAGCTTACTCTCTCACTTTGTCAAACCTGATTCTCTACTTCAGATCAGATCAAGGAGAGTCAAGGTCTTCAACGATTCTGCAGAGAGTCTAAACCGTAGCGTTTCCACCGCAGAAGCCAAACAGCCCGAAACCCTAGCACAGATCTGAAAGCCTAGCTTCCACGCCGCCATGTCTTACGCGTATCTATTCAAGTACATAATTATTGGGGACACAGGTGCAGTTATGGAGTTAATTTGCTGGTTGATTTTCTATGTTTTTAGGGTTATTCTTTACTGTTCCAGAGCCAATTTTCTGTGCTTTTAGGGTTATTCTTTACTGTTCCGGAGCCAATTTTCTGTGCTTTTATGTTTTAGGGTTAATCTTCTCTGTGTTATAGTTAAACCTGTTCTGTTTTAGTGTTACATCTGTTCTGAACCATGGATCGGGCGACGAACTTTTGTGTGTGCAATTCCAGGGGTGGGCAAATCGTGCCTTCTGTTGCAATTCACAGATAAGCGCTTTCAACCTGTGCACGATCTGACCATAGGTGTCGAGTTTGGTGCCCGCATGATCACCATTGACAACAAGCCAATCAAGCTGCAAATTTGGGACACGGTAAGACCAATCCTCCATCAAGGCACCAATCTTAATTTGCTTTCTCAAAAATTTGGTTCCAAACTGCAAGGGTTTACACTGCCCATAAGTATGCATGGATTGCGACATCAAGGTGCTAACTAAAACTGCATTGCTTATTGGGTGCCACATTAAAGCATGCATGTGCAGCGTAGCCACATCAAAGTATATATGTGCGGGGTTGTCTCATCAAAGAATGTATAAGGGTAGTTAACATCCTACCCAAAAAATCGTGAGGTTGAACCCCCTGACATCACATGTGTGGGGTTGTCACATTTAAGGATTTTTGCTACAGGAAATCTGTGTTAACCAAGGATTACGGTTTATGTATGCATTGCTACATCAAATTTACAAGCTGCCAAGGATTAGGATTCGTGTATGCACTGCCATATTGCACATGAAAGTCGTGATTGTTCTACTTGTTTTGATCTTTCTGGTGTTGAGGTTGCGGAGTATATAGCCCTTGCTTTTTGTAGGTTGTCTGAATAATATAAACACAAGTATGCATCTCATTCCTTTGTCATTAATGCAGTTTGATTGTAGCGCATGGGCTGCAATAAATGCTTTATAGTCATTTGTTTGACTAAAATTCACAAGTGTGGATTTCACCAAATGCTGCTTGTGTGTCTATGGTATGGGTGAAGGGCTTTGTAATTTTACACACATGATAAGCATATGTGGTGCATCAGTTTTGAAAGCTTTCCCTACATTCTGGGATGAGAGTTTTTTTGTTCCGGCTTCCAGCCGTGATTTTGTATGGTCTATTCATACTTAATAGAAGTCTCCTTTTTGCAAAAAAGAAGCAGCAGCTTTCTAAGGACATGGGGTAGGAGATCATGGAGAGGAAAACACCTTAGCTTTAGGAGATCCTAGAAAGTCTTTTGGGTAAATTGCAGTGCCATCCAAAATCAGGTCTTTTTAAGTGAATAAACTGCACGTGTTGGAGAGTAAAAAGCGGAAGCATTCAAGGCAACTAATACCATGTACGGGATTGTCATGCTTTTGTTACCTAGGCTGGCCAAGAATCTTTCCGGTCTATCACAAGGTCTTACTATCGTGGAGCTGCTGGTGCTTTACTGGTTTACGATATCACAAGGTAAGTTGCGTCTTTGAAATTTCCACATTGTTTTTGGATGGATATTGTCAGCCCTTGTTCTCATACAAAAAAAACCTGCAGGCGGGAAACGTTCAATCATTTAGCAAGCTGGCTAGAGGACGCTCGAAATCATGCTAATTCAAATATGACTATTATGCTTATTGGAAACAAGTGTGACCTGGCTCACAGGCGAGCAGTGAGCACAGAAGAAGGTGAACAGTTTGCAAAGGAGAATGGCTTGATTTTCATGGAAACCTCAGCAAAGACGGCCCAAAATGTCGAAGAGGTATGGTCTTCTAGTGGGTTTTGTAAAGAATCCTCAATTCAGAAGTAAGCACAGATCAACTTTTGAGGGCACTTGTGGTCTCCTGGGTGGCCAAAGGGTTTGTGTTTGTGTCTTAGTGTTTTTTGAGCATTACTCGTACACACATGGTCTCCTGGGTGGCCAAAGGGCTTGTGTTTGTGTCTAGTGTTCTTGAGCTTAGGATTACTCATACACAATGGAATCTTTGTGCTCATGTGTGTTGGATTCTTTGTGTTCCTTCTTAGAGGTCTTCTCTGGCGCTTTTGTGGGATCCTTTGTGAGTTGGTCCACTGGAGTGCAACTGGACCATATGCTGTAGATTTCAAGAAGGAATCTCTATAAGACACATCTGCTTATAAATAAAATGTTTGCAAGTAAAGCTGTCTAAAATTTTCCTATCTTCAAACGTCAAGGAGGCCAATTAGCACAAACGAAACTCATTTTATTGGCTTATTCAACTAATGATAGGAAAGAGAAATGATCACACGCACCTGCCTGTATTGGCCTCCCCTTTTTCCACCTCTCTTCCCTTTCCCTTCCGATCTTGTAAGATATCTCCTAGCTTAGGATGTTTTACTATGCACTCTCTTCAAGTTGGAGGAAGGAGTCCAGTTGCTGTTTTGTGCTGCCCTTGATCTGTGGTTTGATTTTGCTAAAGGCTGGTACTTCAGTTGTTAGGTTAGTGGATGGGCAGTTGAGGAATGAGGGACTGCTCTGTAGATGCTGTAATTGAATTTTGCAAGTTGGCTTTCTTTATGGGCTGGTTGTCGAGTTATACATCGGATTGGCACGGTTGCGTTTGAACTTAAAACTACCTCCACATGTTAGAGTTCATCCAGTCTTTCATATCAATAGATTGAAAGGGAAACTGGGAGGTGAGGATAACACAGTTACTCCTCAAGAACTCGTTGAAGTCGAAGAATTATCCTATGTTCCACATGAACCTGATAAGGTACTTGAATTCAGGGAAAGAAAACTTTGTAGTTGACTAATCCTTGAGGTTAAAATTAGGTGGAAAGATAGGGAAAAAGAGGATTCGACTTGGGAGTCGGTTGAGATTGTTCAGCGCAGTTCTCCTTCTTTTCATTGCAAGAGTGCAATGTTTTGAGAGAGGCGAAGTATGTTATATGTACATTATGTGTGCTATGTTAGCATGGGAGCATGGGAACAAGCTCTAGTGGAGCATGGGTTAGGACTAACCTTAAGGGTTAAGGTTAGGGTCAGGCATCCAAGGGTCACACATGGGAAATGGAAAGTCAAGAGTCACTTGAGGGCCCTCCTATATAATAGGGGCATGGGGCACACTCAAGGGGGGCTTGGGGGGCTTGGAGGCTTATGCTATGGTCTCTTGTGTAGAGGTCCATATCTACTCATCTACCATTTCACACTATAGCTACATGCTATTGGATTGGAGTTATACCTCTTGATGGTATGGGACATCAAGATAGAGGTATGATGTATCTCATTTATAATTCATGTGTGCATCCCTTGGGCTCGGGGGTGGTTGGGTAGTTGAGTTTATGCCTGATTTATGTATGTTTATGCATAACAATTATCTAGAGAGATCATAGGGTTTTAACATGTAGGATTCTCCTACGTTCCCTGTATTGCTATGCGCTACTGCTCTACTACCATAGCTGAAGCTTTGAATCTTCTCACTGTATGTAAATAGTGAAGCCCAGTGAAACTCTGTTACACCCTGCTCCAAAGTCAGTTTTTCTCTCTTCAGTGCAACAGTAGTTCCATCCTCTAAAACCCCCTTGTACACCTTGCCAAACCTACTGCTTTCTTCACCATGGGCCACGCTTCACAATCTAGATGGCAACCATGTGCCATAGCTACTGCAGTCAAATCTTCATCAAGCTGGACTTTCCATATCGGCGCGGACATCTTCTCCACTACCTCTGCTGCTCTCCTCACGAGCTTCTCTCTTGCTCACTTTTTGTTCAATCTATTGTGAGCTTGCTTGCTCTTGCTGCCATTCATTCTCCTCTTCACACCTCCAAGTTGAGGTTTCCAAGTGTGGCCATAAATATGGCTATTGTGAGCTCCTTGAGCTCCAAATTGCATGTCTTTTGCCATAGCATGCTTCACGAATGCATCCTTCTTGATTCACAAATCTTTGCCTCTTCAACCTCTTTCATAAGGTTTCATCATATCCATTTACATTGCCATATTGAGCTCACACATGAGCTCCATAACTACTTGCCTCTTCCATCTTTGACAAGCAAGCTTTCTATGTGGCTTCTCTCACAAGGAAACCACTCCAAGGGTGCCTTCAACTAGATTTCTCAAGAAATCTCCAGGTGCCAAACATGTGAAAGCTATTAAGTGCTTCCACCATTGTTGCCCATCTTCCATGAGCAACTCTGTGAGCTATGCCCTTTCAACATGCTCCAACATGAGCTGCAAATCAGCCCATTACTGCTTGCCTCTCACATAGATAAGCATGCACCTCTACAAATGCTCTTTGCCAACTTGCAAGAGCCATGGGATTCACTCATCCCAAAAATCAGCAACCCTTCTTTACATTGAGCATTCTTCCATGCTCAATAACAAAAACTTGAGGCAAAACTCACAAAACCAACCTTCTTGAAACACCTTTATCTCCTTGGCAGCTTCCTTGTTGACGCCAAAGACTCCATAGCCTTCATATTTGTTGAAATCTCCATTTTCAGCGTCCATGATGATGAGCAGGTTTTCCATGTTGCAAAAATCCCATTTGCAACTCTTGGGCAGCTTCTATGCAACCTCCTTGTTGCAAATCTCCTCTCAAACTTGAGAATGGCAGTTCCAAATCTCTCTCAAATCCTCACAAATGCAAATCCAAATGATAATATGAGTGTGCATTTTTTTTTATAATAACTGAAAATAATGCTTAATCAAAGAACTCATAACCAAGAAATCTATACATAAATATTCACCATGACCAAGAGCCCACCCAAGCTCTGATACCATGTTAACAATCCAAAAATGGGATTGATCATGGTGAAGGACATAGATTAAGCAACATAATTAAGGTGGATTAAACCACACTAAAAACTCCATAACAAGAGAGAGAGATTGCACACTCAACACTCAATTCTATTGCTTCATTCACAATGAATCATACAATGATATAGGCTTTCTAGTCTTATCCCACTTTACACATCATCATCCATGTGGCACTCCCTTTTCCATTCTTTTGGTCAACACTCACACACCATACAATATTACATGTGGCATTCTTATTTTGCCACAATATCTTGCACCTCTAGGGTGCTTTCCCACGTACACACAATACCACAATTACATCTCTCAACAAGATTTAATCCCACAAAGGAGCAAACACCGAACAGAAAAGACACAAATAGACATTGCACAACACTGAGGCTGGAACGGGCTGACCCTCCTTTTGGAATGATGTTTTCTATTACAGAGTGCTACAAATATGAGAGATGAGGGTGTTTTCTCAACACCAGATTTCCAAGACTTCCACAAGCTTGAAGCCAGAGACTTCTACAAATAACCGAGCGTTGTAGGATCTGATTTGGCTCAATAACCAGCTGATAACCAGCTTGATAAACTGCCCATATCTCAGCATCAACCAGTCTAACAAGAGGGTAGAGAAGATGCTGTATTGTGTGAACCTTGTAGGCGACTAAAGGAAGTCAAAACACAACCTGCTGTGGACCAGCCTGTAAACGACCAGCAGAAAACTGCACAAATGACTGTCGCCCTCCCAAGGATGCTTCTCACGTGTGCTCATGCAGTTTTTCTGTATGGCTCTATGTGTGGCCTGTAGGCGGCCAGTTTTTGAAAGCGGCCAACAGAGGAGGAAAACTGCTCAGCAGTGGTCGGCCTGCTGTCCACTACTGGCGGGCAGCCCCAGAACACGCGAAAGGAGAAGGTAGGTGGCTGCTGTACAGCCTGCTCTCTGATGCTCTAAGGCGGCCAGCAAAAAGGAAGAAGCACACATATACAACTGCGGTCGGCCAGTGCACATATGAGCCGCCTGAGAGAGAGAGATATATATGTCATTTCGCTTTTGCATCTCAACCCCCCCAAAAGAGGTTGACTTCCTATGTATAGCATGGAGTCACGCCATAAATATATAAAAAAAACATCCTTGTAATCATAGTTTTTCCATACGGCAACCATACGGCAAACGCATACGGGTATGGAAGTATGAAAAAAGTAGGGTTCACACTCCCAAGAAATTCCATACTTTGGATATCATACGGCACCCTAAATTTAAGGAAAAACATGCTACATATGACACAAAAAACCAAAGAAACTTGAAACTGCAAAGATTTTGGGATTAGAAAAAACATAAATGATGTAGAGCCAGAATCCAAACTCCGGACTTTATATTACTGTAACTTGTTTACATCATACATGGTTCAAACCTTGGAGAAATTCCATACGTGGGATTTCATACTTGATTCTTAAATTAAAGGGTAGACATGCCATTTTCAAAGAAGTAAACCATGAGAGACTTAAAGTATGTGAAAGCCATGATAGATGGTCTATCATGGTTTTCACAAATTGACCATGTTTCATCCGTTTACACACATTGACAATTAATCTCTATGTCTAGAGAAGATGCAAAACATTTTCTTTTTTGGTTGGAGTATGAAAAGTTTTTCCATACGTGACCATACGCATACGGGTATGGAAGTATGGAATATTTTCCATACGAGTATGAAAAAAACTATGCTTGTAATGAACAGCTCACGTTTTTTTTTCCCAGAAAGAGACTTCTATCAAGTATGAGAAAAACATACAACAATCACAGCTATAAGCCGGAAGAGAATAGAATCACCCCAATATGTAAGGTGATTTCAATCACTGAGGAGTATCATGATGCCATGTAAGACCTGTGGTATTAGAGGAAAAGAAGATGCCATGGTCCCATTCCCGCATAAATATCACACGCTTCGCCTGCGCAGAATGAGAGGACTCCTGAATGCGAGCCCAAGTAGCCATAAGAGTGTGGATAATATCACCCCATATAGTACTAATGCACTGAGACCCAAAAATCTGGACACCCTCAATAGCCTCCGTGCATCTAGCTCTCCAGATCTGCCATGCTGTAATACTGGCAATAATCTCCCAACTGGTGTCAATCCTCTGTCTAGGGGGTGTATAATCAAGGTGAGGAACATCCTGCAATAGACATGCTGGGCAATACCTCTACGAATGAAAAAAACAGAATTTGTACCATTGCCCTTATAAAAAAGTTGTGGACCGGACTGGGAGAGCCAAGCAACTGCCCCCCAAGTCACATGCATGGCTCGGCCACTCAATTTGCCCATAAGTTGGGCTACAAGACCCCACTACATTGAAAACTGATCTCCACTGATTGGTAGGGAGACCACCATGTAAGAATAACCAAAAGAAATGAGAGATTTGGCTTCTTCTGTATGAGTGCCAAAGTCTATGCCAATATCTGCGCTATATCACTGGAGAAATATCATAGCTCTCCCAATGAGGCCCGAGAGTAGGGATCCTATGCATCTGTCGAGTGAGGAGAAGCTTGGCATTCCAAACAGTGAAACTGAAAAAAGGAAGGCTTTTCAAAGGATAGAAGGCATCAATCCACTCCCACTCTCCTGGATCCCACTGAAGATATCTGATAGGACTGCCACCGTATAGCCACAAACACCAAGAGCCATGAGTCACTATCTGAGGAGAAGGGTCAATGAACCAGTGCTTCCCCGAGCGACCAACAATCCTCACTGGACTAAGCCTAGTGTTTGGTATGATCTCCTTCATACTACATCTCCTCAATCTCCCACCAGGCCTGATAGAATACATGAGGAAATCTGTATCCTCCTGGCCTGGCAGAGCAATGACCTGCAGAGGTATGCCTATCCTCGAAAAAACTCCCAGCCAACTCGGATGATAGTCTCCGTGAAAGGTCCCAGAAAGCCACTCATGCGGAATAGCTGCATCAATCTGATCAATACGAATGTGAGAGCCCCTAAGATGCTAAGTGGATGCAACTCTCCGATCCTCCGGAAGACTCTTAAAGGTCTTCCAAGCAAGAACTGTGTATGCGCATCTCTCCCATCCTGACCATTGCATATAATGAGATGCACCAAGTGGCCGACCAGCCTCATCCCTAATGAACTCGTTCCACATAATAGGTTGTCGATCAGCCTCGTCCAAAGACCTAGGAAGCCTTTGTTGCAAAAAATATCTCATGCTTCTCCATGCTCTGACAATGGCTGCAATAAGAGGGGAAGATGGTGCCCTAATATCAGCCTCTGTGAACAAAAAACGTGTGTTGGGCATCCAGTCTCTCCCGACCCTGGGTGTACATCTAGAAATCTGAGACAAGAAAAAATCCTTCCAAGGCTAAGTGCCTGGTAGGAAACCTCTGACCACAAGTTTGCAAAGCAACGCTCTGCATTGCACATCCGGATTGATAATATTCAAGCCCCCCTCTCTTTTGGGGTGAATAACTGTGAGCCAAGCTACCCTGGCACGAGTGTCTGAGGTGCTATCCAAGCCCGACCAGAGAAAATTGTGGATCAATCTCCGCAATTGGCCAACGCACGCACGAGAGAAGCACCAACAAGAGGCAATAAACCAAGTTGAGGCAAGCAAAACCTGATTAGCCACCAAAGCTCTGGAGGCTAAATCTAATCTCCTGGAGCTCCAATGGAGGAGCTTCTTCCGGATACTCATAAGTACCGGAGCAAACTGCCACGCAGGAGAAATATCAATCCCAACTTGGCATCCCAAATATCTAGGAGTACATCCTCTGCTGATCCGAGTAAAACCAAGCTTTGCACCCCAATCAACTCTTGGTGAATCACTAACCCAAAAACCAATAGATTTGTGCCAATTAATGAGTGCCCCTGCTACCAAACAGAACTCCTCTAGTGCTACCCGGAAGGAACATAAGCATATATGTGAAGCCTCCAAAAACAGGGCTGTGTCATCAGCTAACTCAGAGTCAACCAACTCCTCATGACTACGAAGAGGCAACCTCAATCGTGAAATACCAGCAGTGGAGCGGAGAAAGATGCTCATGGCCTCTGCAACTATGATATATAATAAAGGGGCTAATGGGCAGCCTTGTCTTACTGAGCGAGAAATCTGAAACCGCTCTCCTCTATCACCGCAAGCAAGAACTCTACTGTGGGCATCACGATACATGCATGAAACTCCCACTCCCTTGATCCATCTCTGAGAGAAGCCCATACGACTAAGAGTACTCTCAAGAAAGTCCCAATCCACTCTATTATAGGCCTTCTCAAAATCCAAGAGCAGAATGGCTAAGGACTGATTGCTCGCTTTAGCCCATTCGACGGCCTCCCAAAACGAGAAAATGTTATCAAAGATGCTCCTGCCGTGTAAAAACCATTCTGGGTATCATGAATAACATCCTGCAAAATTGGCTACAATCTGATGCTCACTACCTTAGCAAGAATCTTATAGACAGTCCTAGGTAAGGTGATAGGTCTCCATTGGCCAATCAATGTCTTATCCCCGCTCTTAGGAATAAGATAAATAAGCCCCTCAGTGAGAGAAGAAGGCATAGAACCTATGTCCCACATCTCCTGCAAAGCCGATGTTATCTCAGCCCCAATCTCATCCCAAAAAGTAGTGAAAAAAAACAGGGAGAGGCCATCCTCCCCTGGACACTTACCATGAGGTAAGGCATGAAGAGCATGACTGAATTCCTGCATAGAAAAAAGGGCATCCAGAGCGGCACACAGCTCCTCGGTGATCAAATGTGGCAATGCATTCCAAACCTTCCTCTGTGCCTTGTGTCTCAGATCAGAATGCAGCTCAGCACGAAGAAGAGCACATGTCCGGCCACAACATATTACACTCTAGCTCGCCAATCTGCTTGCCCCTAGCGTGCACATGACAGCCAGTGAGGTGACAGTTAGCCATTGCAACTTTATCCTTATCCAACCTATGTATTGTGCAAAAAAAAATCTTCAAATTAATGAATCCATGAATGCTAAGTGTCACCATTTGGCCACCCAATTGGTCCACCCGTGATTTCTTATCATGTATGCACATTGGACTGGTGTCCATGGCAGTTGTATATGCCGGGGATTGATGCCACTCATGTGATACTATGGACTTGGCTTTCCGTTGGGACTTGTGTCTTCGTGTACATGCCCGGACATGCTTGGTGCATTGGTGTTCCATTGGGTTTGGTACCTCGTGTACTTGCCTGGAGCACGTCTATTTTGGTATAGTCTCATGAATGGGGATTGCCCATACCAATGCTGCATTGCATAGCATCTTTACGTGCTTGCTTGCAATTGAAATTACATGCTGTTTTTATGCTTGCTTGACCAATGTGTAGTTCCGAGTAAGGGGACGCCCGCCCGTGAACCGTGCGTGTGAAACTGTCTGCTGACATGGTTATGTGGCATGTGACAAGTGGTAAGTATTGGTCATAAACCTAGCCTTAGGAGTTAGCACTAATTTATAAGTGAGTGTGTACACACTTCATTAAGTTTTGGGCAACCAAAACTCACTTATAAATTATGACTAGCCCGGTTTTCACACACACTGATGTCCCGAGGGGATATAACCCAATGTCCACCGCCTAGACCTTATCCCCTTTGTACAAAGGGAGTAACCAGCCATGTGTCCACTCTAGCTTGCTCCACAAAGCACCTGCTTGCCACCTACACTGGACAACTCACTACCTCTCTCCTCCTCCTCTCTCTAGAGATTGGCACCTCCTTCATGAGGGCTGTTGGGCTGCATTTTCTGCACATTCTCCTTCCCAACTCCATTTCCAAGCTTGCTAAAGTGATTTTCAAGTTTCCAAGAGTGATTCCGGATGCTAATCACTCTCCTATACAGTCCCAATGACTGAAATTCAGCAAAACAGCTGACTTTACTGCTGTAATTTCTGGTCTTTTTACTTAAAACCCTAATTTCAGCCCTCCTTTCTCAAGCTGAACCATAGGGGAAGCTTTCCCAAAGTTCCCTTCATCCTCTTGAAGACTTTTGTCGCGAAGAATTGTGACAAATCGAAGATCTCTTCACTCCAAGGACTTCCATCGCGAAGACTTCTGCTGTCATCGACTCTACTTGCCATTGGTAAGCTTTAATGCTTAAATATGGAAGCAAGTAGCAGGAGGAAGTAACCGGATTACAAGATCACATACACTGTGTAGTGTTCTCTTGTCCTACGTGCTCTCTTACAGATTGTTGCTACCATGTGTTGGTGGAACAATAGAGGGCAGATGGTAGGGAACACGGGCACTAGAGAGGGTAGTGTGGATTGCAAGTCTACAACGACAACCACTTGTTTGCAATACTGTATTCATATGCATTGGTATGGAAATCTGGTCAGAAATGCCCATGACACTATGTACTTGATTCTCCCAAGATCAATATACTTTATTTGAGGGAGGGGTCGGCCGTTCCGCTCATTGTGGGTCTCTTGTCAATTCAGTAATTTACTTCTTGTATTTGAGCAAGTGTCCATAAAATCTTAGTGTATTTAAGTGTATTGAGTAGCATTGTGTTCAACCAAGCTACATTGGTATCAGAGCATACGGTTCTCTTTCACTTCTATCGTGAGAGACGATCACCGTGAACACTAGCTATCTTTACACTTAGAACATTATGGACAGCCATACAATGAATGTTGGAGATGCTAACACAAGAGGTAGGGACAATGAAATGCATGCTTCCAATGCTTTACAGGATGAGCAAACTCATATGGTGCACAATAGGGAACATGAATATGTGGAACAGCTGTCCGGTGGCAAAGAGAAGATGCAGGAAGAAGAGTCCATAGTCTTGAGGGCTGAACTTACTCGTATGCAGGCTCTTCTCCATGCACAACAAGAAGAATTGAACCTCTACCGCCACGAGGATCCATTGGTACATAACCGTTTGAAGGCCAAGAAAGCTGAATCTTATATGGATCATGCAATGGCAATGATTGCTCAAGAGTTGCACATGCAACCGAGGGATGCAGCACGTGCATACTTGGCTCGTACCGAGGATGCCTATGAAGAAAAGGTAACCATCCCACATGTCTTGGAATCCCCACAGGTGCCCGAACAAGAACTTATGTCTAAGAGGATGAATCTCCATGCTATGGGAGAGGAACAATCAGTGACTTCACGCCATGCAGGAATACCTCATGTAGCCCGTGAAGGATACAATGTTTATGGCAGTGGTCAAAATGTATGTCAAATGCCATTGCCGGCTGAAAATTTGCATGCGCAACACATGCATCATGGGTTGTAATTTTCTGTTGGTGTAGGTATTCCGCGTATCTCTCATGCCACTCATGCCTTCGAGTGTGCTCGTGAGGGAGAAGCTATGGCTGAAAATGTATCAATGCATGTTGAGGGGCCAGGCATGCCTCATGCTTACAGGGCACATGTATCTATGCCTTATGCATCACCTTTTGCAGGGGGTGTCCCAATGGACAAACATGGGAGAAAGCATGTTGAGATGCAGGCACATGCATCAAAGTCTCATGACTTCAAAGCCGGAGACAAATCTGTGAAGTTTGACACATATCATGGGGAATATGATGCATCAAAGGCACTTGCTTTTATTGCCTAGTTTGATATTGCTTTCAATGATGAGGATTTCACTCAGAAATCCATGGTCCGGCATGTAAGCATGTTTATGAAAGGCACTGTTGCCCATTGGTGGCTCACGGAGAAGCTCTCACCACCGAATCCTGTTAGATCATGGGAAGAGTTCAATAGATTCCGTTGGACACCCACACGCGAAATAGCACAACTTAATATCACAATTTGAAATGGACAACTTAATAACAATTGAAATTTGAAATGAAATGAAATGAAATAGATGGACACCAGCACTGGGGCCGGAACGGGCCGACCCCCCCCTCAATATATGATATATTATTGGGAGTATTTAACAAATACAATGCTCTATGGGTTCAAAGAACCAGATGATGTCCATGTACAAATGAATACAGTACCAAAACAAGAGGTTCGAAGTAGAGCGACCACTTGAGTGGTCCAGTCTCTACGGTCCTGTGCCTTCACTGGACTCCGCGGAGAGCACCCCACTGGTGTTCCAGGACCATGCACAAACAGGCGCTCTTCCGATCTTGGCACCTTTGGACCGCGGTTCTCCAAAAGCTGGGACTACCCGGCACCGAACGGGTGTTAGCCGTAGAGAGAATCCCTTATCAGATTTACCACAAAGTTCTTTATTTAAATCTGAAATTCACTTACTTTTAGATTGCTGATGGAAGACCAATACCCAAGGTGTCTGTGTGCACCTACTTGAGAGGGACACCAAGGTGCAGCAGCATGTCGAGAGGAATAACTGCCTGGGGAAAAGTATAGCCTCCTGAAGAAAGGAGATGCCGCCTATGTAAAGGAGGCACAACCGCCTATAAAGGAAAACAACCACCCACTGTGTAGGACACAGCCACCTTCTGTGGAAGAGGAGTCGCCTGGCTGTAGGAGCACAGCCGCCAACTGAAGGAACAGCAGCCACGCACAGAAGGTACAGCCGCCCGAGGGAGAATAAGCAGGAGCCGCTTGTATGCAGGGTACAGCCGTCGCCTGCTGAGTAGGAGAAGTACACACAATGGAGGAGCAGCCTGTGTGGTCGCCTGGCTGCAGTGGAGAAGAGGCAGCCGTTTGCTGGAGGGGACAACCACCTACTGGTGGAGGCGGCGCAGCCTATGCAGCCTGTGTAGCCTGCTGATGATGGCACATAGTCGCCTGTAAAAGAGGCAGCACAGCCTGTGCAGAACAGTCACCGCTGCCTGTGTGCAGGGCTCAGCCGCCGCCTATGTGCAGAAACGCCGAATGAAATGGAGGCGCCTGGCTGCAGCCTGATAGGAGCAGGAGCGTAGCCTTCTGGAGGTGGCAGCTGCTTGCTGAGTAGGCAGCGCAGTCTGCTGAAGATGGCAGCCGCCTGCTGAAGGAACAGCAGCCTGTGCCGCATGTATGGGAAAGCACATAGCCGCCTGTGGAGTTGCAGTAGCCTGAGAGCCACGAGAAGGAGCAGCCTGAGGGTTGAAGCGCACAGCCTGAAGCGGAGGAGATGATCGCCGCTTTTTCTCTACGATAGAGGTGGTGGCTCCTTTTTGTAAAGGTTGGAGTGGAGTAAACGATTAGAGTTGGCTGGCTCCCCACGTTTGCATGTGGGCGGCCAGCTTCATGGTGGTGTGGGTAGGTGACCATGCACCCACCCCCACACACACAAAGGTTAAGTGTGGCTCCCCACCTTGGCCCCTATGTGGGTGCCCATAGTGGGTGCCCACTTTTAAGTGTATGTGAACATACAACCTTATAAAACAAAAGGTTAGAAAATAAAGTATTAAACCAACATGTGCAATACACTTACCACCTGTTCACATGCAACAAAACTTGTCAGAAGACAGAGCAAACTTCACAACTCACTGGCAGGCGTCCCTGCTCAGTAAGTGACACGTCAAGTAGGCAAACACAAAAATACAAGTCATGCGAAAACAGTTTAAAACATGCAAAACATGAATGCATGTGCAAACAGTATCATGGACATATCTCCCGTTCATGGAACAAGTACAAAAAATCTGTCGGGCACAAAAAGGCACGACGTAAAACATAAATCCTGGTCTTCCTATGGAGTGACAGTCCCATAGGTAAGACACAGTTCCAGGCACGAGCCTCCCTATGGAGTGACAGTCCCATAGGCAAGACACGGCATGAATACTGGCTCTTCCATGGCGTGACAATCCGATGGATAGAACACAGTCCAGGTCATACACGGGTGGCACCAGTCTGGCTCTCGTCCATATGACACCTTCCTGCTAACACACGGGTGGCACCAATCTGGCTCCCGTCCATGTCAAGCAAAAATACTCGCCTCTTCTTATGAGACACTGGCCTGGCCTCAAGTGAACGAGACACAAAAACTGGAGATGGACCAAATGGTCGGCCAATTGGTGACACATGCTCAATTCTTGCCTCCCAATGCATTGAATGAGATAACAATGAAGTGGGATTGGGTGAAGCAAAATGAGGGGGAATTGGTAAATGCATATGTACAAAAGTTTTGGAAAGTGCTTTTGGAGGTGTCTCCATTTATGCATGTCACCGAGGCAGAAAGGAAGAGAGGGTTTCAATCAGGATTGCAACCCGTGTACAAAGCGGAACTACAAATGTATCCTGGTCATACCTTACACCAACTAATAGCAACCGCCACCGCCACCGAGCAATTGGAACTCAAATTGAGTCGATCCAATAAGGCTAAACCCTCATTTCAAGGCAAAGAGAGGGCTGTCCAAAACCTGCAAAATGATGGACAGCCACCTAAAAAGGACCAAAATCAAGATAAAATTGGTCCAAAGGCTGAAAATAACACTACCAAGAAGCGTCCCTTCAAATTGAGAGACTATGGTCTCACTCCGGAGCAGAAAAAGCAATATATGAGTGTGGAGAAATGCTTTACCTGTGGTAGCACCGAGCATATTGCTAAGGCATGCCCGAACAAGAAGAAGCGTGATAATGCAAATGCATCAAAGCCTAATGTGCATATGGTTCCGGATGTACAGGGCAACACTTCACATGATAGCAAAGACAGGGTTGTATGTAAAGCTTGGGGATAGCTCAAGGATCAGCCCTCTTTGTTCATGTTTGATGATTGTGCATCTGAAAATTTCATATCCACACAGATGGCAGTTGCTTTGGGTATTGAAGTGGAGGACATGGGTCCGCAAATTGAGGCAGGGGCTGCCTTTGTTGGTAGAGAAGTGCAGGTCATGCCTATTTTTGGCAAGTTGTGCATACACATTCAAGGCTATGTGGATCATGAGGATTTTCTTGTGGCGCCTTTGAATGCCTGTGATGTATTGCTTGGAAAGCCCTGGCATACACGTATTGATCCGTGCAAGGCTTACAAGACCAACAGGATCACCTTCATGTACAAATTAAGAAAGTAATGAAAAAGAGTGTTTTTGCATACTTGATTTTTGTACGAGATCATGTTGAGGAAAATAATGTACATGTAAACACTCTTAGTAATGATAGGCTGAAATTTTTGCAAGAGCACAATGATTGTTTTGCTGATGAGTTACCAAATGAGTTGCCACCCATACGATTGGAAGATCATCGCATTGATCTTGTGTCGGGTAGCTCACCGCCTAATAGGCCAGCCTATCGTGTAAGTGCATCCCAAAAAGAGGAGATTATGAAGCAGGTGAATGAGCTTCTTGAGAAGGGTTTGGTTCAGCCAAGCTCTTCCCCATATTGTTCACCCGTTCTCTTGGTTCAAAAGAAGGATGGATCCTTTCGTATGTGTGGATTATAGAGCTTTGAATAAGCTTACCATCAAGAATGAGTTTCCGATTCCACGCATAGACGACATCCTTGACAAGTTGGATGGATCGGCATGCTTTAGCCGAATTGATCTCAAGAGTGGATATCATCAAGTGCGTGTAGTGCCTGAGGATGTACACAAAATTGCTTTCAGGACAGCATTGATCTCAAGAGTGGATATCATCAAGTGCGTGTAGTGCCTGAGGATGTACACAAACCTGCTTTCAAGACAGCATTTGGGCTTTATGAGCATCTTGTTATGCCTTTTGGTCTTACAAATGCCCCGGGTACATTCAATAGAATGATGGATCGCATATTCTGTGGGTACAGGAAATTTACAGGTGTCTTCTTTAATGACATCCTAGTCTTCTCGAAGACCGAAGAAGAGCATAGAGCTCATTTGGTCATTGTTTTTGAAGAACTTCGTAAGCATAAACTCTTCATAAATGCAAAGAAGAGTGAGTTCTTCTTGTCAGAGATACATTATCTTGGGTATATTGTGTCCAAAGATGGAGTGCGGTGTTAGAAGTCATCTCTTGTCTTTCTGTTGACACCAGGGCCTTTGTTGTGGGTGTGCCCACCCTTGTAGGTGTTTTCTCATTTTTCCTCGCTTTTTTCAATTTTTCTGTGGCTTGGGTGGCACTTCTGTGGTGGCAGGAGATCTTGGTAGGTGGCCGACTGTACCTGCAGTACCTAATCTCAGCTTTGGTGCTGGCCGATTGTGGTACAGGTTGTGGACACCCTGGCATTGCTGGCCGACTGGGTGTCTATGGGCTGGTTGTGGAGATCTAGGCCTGTCGGCTGCCTATGAGCAGGCCGACTGTAGTGTTGGGGCCATATAAAATGGCCCCATAGTCCCCTTGTCAAGTTGTATCATTTCCGGAATCTTCCTTGTGTATATAGAGCAGAGTTACATTGTATATAGAGCAGAGTTCACACCTCTATCTCTCTCTCTCTCTCTTGTGATGTTATTTTTTGCATTGTGTTTTGCTCTCGTGTTCCCAGATCTAGTCATTGGTATCAGAGCCTAGGCTCTAGATAGTTCTTGGGATTTGTGTGAGCAAGAGGGGGAGTGTTGTGTTGCTGATTGGTGGACTGTTCGGGAAGAGGAGAAGCAAGAGGACGGCGGGCTGATTTGCTGGACAGCCACTTGCAGGTGTAAGTTTTTCTTTGTTCCCACGCACCCACCCTTTTTCAGAGTACATCCCCGCAATGGCAGATCTGTCAGATATGGCCGAGAGGCATGTGAAGATCCCTACACTCCCCACGTTCCCGGTGGACCGTCAGTTGGACGGGAACAACTACGGCATATGGAAGGTTATGATGGAATCTGTTCTAGAGTCTTACGACCTCGCTGATCTCATCGTTGTTGGGGTTCCATGGCCGGAAGTAGAGGAAGGGGAGTTACCGTCGATCCGAAAGGACCGGGAGGCACAGGCACAGATGTGGGATCGTGTCAACGCTAGGGTCCGTTCGTTTATCTTCCTCAACTGCAGAGCGCAGGTAATCAATCATGTAAAGCTTATGACGCTGGCCAGAGGTATATGGCAGCATTTGGCCTCTCTTTACAACAGGGTATTGCCCATGAAGAGGATCTCCTTGGAAGTACAGATGCGGGTTATGAGCCCTGCAAAGTTGTTGACGATGCGGGAGCATATTAACAAGCTGCAGGCTCTTCAGCAGGAAGTTCTTCAGGTTGGGAAGGAGATATCGTCAGAGGACATGGCCATAAGGTTGCTGTCGCATTTTCCCTCTCAGTACTCAACATTTTACTCGTCTTTGATTACCAGTGGCAGGCTCAGCACCATCACGTGGAAGGAGCTTGTGCCCATGGTCTTGGACCAGGAGGAACGATTCACGAACCCTCCTCAGGATGGAGGTTCGGAGGCCTTAACTGGCCAACGGTCGAAAGGCTGTAACACGGGCAAAGGGAAGGCTTCATCGAAGAAGTCTTCTGAGAAGAAGTCCGTCGCTAACCGCGAGAAGCTAAAGGCAAAGAGGACCTGTAATGATTGTGGCGAGAAAGGCTACTATTGGAGGCAGTGTCCCAAGCGAAAGAGTGAGAAGGGTGAAGATTTCTCAGCAGCAATCATGAAGACTCTGGCTTTTGTGCACCTGGAGGTGATGGACACCGATGTTTCATTTTCTTCAGGCAGGGAGGAGGTTGGAGGAGTCTCTGCAACGGATACTCGGGAGTGGATTCTAGACAGTGGTGCTTCTAGGCACATGACTCCTTCCCGTTCAGATTTACAGGATCTCTGCAGGTATTCTGGTCACATTCTTACTGGGGATACATCCACTATCCCAGTTCATAGTGAGGGCAGGATGGAGATAGTTCCCGATGGCAGAGGGGGGAAGCATTCCTCCCAGGTGTTGTATGTTCCGTCACTTGGTTTTCATTTGTTGTCAGCAGGTTTGCAAGACTGGCGTACGGGTGGAGTTTGATGAGCATTTTGTTGCTCTCTGGGACAAAGCAACAGGCCAGGTGGTTTGGGAAGGCAGAGTGGAGAATGGAGTTTACGAGCTTTCAGCATTCTCTCTCCCAGGTCCTCAGGTTTATGATGAGTGGCAGTCTGGTAATGGCCACTTAAGTGTGGATACGCTGCAGGTGCAGGCTTTCCGGGACCAGATGGTGGATAGCTTGTCAGTTGATGGCAGCAGTTGGCAAGAACTTTCCAGTACTGATGTTGGTGGTTCTTGTGTTTGTCAGTCAGAGGAAACTGAACAGGTAACTTATGCTCTGATGTCTCGTAGTATTCGGGACAAAGAAACTCTTGTAGATGAGGATGTTCTTTCCACGGGGACCTTTCGGAAAGCTAGGCAGGTGGCAGTTGATTACTTGCAGAAGGAGGTGCATACTCTAGGCTTTGTGGTTCCGGATTCAGAGGGGGTGGTTGACAGGTTTCAGAAGGCCTTGCGTGGTCTTCAGCAGGTGTCCAGGACTTGGCTTTGCACCGTAACCGGTGTTGATCCTTGTGAGCAGTGTGATGCCTCTTTGACTCAGAAGCATAATAGTTCATTGATCTGGTTGATGGACACCAGATTGGACGGGAGCTTCCTGATGAGGCAGTTGAGCTCATGGTTGCAGATGACTCTTTGGGATGCAGGATTGCGTATCCTGTGGTTTTTGCGACATGCGAAGCATCATGGACTCTTTTACACAGAAGGGGGATTGATGGATGGAATCCGACTCCACGGTTGGAGTGACTCAGTTTGGGGAGGAGATCCGGACACGAGGAGATCTACTTCAGGCCCAGGAGCAGTTTTATGGAGCAGTAAGAGGCAGTTATCTTTTGCCTTGTCGTTGACAGAGGCAGAGTACCGGGCTGCTTGTGAGGTGGTGAGGTTGCAGAGGTTGCATTGCAGGATTGGGCTTCCACTGGAGGAACCCATGGTCATCCAGAGGCACTTTGTTCGTGAACAGATCGTTGGATGATGACATCTTGCCAGAATTCTGTTCGACGGAGGACAGTACGGTGGACCTCTTCACGAAGTCACTATCTCAGGATTTGCTCAGGTGGCACCCCAGCTCCCCGTGGTTGGTTTCACAGCTAGGAGCTGAGAGGGGGTGTTAGAAGTCATCTCCTGTCTTTCTGTTGACACCAGGGCCTTTGTTGTGGGTGTGCCTGCTCTTGCAAGTGTTTTCTCATTTTTCCTCACTCCCCGTATTATTTTCCCATTTTTTCTGTGGCTTGGGTGGCACTTCTGTGGTGGCAGGAGATCTTGGTAGGTGGCCGACTGTACGTGCAGTACTTGACTTCAGCTCTGGTGCTGGCCGATTGTGGTACAGGTCGTGGACACCCTGGCATTGCTGGTCGACTGGTCATAATTGGCCTACTGGGTGTCTATGGGCTGGTCATGGAGATCTAGGCCTGTCGGCTGACTATGAGCAGGCCGACTGCAGTGTTGGGGCCATATAAAATGGCCCCATAGTCCCCTTGTCAAGTTGTATCATTTCCGGGATCTTCCTTGTGTATATAGAGCAGAGTTACACGCCTCTATCTCTCTCTCTCTCTTGTGTTGTTATTTTTTGCATTGCGTTTTGCTCTTGTGTTCCTAGATCTGGTCATTATCTCCGCTGCGTATTCTGACATGTGGCTGGATCCTGCAAAGATTGATGCAATTCGGAATTGGCCCGAATTGAGTTCGGTGCATGAGATCCATAGTTTTCTTGGATTATGCTCTTGCTATCGCAGGTTCATGGATTGCTTCTTCTTTGCATGATTTGACAAAGAAGAAGGCCGTGTTCAAATGGTAGAGAGGGATGCATTCCTCAAATTGAAAGATACAACTACTCATGGTCTAGTGTTGATCATTCCGGATTTGCAAAAGCCTTTTTGTGTGGAATGTGATGCATTTGGAAATTGCATAGGAGCTGTCCTTAATCAAGAGGGACATGCCGTGGCTTATGAGAGCCGTAGATTGCATGATGCAGAGTTATCTCTTGGCATTTATGAGAAAGAGCTCTTGGCTGTAATTCATGCACTTACTATATGGGAACATTACCTTCTTGGGGTTGATTTCACTGTTGTGAAGACAGATCACTAGAGTTTGAGGTATTTTCTTACCCAAACTAAGTTGTGAGAGAAGCATACGAGGATGGCCAATTTCCTCTCTATGTTTCATTTTCAAATCTTGCACACCCCGGGAAAGAAGAATGTAGTGGCCGATGCATTGTCACGAAAGTCGTATGTAGCAGCTTTCTCGGTTGCCTCTCATGGGGACTTGTCTACCATGCGTGATTTGTATCATGCGGATGCTGCTTTTGCCACTATTTGGGTTGATTTGATGGCTGGTCATGCACATGTCTCATATGTGATCAAAGAGGGTTATCTCATGAAAGATAATCGCCTATGTGTGATGTCTGACATGAGGCAAAAGGTTTTGGATGAGTGCCATGCTCCTCCATATGCTGGTCATAGAGGCATAATGCCTACTACACACATGATCGAGCGGTATTTCTTTTGGCCAAGTATGCGGAAGGACATAGAGGCACATGTACGTGCATGTATCACTTGTCAAAAGGTGAAATTTGATAGGCAAAAGGCACTAGGTTTGATTTAGCCATTGCCTATTTCCACGCAGCCATGGGAAAGTATTACAATGGATTTCATTATGGACTTGCCACGGACCCAACAGGGTAATGATGCAATTTGGACAATTGTTGTGACATGTGAGGGATTGATCGTAGTAATCACAATCTTAGGCTAACTAAACTTCACTTAATGATGCTTAAGAGATAGACAAATAGTGTCAATGCAATGCAATGCAGCTATATTAGATGAATGGGTTACAATGAGATCTAAATAGATCTATGATGTTGTCCTAGATGAAGATCCTTCTCGGGATGAGAGGGATATGGTGAATGCTGATGATGAGGACTGTTCCTTGCTCCAATGCTGAGGTCCACCCTTCGATGCCGGCTTCCCTCTATGTAGGAGGTAGGAATGATGAACTATGTGCTGAATATGCTGGCTAAACTGCTGATCTGCTTCTCCCTTGCCCGTTGACTTCCCTTGTCTCCTGGGAAGGAAACGCCGAAGAGAAGCTGAGATGCTTGGACTAAACTGATGCGCTTCTATATATATGTGTGAATGATGTTGGTCGGCCAGCTATTAAGCTGTCGGCCAAGTATTTGGACTCCACAACCTGCAATAAATGTAATAAATGCTGTCGGTGTCACGAGCCTGTGGCAATGACTAACTTTGTTTTTGCTTTCTTTATCGGATTGGTTTCCTGTTTAGAAACCCCTTTTGGAATCCAAAATGTCTGCATTGCTCAGTCGGAGTGGACAGCATTAAAGTTCAGTGAGAGAGTCTAAGTTTGGATGGCCTAAGGTTTACAGGCACTGAATATTGACATTAGATTAAGGCTAAGAGAAGGGTGGGTCGAAAGAAGAAGAAGACAGATAAATATCTCTGCTAGAGGGCAGTGCACTTGGAATTTGTCAGTGCTCTAGAGATAGAAGAGCATCCAGAAGATCAGAGGGACGCGATTCTGACATCTCCTAAATTTTAGGGGAACCTGCTATTTTTGGCCTATGTCGGAATTGAAATGTGTTCGCGTCAAAAGGAGGGCAATTAAATGGGGAACAATAGTCCCCAAAGACCTGCAGTGAGCTGATGAGCTGGCCAGGATATTTTTAGGCTGGAAGTCCAAAGCAGGAAATTGCTTATTAAGGTGCCATTTGTCACATTTTACAAAAAAACTTTCCACTCGTGGGAGGCTGAGCACTCGTTTTCTCTCTGTGGGAGCTCATTTGGTGAGTTTGCAGGTGGATTGAAGCAGGTTAAGGGCTATTGAGAGCTGCCTACTCCCTTTGCCTTGATGCAGTGAGCCATACGTGGCTGTAAACCACTCCTCTACTCTCTCAGAATGATTATGCCTGCAAGAGGCTTTCTTATGTGTATGTACAGCTGTGAGGAATTCATGCTTCCTGGCTAAGGCAAGAGCCTCCTTTGATAGGAACAGGCGCGGTTAACCACCGTACCATAGCAGGTACCTGTGGGGGTCATAACCCCACAAAGCAGGTGTCAAATTCAGCAATTTATTGTTGCTGTTTATGACTGTTTTTGGGCTGTTTCGGAGCCCGAGAAGGTACCGGATTGCAATAAGGTCAAGCCAGATGGATTCCAGAGTGAACAGAGGGCCATATGTGTGCAAAACAGAGTAAATTTCAGTGCTGTGCAGAAATTACAGCAAGCTGAATTACTGGTTTTTATGCTCTGTTGAGAGGGTTTCGACGTACTGAAGAGGTCAGAAGTGGTTTGGAATGATTCTGACATATTTTGGGTCAGTTTTGGGACAGTTATGCTGGCGAAATTTTCAGGAATAAGCAGAAAATTCAGCAAACTCAATACCTTGTAAAAATCTCTTTTTCTAAAGAATAAATAAATACCGAAAGGGGCGCCAAGCTTTGGGGCCTATCTGGTGTCGGTGTCAGCTCCTGGGGACATTCTAGTTCACAGGATTTTGTTGTTTTTGCTCTGTGTTTAAGCTAAGGTATTAAGTGACGACATAAACTCGTGAAAGCCGTGTGTATTGAAGAAGATCTACCGCCCAGTCAGTAGTACAGGCCGGTTTCATGGTTCCATTGCCGGGATAAACATCACTTTGTTTTATTGAAGTGAGCCTGGGCCTGCTGGGTAGAAGCACAGAGCACTGATGGCTGACCGACGTGAAGAAGCTAGAGAGGAGTTCTCTTCCTCCCAGGAAAGAAGAGAGGTTCTAGTGGTTTCAGAGGCTGGAGAGCCGTCTAGGCCGTCTCATGCAGTGCCACCTCCTGTCATGCCTATACCACAGGGAGCCAGAGCAGATGAGGATGCTGCTTTCAGAGCTCAGTTGCTAGCAGCAGTGGGTATGTTTTCCCAGGTCATGCAGAATCCACGTTTCTTGGAGTTTCTGCAACCTCCTCAATCTACTCAGCCCATTGGGGCTACAGAGTTAGTGCAAGAACCTGTTGAGGTTCAGACACTCAGTGTACATCCTGCCGACTCACGAGAAAGGGCAAGGCAGCTTGTGGGGTCAGTGGAAAGAGCACCAGTACTTCCTTCTGTTCACGAACAGGTGGCTGAAACGCCAGTTGTGCCGGCTTTTGTTGAGCAGCCCGCCACCTTACAGCAGCCATTAGTTGGCCAGTTTGGACAGGGAAGTCAGTTCCAGGCACCGCCGCAGGTATTTCCACCACCTACCTTGCATCCAGGCTATTTTGGAGGCGGTTCTGTGTTTCAGAGCATGGCTGGTTATGCGCCAGGAACAGTGGATTACCAGCAGAGAACTGTGTTTGGGGGTTCACAGAGTTTTATGCCAAACCCCATGTATGGCAATATTGGCATGCAGCCAGGTTTTCAGGGTGTTCAGAGCAGTTTTGGAATGCCACAGGGCACTTTTGGCATGGCTGCTTTTCAAAATCAGCCACCACCTCTTGTACAGTCAAACCCGTTTGTGGGTGACAGAGGGATGATGATGCCATCGGATAGTGTCCTAATGATGCCAGCACCTACTGTTGATAAACCGAAGCCATACAAAGAAGGTGGAGCAGCTGTACAGTTTGACACTTTTAGAGGCTTTGAAGACAGGACTAAAGCACTTTCCTTCATACAGCAGTTTGATGCTGCCTTTGCTGGAGGGAACTTCACAGAAGTTTCTAAAGTGAGAAAGGCTGCCACTTTTCTGAAAGGCAATGCTAGCCAATGGTGGACCACTTTGTTGATGCAAGGTCAGGCACCGTCCACTTGGGTTGGCTTTAAGCAAGTGTTTGCTGCAGCTTGGTTAACCAATGAGTTTGAGGTTGATGTGATGTCAGCCTGGCACAGTTTGGATGCCTCAAAGTGTAAGGATCTCGAGGATTATAATAAGAAGTTCTGGAAAGCTTTGTTGCCAGTCACTTCTTATAGAATTGTGCCGTTAACTGAGCAGATAGAGAAGTACTGTTGTGGCCTGCCAAAAGAATTGCGCAATTATTGCACAAAGACCAAGGTTACCACATTGACTCAGCTGATTGAGAATGCAAACACAGGGAATGCACTGTTGCTGGGTCAGACTAGTGGTTTTGGGGGCAGCAGCAAAGAGGGCAAATCAGCCAGAATTTCAGCAGCCAAACAGGTTGAAAAGGTTGATGAGCAGGGCCCTCAGAAGACAGGTAAAGCTGGATCAGCAAAGAAGAAATTAGCCAAGGCTTTTTGGCGTCAGTCGAAGAGCAGCAAGCCTCAGTTTAAGCAGAGAACTGAAGAGGAAACACAGGCTTTAAGGACTGAGGGTAAATGCTTTATCTGTGAGAAAGCTGGTCACATATCAAGGTTTTGTCCTGACAAGAAAAGGCCAGCTGACTCAGAAGAGAAAGAAGACAAGAAAGGAAAGAAGGTCACCCCTTCGGCAGGTTTAGTGCCAGATATGCTAGGGGATAGACCTCAGACAGATGCCAGTGAGTTGTGTAGAGCCTGGGGAAAGGTCAGAGATCAGCATGTTCTCATTTTCTTTGACCCTGGGGCAAAGGCAAACTTCATTTCCCCACAGTTGGCTGCACAGTTGGGCATCAGAGCTGATGAGATGGGATACACAGCTGAGGCAGGTTTGGCATGTCCTGGCCATTCAGAGTCTGTGACACCCATCCTTGGAAAGTTACGTCTGCATATACAGTCTTATGTGGATGCAGAAGACTTTTATATCATGCCGCTTGAGGGATGCGATGTATTGCTTGGTATGCCGTGGTTGTACAGAGTGCATGGCATCTTGGATTCCTTCAAGAAGACTGTGACCTTGGAAAGTAGAGGGAAGACTCATGTGCTAGATGTTAAGCTCAAAGGAGAGTCTGTACCTATAATTTCAGCTTCTGCTATTACCTCGGTAATAAAGAATCATCTTTCTGCGTATTTGATATTTGCACGTGATTTGAATGAAGTAAGTGAGTCAAATTTGTCAGTACTTGAGAAAGACAGATCTGAATTTTTGTCACAATTTAGTGATGTCTTTTCTGACTCATTACCGTCTGAGTTACCACCAGAGAGGTCAGAGGATCATGGTATAGATCTGATTCCAGGCAGTAGTCCACCGAATCGACCTCCGTACAGGGTTAGTGCAGCGCAGCAGAAAGAGATTATGAGCCAGGTGAATGAGCTGCTGGAAAAAGGGTTGATACAGCCAAGTTCATCTCCCTTTTGCTCTCCTGTGCTCTTAGTGCAGAAGAAGGATGGCTCATGGCGCATGTGTATAGATTACCGCGCTTTGAATAAGGCCACCATAAAGAACAGGTTCCCTATTCCAAGGATTGATGACATCTTAGACCGCTTGGAAGGCGCGTCTATGTTTAGCAAGATAGATCTGAAAAGTGGCTACCATCAGATCAGGATTAGAACTGAAGATGTGCATAAGACTGCGTTCAGGACGACCTTTGGCCTGTATGAATTCCTTGTGATGCCATTTGGTCTGACGAATGCTCCTGCCACATTTAATCGGATGATGGATCGGATATTCCGACCGTTTAGACAGTTTGTTGGCACCTTCTTTGATGACATGATTGTCTTTTCAAAGTCGGAAGAGGAGCATAGAGACCACTTGTCAGAGGTGTTCAATGAATTACGTAGTCATAGACTGCTTGTGAATGGCAAGAAGAGTAAGTTCTTCTTGGAACAGATTCAGTTCTTGGGGCACATTGTGTCTAAGGATGGGGTCAGAATGGATCCTGCTAAGGTTGAGGCAATCAAGACATGGCCAGCCTTGAAGACTGTGCATGATGTCAGAAGTTTTCTTGGTTTATGCTCTTACTACAGGAGATTTATCAGAAATTTTGCTGAGATTGCTTCACCGTTGCATGCTCTGCAAAAGAAAGACGTCTCTTTCAGATGGACACAGAAAGAGATTTCAGCTTTTGAGCTACTAAAAGAAAAGATGACTTCTAGTCCAGTGATTATATTGCCAGACCTCAGGAAGTCATTTGTTGTCCAGTGTGATGCATGTGGCAGCAGTGTTGGTGCTGTCTTAATGCAAGAAGGAAGGGTAGTGGCATATGAGAGCAGAATATTACAAGGGCCAGAGAAGACTATGCAGGTCTATGAGAAAGAACTGCTGGCTGTAGTTCATGCTCTAGAAAGTTGGAAACACTACCTTTTAGGTGCTGATTTTGTTGTTCAGACAGATCATCAGACTTTACGCTATTTTCTGACTCAGACAAAATTGTCGGAGAAGCATATGAGATGGGCAAACTTTTTGTCTATGTTCCACTTTCAGATTGTGCATGTGGAAGGCAAGAAGAATGTTGTGGCAGATGCTTTATCAAGGAAGCCACAGATTTCAGCAGTGTCTATTCCTTATCATCATGAGTTAGATGACATGAAGGAGCAGTATGCTGTTGATGAGGATTTTGCCCGAGTCTATGATCACATTGTGAATGGACAACCTCATGACCACTATCTTCTCAAAGAGGGTTATATGTTGATGCATGGGAGACTGTGTGTCACTAGGCCACTGAGAGTGAAAGTGATGACAGAGAGTCATTCTCCTCCGTATGCTGGACATCGTGGTATAGATGCTACAGTTAAGGCGGCTGAGACTTTCTTTTACTGGCCTACTTTGAGAAGAGATGTTGAAGATTATGTACGGCAGTGTGTGATTTGCCAGAAGGTCAAGTTTGACAGGCAAAAAGCACCAGGGCTGTTACAGCCATTGCCTATTCCAGAGAAGCCATGGGAAAGCATAGCAATGGACTTTGTGTTTGATCTTCCTAGGACACAGACAGGGAATGATGGAATATGGACCATTATATGTAGGTTCAGTAAGCAGGCTCATTTCATTCCTGTTCGAAAGAAGATTAAGCCAGAGCAGATGGCACGATTGTTTATGTGCAACATTTTCAAGTACCATGGGATGCCACAGTCTGTGATTAGTGACCGTGATCCACGAATGACTAGTCTTTTCTGGAGAGGCATATTTGAGAACATGGGCAGCACGTTGAAGTTTTCTTCTTCGTTTCATCCGCAAACTGATGGGCAGTCTGAAGAGGCAAATTCTACTGTCCTTGATCTGCTAAAGTGTTATGTATCAGAGCAGAAAGCAAAGTGGGAGCAGTATTTGCCATTGGTTGAGTATGCATATAATAATACAGTGCACTCTTCAACTGGCAAAGCACCTTTTGAGATTGTAGAAGGTGGCAAGAAAGTGCCCCCCATTTTGCATACAAAAGATAAGATTTTTGAGGCAGATCAGTTTGTGCAGAATATGGATGAGACATACAAGAAGATTAAGCATGCCCTTGAGAAGACTCAGGCTAAGCAGAAAAGAGCAGCAGATATGCATCGCCGAGAGCTCATGTTTAAAGAGCATGATTGGGTCTTGTTACGCTTTGAAAAGGCACGACTTAAGAAACGTAAGGGCAAGGAAAGCCTGTTTACTAAGCTGAGTATGCGGTATTATGGGCCTTTTCAAGTAACAGAGAAGATCAGCGATGTATGCTATCGGCTGAAATTGCCTGAGCAGTGGAAGATTCACAATGCGTTCCATGTGAGTCTTCTTAGACCCTTTGTGGGTGATGTGCCAGTGGATATGCCACCTCAAGATCAACCTGAAGTTGAAGAACTTGATGAAATTCTTGTTCCAGAACAGATCTTGGCACATAAGGAACGGAAAGTAAAAGGCAAGGCTGCTAGACGCTATTTGGTGAAGTTCAGAAACTATCCACCTTTGGATGCTAAGTGGATGGAAGAGGGTGAACTCGCTGAGTCACCTAATGTATTGGGACTTTACCTTGAGGCATTTAGTCTGCAGCCTACCTTGACCCATTGATTGAGGAACTGTATAGATTGTTATAATACAATTGCTCCATCGATCATGTACAGCTAGTCTATCTTTTGTCTTGTGGATTATTCAGTTAATAGATACATGTAGTCACCAATTTTGGCATATGTTTCAGTACTATGGTTTTGGTTTTGTCAACATGTATTTCTGAATTTAGACTCTACGTGAACTATATTGCAGTGTGACTGAATGTCACTGTTAGTGTTGGGTTCATCGACAGAGCAATGACCATGCTTGTAGTATACATGTCTTAACTTGATGTTGGTTCATCTCGTTAACTGGAAACATGTATACGACGCATGCAAATGAGGACATTTGCGATTTCAAGAGAGGGGTATGTCACGAGCCTGTGGCAATGACTAACTTTGTTTTTGCTTTCTTTATCGGATTGGTTTCCTGTTTAGAAACCCCTTTTGGAATCCAAAATGTCTGCATTGCTCAGTCGGAGTGGACAGCATTAAAGTTCAGTGAGAGAGTCTAAGTTTGGATGGCCTAAGGTTTACAGGCACTGAATATTGACATTAGATTAAGGCTAAGAGAAGGGTGGGTCGAAAGAAGAAGAAGACAGATAAATATCTCTGCTAGAGGGCAGTGCACTTGGAATTTGTCAGTGCTCTAGAGATAGAAGAGCATCCAGAAGATCAGAGGGACGCGATTCTGACATCTCCTAAATTTTAGGGGAACCTGCTATTTTTGGCCTATGTCGGAATTGAAATGTGTTCGCGTCAAAAGGAGGGCAATTAAATGGGGAACAATAGTCCCCAAAGACCTGCAGTGAGCTGATGAGCTGGCCAGGATATTTTTAGGCTGGAAGTCCAAAGCAGGAAATTGCTTATTAAGGTGCCATTTGTCACATTTTACAAAAAAACTTTCCACTCGTGGGAGGCTGAGCACTCGTTTTCTCTCTGTGGGAGCTCATTTGGTGAGTTTGCAGGTGGATTGAAGCAGGTTAAGGGCTATTGAGAGCTGCCTACTCCCTTTGCCTTGATGCAGTGAGCCATACGTGGCTGTAAACCACTCCTCTACTCTCTCAGAATGATTATGCCTGCAAGAGGCTTTCTTATGTGTATGTACAGCTGTGAGGAATTCATGCTTCCTGGCTAAGGCAAGAGCCTCCTTTGATAGGAACAGGCGCGGTTAACCACCGTACCATAGCAGGTACCTGTGGGGGTCATAACCCCACAAAGCAGGTGTCAAATTCAGCAATTTATTGTTGCTGTTTATGACTGTTTTTGGGCTGTTTCGGAGCCCGAGAAGGTACCGGATTGCAATAAGGTCAAGCCAGATGGATTCCAGAGTGAACAGAGGGCCATATGTGTGCAAAACAGAGTAAATTTCAGTGCTGTGCAGAAATTACAGCAAGCTGAATTACTGGTTTTTATGCTCTGTTGAGAGGGTTTCGACGTACTGAAGAGGTCAGAAGTGGTTTGGAATGATTCTGACATATTTTGGGTCAGTTTTGGGACAGTTATGCTGGCGAAATTTTCAGGAATAAGCAGAAAATTCAGCAAACTCAATACCTTGTAAAAATCTCTTTTTCTAAAGAATAAATAAATACCGAAAGGGGCGCCAAGCTTTGGGGCCTATCTGGTGTCGGTGTCAGCTCCTGGGGACATTCTAGTTCACAGGATTTTGTTGTTTTTGCTCTGTGTTTAAGCTAAGGTATTAAGTGACGACATAAACTCGTGAAAGCCGTGTGTATTGAAGAAGATCTACCGCCCAGTCAGTAGTACAGGCCGGTTTCAGTCGGCTACTGTAGAGGTGCTGTCGGCTGATCATAATAGCCCCGACTACATGCCATAAATGCTCTAAATGCCTTTATGTGCTGAAGATGGCTAATATACTGATGTTGGTACTGAAAACAGCCCCAAACATATGTTTGCATATGCTGAAAATGCTTAAATGTCCTGATTAATCCTTGATGATGCCATGCCACTTGTACACCTGATGGGTGTGCACGTGACAATTGTGGACAGGTTTAGCAACCAAGCTCATTTCTTGCTTGTCAAAAAGACCATCAAAGCTAAGCATATGGTTAAAATATATATTGCACAAGTGTTCAAACATCATGGAATGCCGAAGTCCATTGTGGGGGATAGAGATCCCAGGACTACAAGTCTTGTTTGGCGGGCCTTATTTGATAATATGGGCATCAAATTGGACTTCTCATGAGCTTATCACCCTCAAACGGATGGGCAAAGTGAGGCTGCAAATTCAGCCGTGTTGGATCTCTTGAAATGTTATGTGGCGGATCAGAAGTCTTCTTGAAATGTTATGTGGCAGATCAGAAGTCTTCTTGGGAGAAGTACTTACCGCTTGTGGAATTTGCATACAACAACACGGTGCATGCATCTACGGGAAAGGCCCCGTTTGAGATTGTTTATGGTAAGGTGGTTTTCCCACCCATCCTTCGCACAAAGGATGAGATATTTGCAGCTGATGAGTATGTAAGAGACTTGGATATTGCTTTTGCTCAGGTGCGGACAGCCATTGCAAGGTCACAAGACAAGCATAAAAGGACTGCCGACAAGCATAGAAGGCAATTGGATGTTAAAGAGAATGATTGGGTATTGTTGAAATTTGACAAAGCAAGACTTGCAAAGAGGCCTGGCAAAGAGGGTGCATATCCTAAGCTTCCAACTAGGTACTATGGGTCTTTTCGAGTGATCGAGAACATCAATGAAGTGGCTTTCTGATTGGCATTACCTAGTCATTGGCACATACACAATGCTCTTCATGTGAGTCTCCTTCCCAAGTATGTAGGGCCGGAGCCCAGTGAAACGGTCATTGAGGATCCACCAGAAGTGGATGAGCTTGAGGAGATCTTGCAGCCAGATTAGATTGTGTATCACAATAACCGCAAGCTTACTGCAGGCAAGGTTGTGAGGCGTTCTTTACCTTGTGAAGTTTAAGAACTATCTTTCCATTGATGCTAAATGGGTAGATGAAGAGTTCTTCAGAGATTGCCCGCATGTGCTTCAGACATATTTGGATGCTTTTCAGTTGCGGACAACTATTTAGAAGCCAGGGGGGATGTCACCATTTGGCCACCCAATTGGTCCACCCATGCTTTCTTATCATGTATGTACATTGGACTGGTGTCCATGGCAGTTGTATATGCCGGGGATTGATGCCACTCATGTGATACTATGGACTTGGCTTTCCGTTGGGACTTGTGCCTCCGTATACATGCCCGCAAATGCTTGGTGGATTGGTGTTCCATTGGGTCTGGTACCTCGTGTACTTGCCTGGAGCACATCTATTTTGGTATAGTCTCATGAACGGGGATTGTCCATACCAATACTGCATTGTATAGCACTTTATGTGCTTGCTTGCAATTGAAATTGCATGCTGTTTTCATGCTTGCTTGACCAATGTGTAGTTCCGGGTAAGGGGACGCCTGCCCGTGAACCGTGCGTGTGAAACTGTCTGCTGACATGGTTATGTGGCATGTGATAGGTGGTAAGTATTGGTCATAAACCTAGCCTTAGGAGTTAGCACTAATTTATAAGTGAGTGTGTACACACTTCATTAAGTTTTGGGACCAAAACTCACTTATAAATTATGACCAGCCCGGTGTTCAGACACACTGATGTCCCGACGTGGACATAACCCAATGTCCACCGCCTAGACCTTATCCCCTTTGTACAAAGGGAGTAACCAGCCATGTGTTCACCCTAGCTTGCTCCACAAAGCACCTGCCTGCCACCTACACTGGACAACTCACCACCTCTCTCCTCCTCTCTCTAGAGATTGGCGCCTCCTTCATGAGGGTTGTTGGGCTGCATTTTCTGCACATTCTCCTTCCCAACTCCATTTCCAAGCTTGCTAAAGTGATTTTCAAGCTTCCAAGAGTGATTCCGGATGCTAATCACTCTCCTACACACTCCCAAATGACTGAAATTCAGGAAAACAGCTCTCTTTATTGCTGTAATTTCTGGTCTTTTTACTGAAAACCCTAATTTCAGCCTTCCTTTCTCAAGCTGAACCATAGGGGAAGCTTTCCCAAGGTTCCCTTCGAAGATCTCTTCACTCCAAGGACTTCCATCGCGAAGACTTTCGCTGTCATTGACTCTACTTGCAATTGGTAAGCTTTAATGCTTAAATATGGAAGCAAGTAGCAGGAGGAAGGAACCGGATTACAAGATCACATACCCTGTGTAGTGTTCTCATGTCCTACGTGCTCTCTTGCAGATTGTTGCTACCATGTGTTGGTGGAACAATAGAGAGCAGATGGTAGGGAACATGGGCACTTGAGAGGGTAGTGTGGATTGCAAGTCTACAACGACAACCACTTGTTTGCAATACTGTATTCATATGCATTGGTATGGAAATCTGGTCAGAAATTCCCATGACACTATGTACTTGATTCTCCCAAGATCAATATACTTTATTTGAGGGAGTTGTTGGCCGTTTGGGCTTATTGTGGGTCTCTTGTTAGTTCAGCAATTTACTTCTTGTATTTGAGAAGTGTCCATCAAATCTTAGTGTATTTAAGTGTATTGATTAGCATTGTGTTCAACCAAGTTACACTAAGTGGAGAGGCTGAGTTTACCATTATACTCACTAAAGGTAATATTTTTCGCAAAAGGTTTCACTTGGCTCGGAGCGCTTTCTTTGTAACATGCAGGGGAATTATGCATAATGAAGGATGGTGTCACACAAAGTCTCACACCGCCTTCTTTATCCTGAGTTTCGCGAGTCTTTAGCAATCCACATTTATCACTTCAAACTTTAAGAGTTGAGAGAGAGAGAGAGAGAGAGAGAGAGAGAGAGAGAGAGAGAGAGATTGTACACCTTATTGGGTCCCAAATTACCCATTGAAGGGCCCCCTCCTATTGCGAGTATTTGCTTTATTATCTTTGAAGAGAATGAATGAGGACTGACTTTGGATTGTAGATAAGCCAAACGCAAGACCTTTGAAAGACCAAGAGTTAGGCTCAACTCTACATGGCTGTAGAAGCACCAATGATGACCGATATCAAGCCTATGATGCACTCTTCCAATGGAATGTAGGAAGGCTGCAAATCTGAGGCTGAGAGAAGGGGCTGATCGGGACTGTTCTAGGCTATGAATATATGCTGAAAATGAATGAATGAATGCGTTTTACCTTCACCGGTAGGGTTGTAGCAAAACGATGATGTGAGTGAATGCTGAAAACTGTATGTATGCTGAAAACGCAAGGTTAATGTGCTTCTACTGGCTGAATGCTGTGGATGCTGTGCTTTGTTGATGTAGGGCTGAATGCTTCATGCATAGATGCTCCTTGTGTTGAAGGGAAACACTTGACTCCAATGCTTATGAGATGAATGAATGAATGCAAGGCTGAGCTATTTATATGTCTCTTATGAGCTGGTCGGCTGCCTGAAAGCTGGCCAATTGCAACATGTCTTGTATAAAATGGATAATGTTGATAATAATATGGTAAAAATGCCAAATAAATGCTACAAAATATGGAAAAATTACTGGATGATATTCTGAGTCTTTTGCAATGATTTAGATGGTCTATATGCATATGGGATGAATGATATGCAAAATGTAGACATGATCTAATGCAAACCCTAAGGCTTCTACTGACTTCTATATGCATGAATGATTCTCTCCAAGTGAGTTAAGGGACTTTGATTGACTGACTGACTCTCTAAGGCTGAGGAATGACCTACGTAGCTTGTGCCTGACATATCCTAGACTGAGGATCACAATGGGGTCACGACGTATGACAGAAATTAAATTCTAAAGAGTTCTACTACTGTACAATGTTGCACTGATGATGAGCCATTTTGTCACCATGCACTACAGTGCAGAGTGCATGTGACATTCCCTCCTGCTTAGCTTGGTGGCAGGTTCATGGCTTCCAAGTAGTCCGCCAACAATTAGGGGTACTCTTGAAAGAACTCTTCGTCTAGCCAAACTGCTTCATGGGTACCTCGATCTCGGAACTTCGTATAAAATTGACCGAGTCGTCGACCGGAACCATACTTTCAACGATGAAGAAGGATCTGCTCAGGCTCAATGACTTCTGATTCGTCTACTACGTCTGACTGTTGTTCATCTGAATTCTGGTCCAACATATGGTTTTAGCCAAGAAAGATGGAAAACATCATGCATCGTCCAACTGTTAGGCAACTTCAATTTCATGGAGACATCACTTAACTTTTTAACTGTAGGAAAGGGTCCAAACCTACGGAAAGAAAGCTTGGGACAACATTTATCCACTTGTTTCAATCTCTGTTTTGTGATGCACAAATAGACCCTATCCCCTTCCTTGAAGTGGACATCTCGCCTAGACTTATTTGCCTGTCTGTGAAATGAATAATAGCCAGGCTCATAATTGAGGGCCAAACTGTATTGAGTACCAAACTTTGCAGATTGGTCATGTTATCCAGGTCTTTTCCGGAGATTTTGAGAATGGTAGACTCCTGAATGGTCTAGATGCGGGTCTTTCTACCAAGAGCATCAGCCATTGGGTAATGCTTACCAGGGATGTACTTGTTCAGTTCTCCAAATTGGTGGAAGAGCTGACTTCATTTGTTGTGCCGATCACTCCACTGGGCACTTGGCATTGTCGGGAGCCACTTAAGTGCTTGGTGGTCTGTGTTGACTATGAAAACACGTCCATAAGGAACATGTTTCAAATGTTTGAGTACTGACTGCTCTTCTATCTTACCCTTGAAAGTCTTGGAAAGACGACAGAGAAACTCGCTAGAAGGTGCTGTCCCAGGGACCAAATCGATATGATGATCCTCAGGACAAGAGGGTGGGATACTGGGTGGGAGATCATCCTTAAGCAAAATGTCTGAATGAGAGGAGAGATTTGCCAACTGAGGGATTGAAGAAGAAGATGAGACAGCTGTTATTAATGAGATAGAAGTTGTTTGAGCATAAATCAATGCTCCTTCCGTCCCTTGCGGATAGCTCGTCGGGCCTGGAGATGAGAAATCATAGGAATGCCAAGAATGCCCCTATCCCCACGGATCATGACAGGCTCATGAAAACCTTTAGAGATAATAAAGGTGTCTTGTCCCCAATTGGGAATAGGTTTATACTGACGAAACCATTGGATTCCTAAGATCATATCACACCCCAAAAGAGGAGAGAGAATGAAATCTTGTTGGAATGAGGTCTTTTGAACTCGAAAAGGAAACTGCCATGCCTTTTGAGAAATGTGGGTGCGGAGACCAAGTGTAAACCTGTCCATCTCCAAATGATAGGGCACTAAGGTACTACTCATGTTGGTAGCCAAATGGGGAGAGATGGCCTCCTCAGAATTGCCCATATCAAAAAGGACTATGAACTGGTGGCCCTTGGTTGAGCCATAAGCTCGGATCAGGCTTTTTTGTGTGGTTGTAGCCTCACCCTTTTGCTTAGCATCAAGCACCACGGATGGCATGGGATGCATAGAAGGTAAGATCTAAACCGCATTGGTGGTAGCAGGCAGGTTTGGAGGAGCGGGAGAGACTATGACAACTGTGGCATAAGGCTTTTTGGAGGCTTGCTCCACTTGCCATTTTTGACAATCCTTCTTACCATGCCCAATGGTATGACAGTAAAAACATCGGTTTTCTGACTGATACTTCCTTTGCTCCTCTAGAGGAAGATAGCCTCCAGTGATGACTGTTGTGACATGTGGGAGATTGATCGTAGTAAAACAACGTTAGGCTTAACTAAACTGTACTTAATTATACTTGAGAGAGACAACGGTGTCAATGCAATGCAATGCAACTATATTAAATGCAATGGTTACAATGAAGATCTATAAATAGATCTATGCTTGTCCTAGATTAATATCTATCTCGGGAAGAGAGAGAGATGCTGAATGGTGATGTTGACTGAATGTTCCCTGCTCCAATGCTTAGGTCCACCCTTGAGATGCTGGCTTTCCTCTATGTAGGAGGCAGGAGATGAATTGTATGCTGTCTTCTAACTGAGTGCTGAATATGCTGATGATCTGGTGAATGATGATGATGAACTGCCTTGCTGCACCTTTAGGTATGTTGTACTGCAGGCTACTGATGAACTGCTGACTCCCCTTGCTCCCTAGGAAGGAAACGAGAAGATGTAAGATCCTGAGATGAATGAACTGAATGATGCGATTCCTATTTATATGAATGTAATGCTACTGGTCGGCCAGTATACTGCAGTTGGCCAGCTGTGTGGATCTTCACGACCTATTAAATGCTCATGAATGCTGTCGGTTGCTGATACCCACCTGTCGGCTGGTTCCACAAGCCCTGACCTGAGGTGATGTATGAATGCTTTATGTACTGCCGTAGGTACTGTTAACAGTCCCATACCATGCTGCACATTCTGTAAATGCTTGAATGCCTTTGCTTAATGCCAAGAGTGCTCTGCTTAATGCTTATGAATGCCTAGAATGCCATGTCACTTGTACACCAACTGGGTGTGCACGTGACACCCCCGTTCTGTTTGAGTCCATAGAACTTATCTGCCAAGTTCTTGAGCTTGAAACTTGTGATGGAGAGAAGGTTGGATGGAGCTTTACAAAGGGAGGCCAAAGAGTCCAAGGCACCCACCCAAGCCAAGCAAGCCCCAGAACGGTCAAAACGGGCCAAAAACGAGCAGTCCCTCCCCCCTCCCCCCCTCCCCCCCCCCTCCCCCGGTATCCAAATACATGTGGTAGTCCACTCTCCGAGTCTCCTCGCTCTGGTGCGTCTCTGTGTAGAAGACTATGTCCCGTTTTGTGAATGTCTCCTTGAATCCCCCAATGCCTGACCACAAAGTCCTGTTGCAGTTCCAAACTGCCATCCTCAGATGTGTGGTTCCATAGGCCCCGTGTCCCTATTTGGGACGTCTGTTTGTTATGATGACCTTGCCATCTCTATAAACTGCCCACTTTCCTGCCTTACAGGCTTCAAGCACCTGCAACATGCTCATTTTCCTATGCTCCACCTATGTGGGAGTGAGGTCATCACCAAGATAAATTTTCTCACCTGTGAGGGCTGCTCTATGATCCAAGAATGCTTGCTGGGTGGTGGTGTCCTTGAAATTTATAGGAGTAGTGGGCGGGCATGTGTGGTGTCCTTACCTGCTCTCTCCATGCATCCATATATGGTGTGCCTTCTTTGTCCATTTTCCGACATAGTATGGTGGTGTCTGCCTGCAGACTCTGCTTCTTACAGCCCAACCACATGCACATGTAATGCCCGAATCTCCTTCTTATATTTTCCTCAATCATGTCATGAATAATAGTGGGTGTGTGTGGTGTCCTGTGTCTCTTGGCGACCTTTGTCCACTCCTCAACTTCTCTCTTCATTACTGCAGCCCACCCTCGTTCAATCTCCCTTTTGGTCTCCACAATGTCCTCCTGAAGCTGAGAGAGAGAAAGAAAGAAAGAAAGGAAGATATATTAACGACTACGAGAGGCCAAAGTCGGCCTATGAGAGAGAGAGAGAGCTGAAACATCGTGTAATGCAGGCATTCATTAAGACAGCAGGAAAGATATACCAAAAGATTGAGGAGGGTATATTTGATGTTTCAAATGAGGTAAGAAGCCCCATCTTTAGGCATAGTCAATATTAGGTGCATGCTGCATTGATTAAAAACCTATTGGGTTGAGTATGGTGCTCCTTTGTGTTCATACATTTGAAAGCCTTTTTTCGCAGTCACATGGAATTAAGGTTGGTTATGGAGGTGGTGCAAGGACAGGAACAGCAGGAAGAGATGCGCAGGCATCTCCAAGTGCTGGCTGTTGCAGTTGACAAGGCTGTGAAGATTGTACGTATGCATGTTATCATAATACTTCAATGCAATGAAAGCTGAAAAAGGGTCTCATTCTCATTAACACAGTATATTTCTGCATCTTTTTAAGATTTTAAGGCATGGGTGGAAGTGTTCTTGTACTTTTGCAAGCTCCTCAAGGCCGTCTTGCCTCCAGATAAGGGTGGACTCTATCATGTGTTGTTTTCGATTAGGGCTATTTCAAAGCAATATATGTGTATTGTTGATACCACGCGTTCATTTATCGATTCACGTCCAGAAGGCTTTATGAACCCGAAAAACTATAACGAGCAATGGTGATTTTGAAGTGGAGAAATGTAGTTGATAGGTTTTGATCATCTCCATATAAATATGAGGTACTCTCGTCCACTTAATTGGAAGAGAGTTCTTTGTCAGATTTTTGCATGCACTTGTTAACATGCGTGATGTTTATAGTGCGCAGCCATTATTGGCATCGTGCAGATCACATATGCACACACTGCAGAATGTATGGTGGGGGGGGGGGGGTGGGGGTGGGGGGCTCACCCACGTCCTATGATTTGAAAGATCCTCATTTTTGAAGTTGACTCAGCATGTTGGAAGAACTGGAAAGGATACAACATGGCTTATGTGCTCTTTGGTCATTTTTAGATAGAGCCACAGTCAATGAATGCATTTGCCATAATCGACCTTGAAGCTGCTCATAGAGACACTTGAGAGTGACGATGCTCAGCTGCTCTTGTTTAGAAAGAGCATTAAATTTTGGTGCTCAAGGTTGCCAAGCATGTGAAAAGTATTAAATTCTTGATTCATGGGTTATTGTGGAAAATATTTTCACGTGACATAGAAAGACAGGGTTTTAGTTCTTCTCTAGACGATTATGTATGCATAAAGTTGTACTATCGATTTGAATTTCATGGTCTGTTATTGCTATGCATGAAATTTCGTGGGGGTGGAGGGAGGAGTGAGGGAGAGTTTTTTGATATTTTGGGGGAGGGGGAGGGGGAGGGGGGGTTGTGTGGGGGATTGTGTTGGGGTTGTAGGCAATTGCTATTTTTCTTTCTCATGGTGAATTGCATAGAGTAAATTAATTTTCACCATCAAACTATTTCAGGAGCAGTCCAAGATTGAAAAACTAAATGGGCAAGTTGTGCTTAGTCTGCCTCTCAAATCAACAGCAGATCTAAAACGCGTAGTAAGTTACACCTTGACAAAGCAGGCACATCAAGAAAGAGCAGCACAGCTTAATATTTACGCTCCTCCAAACATAAGGGCAATGGTGTAGAGGGGCCCTTTATTAGCAGTGCATGCCCATAGACACCCTTTCATCTCAGTTGAAGAAGCTCACATTACGTGGGCAACTAGTGTTCATGTCCCTTCCCGAGAAAGGTGGTGGTGACCTTGGCATGCAAACCCTTAATGTGGCTAAATGTGTGGTCCTTAAGTCATATTGTGGACTTCATCCCCTCTTTACACGAGACAGCCTATGTAAATTTGAGAATATCATGCTGTCCAAGTAGTGTGGTTTGGTTCACTTTCTTCCTTTTAGGCTTAGCTCCTCTCTCTCTCTCTCTCTCTCTCTCTCACACACACACACACACACACACACACACACACACACGTGCGTGCATGTGCACACACTTGAGACCATATATTCACTGAGAGCCGTTATTGAGGAGGCAAGGTTGCAAAAATGGCATGTTTATTGTTGCTTTGTGTATTTTTAAAAGCCTCTGACACTTATCTTATGCCTTCAGAGGTAATATGGGGAGTTGTAGCACTATATGAGTTGGCTGTTTGGCAGATTAGAGCACTAGATTGCACATCAGTGGAGATTTTTAGCATGGTTGGGGTGAAACATGGATATTATCATGACGTTGTTTGGGATTTATATAGATGAGATGCTGGACTTTATTGATAAATTGGATGGTGAACTTCTCTCGCCTACAAACATTGGTCTCTATCGTGTCATATGCATATAGTTTAGTTCTCACCTCAGACTCAAGGGAGGGGTTGCAGAGTGACACCTTTTAAGGCACTATAGGTGTTTTGTAAGCAATATCTTACCTTAAATAAAACTTGGTAAAAACTAAGGTGATGATGTTTAACACCACATAGGATTAAATCCGGGTAATTCAGGGCTAGATCATGACCATGTGAGAAAGGCGGATCAGTAAGATGCTTGTCCATCTCTTGAATCAGAAATTAAACCAAGTCTTGTGACCATTCCCATTTCTTTAGTACGAAGAATGGATAGCTGGTTGACTTAGGGAAGTTTTCTCTAAGTCCCGAAATCGTCTAGAAACAAGTTAAAAATTCGTTGTAATTGATGGATGGATCATCGAGATAAGTGATTGGTGATTTTCATTAAGAAAGTCTGGGGTTTAAAAAGATCTTGTGAAATCGAACTCAACGGAAAATTCTTACTTGCATAGAAACTCTGTTTTTTTTAAAGGACTGTCTTACGTGGAGGAAGCATTTGGCTTATGGTTTAATCTAAGGAGAGTTATGTTGCAGCAGTTGGCGGGGAGTCATCAAAGGACGTCTCCCACGGCAAAGCCTGCCAAGGTCCTGACTAGTCTCGATATGGTTAAAAATGGTGCGCTTTCGTATACGATGGGCGAGGGCCGATGAAGTGGTCTCTAAGTGAAGTGCTAGGACATCTAAGGAGCATCCTAGAGGGTTTTGACCAGGCGATGCATGGGCTCGCGGAACACCTATGCGTATGTCGAGGAAGATATTGATGGATTGACAAGAAATTATCTAAGTGAATTGGAACTTGAAATTGGATCTTGTTGGTTGACTAGCTGGTCTTCAACAACGGAGAGTCCGGATGACATTTTGATTGTAAAACTATGGAACTGAAACATTGAGAATCATTATGGAAACACTATGGTTTCATTCCAATTCTGTCTTGAAGATAGTTGAATCTGAGAAAAAGGTAATTTCATATTGGGTGCGTAAGTGGTGTGTTTGTTCAATATAATTGCATGAGTGCCGCCTAGGGGGCCTGGGAACTCTTTTCCCTGGTACCCGGAACAAACACAACCTAATTTTTATAAAAAAGGACTCCACCAATATAGTGGTTGGGCGGTTGGCTAACCCATGGGCCGGTTGGGGTCCGGACGGTGGATTCCCATAACAAAATTCAGTTAGGTTTAAGTTACGATAGTTACCAGGAAGATCCTTGTTCTGTGGGAAAGAATCAAGGGTTGTGCCTCGCTAAGGGAAAAAAAGCGATGATTTCTATGAACCAAGTGCAAGTCCCTTCCTTGATTCGGCCATGTGACCTTTGGGTTTGGTTGGAGTAGATAGGATAGTTAAGGCTATTGACCCCATTTAGATAGATTCTCGTTTTAGAAGATTTTCCTTGCGGAATCGCCCGTGTTTTTTGGGCGAGGAAAGTTTTTCCGATCTTGGTTTCGGAGAAACCACTGGACTAGTCCCTTGCCCGAACATTCGTGGACAAGGCCCCGAGTGGGAAACCTTGCCTCGCGCGAGAGGTTGCTACTTCCGCTGCTAGCTCACCGGATTTCGGTGCGCAGAGGGGATAGGGGTCTCACAAGATGCCATAACGGAGTTATAATCGAAACAAAGTCCATCATATGGGATTCAAAAAGATCACTATCCCAAAAAGTGAAGGGACTACCAGAGGCAGTAAAGAAAGTAGGACTCAAACCCAAAGCACCAAGTTTACCTAAGAAGAGAAACTCCCAACAGAAGCCAACACCATCGACATGGCTAAAAAAACCAGTAAGACACAACAGGTTAATCAAAATACCAACCAATGTTTTGTTATTACTTTCAGCCTGCCCATTAGCATGAGGATGGTAAGCTGTAGACTTTTTGTGCATAATCATATGGGTTTTGGTTAATTCAGCTATCACCTCATTTAAGAAATGAGATCCCCTATCACTCACAAGCTATCACCTCATTTAAGAAATGAGATCCCCTATCACTCACAAGCTCCACAGGACACCCAAATCTGGTCATTATGTTGTGATACAAGAACCTTGCAACACTTGAAGCTTTATTATCCTTCAAAGCTACAGCTTCTACCCATTTAGTACAATAGTCTGTTGCAATCAAAATATACCTGCACCCTTTCCTTGTTGTAGGCTTAACAGGTCCCACAAAATCCATCCCCCACTTCTGGAAAGGCTCTAGTGGCAGAATAGGATGATCTGACATTCTATCCTTATTATCTGGCTGACCAGTCTTTTGACATATGACACACCTCTTAGCATACACATGTGCATCCTTCAAAACTGTGGGCCACCACAATCCAGCCTGGAGAATTTTATTTCCTGTTATATCTCCTGAGAAATGTCCACCGACTGCACCAGAATGTGCTTCTTGAATAACAGCATTCTGTTCAAAATCTGGAACACACCTTCTGATGACTTGATCAATGCCCTTCCTATATAATGTCCCTGCAATTACCAAAAAAGGTCTACTCTTCAAGGCAAACTTCCTCCTCTGATCTGCAGAGTAAACTCCCCTGGGATAGTGCCGTCAGTCAGAAATGTCAATAATTGGTCATACCAAGAATCCGACACAGCAGGCTGAACTTCAAATAATGGAGCATCTGGTAAATCATCATTCACTCCCACTGGTTCTTCACCTGTTTCTAGCCTACTCAAGTAATCAGCAATGGCATGGTCTTTTCCTGGAGTATGAATAATCACAAAATCAAACTCCTGTAATAACAACATCCACCTAGCCAACCTTCCTGTTAGCATTGGCTTTTTGATTAGGTACAACAAAGCTTGGTGGTCAACATGGAAGATTACCCTATTTCCCAACAAATAGTGCCTAAATTTTTTCAAAGCATATACCATGCCTAATGCTTCTCTTTCAGTGACAGCATATTCCTCTACTGATGTGAGTATTCTGCTTGCATAATACACTGGCCTAAACCAACCTCTGACTTTTTCCTGCATCAACACAGCTCCTACGGCCACATCAGATGCATCCACAAAGATATGAAAAGGCAAAGACCACTCCGGAGACTGTAGAACCGGTGCAACAGAGATCATCTTCTTGAGGATGAGCCCAAACAAAAGCTACTTCTTTCTTAGTTAAGTGTGTTAGTGGTAAACACACATTAGCTAAATATCTGAGATACCTTGAATGCCACTTAATTTGACCCACAAATCTCATCAACTCTTTAACACTGATAGGAGTCTTTGCAGATTGGATGGTTTCAATCTTCTTTACATCAATGGCCATCCCTTCACTTGAAACCACATGACCCAGTAGTACCCCACTTCTAACAGCTATGACACTCTTGTAAGGATTCAGTGCCATTCTGAACTGTCGACATCGCTCCAGACATAACTTCAGATGCAGCAAATGCAAGTCTTTCTTGCCAAAAACCAAAAAATCATCTACAAAAAACCCTCATAAAATCCTGCAAATATGGCTCAAATACCTTATGGACAACAAAGTTGAATGATGGTGGTCCATTCTTCAAGCCAAAACTCATTACTGTATACACAAATGCACCCCACTCAATAATGAAGGTTGTTTTGTATTGATCCTCCTCAACAACGTGAATTTGATTATACCCAGAAAATCCATCCAGAAAGCTATACATTTCATGCCCTGCAACTGCATCCAAAACTGCATCACAAAAGGGCATTGGAAAAGGATCAGTAATAGTTGCTGCATTAAGCTTTCTATAGTCCACACATACTCTCAGCTTCCCAGTCTTCTTAGGTACCACTATAATTGGAGACAACCATGAGACTTCATTCACTGGCTTGATGAAGCCTACTGTCAACAACTTATCTATCTCCTCCTTAACCTGCTTTGCAAAACTAGGGTTCATTCTGTACCCTTGCTGCACAATCGGAATTGCATCTTTCTGCAAGTTAATATGATGTTGATGTAATGCAGGGTCTATACCTTTCACCTGAGAATATTCCCAAGCAAATACATCCATGTATTCCTGCAACAATTGTAACAACTCCTTCAAAAATTCTCCTTCAGCATGGACACTTATCTTTACCGTTTTTGGGTTAGCTTCTGTACCCAAATTAATCTCTTTCAATTCATCCTCCTTAACCCTACTAGAAGTGCCAAACTTCTTGTCATAGATTCTTTCAGCCATAATTCTTGCATCCTTCTCCTCCTGCTCAATCTGTTCCTTGGTAGAAGATGCTGCTGTGTGTTCCATTAGATGTCGGAATTCTGTTCCCTGAATCTCTTGTCCAGGTGCTACATTGGACCTATCCTGGGCCTGTTCTTTATCCGGCTGTAATATTTGTTCCACATCCACGTCAAATACTGGAACAATTGTTGGATTTGCCTTCAAAAATTCTTCTTATCATCTTCAACTTCTTCTGCCAAGTTGATAGTTTGTGCAAACAATGGTTTCTCCTTGAGTGGAATATTCTTCCTCCCTTGCATAGGTATAGTCACTTTCTTCTTCCCTTTTCTTATAACAACCACATTCTCTCCCCAATCTTGTCTGACTTTGGCCATTCTGAGCCAAGGTCTTCCCAACCTCATTTCATAAAAGGACGCTGAATTTGACATTCGCATGACCACAAAATTGACCAAGAAGGTCATACCTGCAATTGCAATATGTTACTGTTTGAGAATTCCTAATGGTTGTACTCTTGTTTGATCTGCCATCTTCACCTGAAAAGGTGCTGGGACCAACTTTCCCAAGCCCATTTGTGTATAAACAACTTCAGATAAAATGTTTACTCCGGATCCTCTATCCAACAATACATCTGCAAAAATCCTGCCCTCAAACTGAACTTTGATTACGGGCACAACAAAATCAACATCTGCTGGATCAATGTTGTTTACTGCTGGGAATCCTATTTGATGAACCAATAATTCATTATCCTGATCCTGAAGTTTCCTCAACAACCTCTCCTTGAAGGCTGGCACTAAGCACAATAACTGATCCAATGACAATTGTAAGGGAGAGTTGATGAGTACCTCAAACCAATCTTTGTCATGAGTTATCTCAAGTTTAATGTTGTCCTTTTGTTGTTGTTGGTCGGACTGACTTTTTGACTTTGATGCAAGCACAACTTGCTGCCTCTGCTCCTTCTGAATCTGCTCTGCTGGACCTGATCTCTAATTCCTTTTTGCTCCTTCCAATTTATTGGTCCCTTTGCTTTGGATCTAGTGATAGCCATGACTTCAACATCATGAACTGGCATGCCTTCATCAGAAAGCCACTCCTCCTTATCTTCTTGCTTGTGCTGCTCGTGAGTTGGTTGACCAACATCGTTATACTCTTTCTGATCTGAGAGATCAACCAAAAGTACATTAGCTTGAGCTGGTTGCGGATTCTGTTGTTGTTGCTGTTATTGTCCTCCTTGCTGGTTACCCTGATGATACCTTAGCACAGGCATTCCTCGTTCTTCTCTATGCTTAACCCACAATGGACAATTCAGGCCTACCCAATGATTTGGTGCACCACAGTACACACAAGGCATAACACCTGGTGGTCTCCTATCATTATTCTCCTGCTCCCTCCATGGTGGGCGTGGAGGCCTCCGAAATGTTGCTCTGCCCCTAAATGGAGCTACTTGATTTGCCCCTACATCAATTCTACCTCTTCCTGCATCAGGTGTAGGCTTTCCTTTGCTTTTAGGATTGTACCAACACTGAGCTGTGCTGTGGCCATCCCTTTCACAAATGTGACAATACTGCTTCTCCTTTGGTGCTACCACAGAATACCCAAACTTTTTCAATTTACTTACCAAATCTGCTCTTTGGGATGCTTATCCTTCTGTTTTTTTCTTCTTACTTCTCTCCTTTCTTTTTCTTTTGTCTTCTTCTCCATCACTTTCTGATGATGTATCCGAAGCCTCCTCCTTGTCTGAGTCTGATGTTGTATCTGACCCTTTTTCGGAATCAGAACTGTTATCTCTACTACTCTTTGCTTTTGTCATACCCAGCCTCTTTTCAACTCTTGCTGCAGCAGCAACAACAAGATCATTGATTCCCCCAGCAATGTCAATGCTTGCCACAACATTCTTCAAACTATACCTTAATCCTTTCAAGAAATATCTGGCCAACATCTCATTAGTGGGTCTTTCATTGCCCTGCAATCTTTCAACCAAATTTCTGAATTTTTGAGCATAGTCTTCCACCAACATATTCTTCTACCTAATGTCCCTGAGTTTTCTCAGAACATCGGTTGGAGTCTTTTCCTTTCAGAACCTCTGCAAAAATGCTGCCTTCAAAGCATTATAATTAACAAAGTGTGGAATACCATATTGGCTAAACCAGCTCATGGCTTTACCTTCTAATGTGGCTGCAAATTGCTGAAGTTTAATTGGATCATTGTATAAAGCCTGATAACCGCTTGCTTGCCATCGAGTTTCAAACTGGGCTACATGGCAATCTCCATCTTCCTTGGATCCTCCTCTGAATTTAGCGGCTTTGACCGTTGAGGTGGTTGAGCCATGAGGTTCGGCGGTGGTGGTCTCCTAGGTCTTTGCCTGGTAGCCCCCTATAACTGGAGACTTCTTCTTACTCGTGCAGATCTTCCTGCCAAGAGTAAAGCCCCTAACAGTTGCCTTACTTGCCTTCCTCCTGTTGCTCCAGAATTCTCCCCCCGTTGGTCTACTACACGATTTTCAGAGAGTGGACTCACCTGACCCTCTTGGGCAGCTTGATCGTACGGAAATGGATCAATATTGCCTGCCTGGGCTTGTGCCCTTGTATAATAAACTCTGGCTACTCTTCTCTCCCTCTCTGACATGCATCCCTACTGGCATTCATCGCCTTTGGCTAAACAGGACAAACACAACAGGATCGCCAATTGTGTTGGGGTTCAACAACACAGAAGAAAGTATAAACAGACACAATTGCTCAATAAAAGACATGTTGATTTGGCCAAAGCAGAAAACTCAGACATAGCAAAAAAGCGATGCACAGATAGAGGGTTGATAGAGTAAGGTTACACAAGAGATAAGAAAAGAACTCAAAATTTTGCTTGATTTACTACTCTTCATTACATTGCTTCTCCTTCTTTTCTACCTTGCTAAAAATCGTTACTCGTTCTCCAAAACGTATTCTTGAGTAACCGTTACCTATCTTAACTTCCAAGATTCCCAAGAAAGTCATCAGATATTCCTACCACTTGAGCATATGTCCGACTTACTAAATATCCAACTGCTTACATATCCGACTTACTACAAAATATCCGACTTACTACATTCCGACTTCTTACATATCCGACTTACTACAAAATATCCGACTGAGCAACATTCTGACTTAAGGGAACTATGCCTTCAACAGTGTGTGTGTGTGAGAGAGAGAGAGAGAGAGAGAGCTTGATTTATGAGATGAAGTTGTTGGTGGGAGAAGTTATGCTTTTTGTGATATACTCTTGAATGGTGAAGGGGAGATGGAGAGCATTATTCACACGTGTTTTTATTGTGATAGGTGTCAATGAAGTGGTGGAGCACATCTACACCCTAGAGCCATCATAGTGGTTGTGTTTTAAACCTATTTTTTTGTATTCTAATACCATGATTATGTTTTCTTTTAAATATGTAAGATTGATGGTCATGTGTTTGCAAGATTGATTCAACACATGAAAAAAAGGCCCAAAAACAGGCTGCACCGACACAGCCTGTTTTTGGGCATTTACTTTTCATGTGTTTGCAAGGATGAACGGTCATGTTTGGTGGTGATGCATAGTTGAATGGTTATGTTTGGAAGGATCAATGGTCATGTATTTTTTGATGTGTAGACAATCCACCACTGGTGGGTGGCGAGGGAAAGCATACCAAAGCATACCAAGAGAGAAAGGGTACAAGCAGTTGAAAAGGAAGGGGAGTCTCTTGCAACAGTTAGCTTGGACCAAATTAGTCGGGTGGTGGAGACTTATTTTGAGGGTGTTCAGGATGTTGGAGAGGAGGTTGACAGTAAGACAGTGAGACTGACTCTTTGCTGGGTAGCTCACATGTGGCTGTGCTGATCATATTATCGGAGGCATCACTCAAGAAAAGTGTGGTAGCACTTTACTAGGTACCTCTCTTAATACTATGTGGATGAGTGGATAGGCAAAGAAGCTTTTTTACAGATTGTGCCTTATGTGATGAGATCAGAGGTGCCTCCATTGGAGGAGAACAAAGATGAGAATATGATTTACATTGACAAAGGTGAGGACATCATGCAAAAAAATAGATTGTTTAGTTGTTTTCAATGTCCTATGATCCCTTTGTGTAGACTTATTCCCTATACCCGTGTTAGGGGTTTAAGGAAGATGTTTCTGGTCCCAAAAATTACATTTGGCAAAGAGGGATGTGCCAGAAAAGGGAGCATTTATAGTTTCTCTTTGGACATGTGAAAAAGAGACTATCTATGTGAATGATGAGATTACTAGTAGATGGGATGCTATTTGGCATGACATTAACAGCAGGGAATTTGAGGAGGAGATTAAAAGTAGACCAGAGTTGCAAATTCTTGAGGGTAGGATGTTTTATGTGTGGGAGAGGGCAACCATCATATGGTGGCTTGGACAATTGCCATCAAAGAAATATTTTCTCAAACAAGAGCAAAGCACCATCATGTACTGTGTGTACGATCATTGATCCTACATGCGTGAGTGAGATCGCTCTCTTGGAAAACCTGTAAAGGATGAATTCGTAAGTTGCTTATAAATTTATGTTTGAGATCTTGATGATGTGGTGTTTTTCTCATTCAAATTGTAATTTTTTGTGTCCATTTTTTAAAGCTTGAATACTCATGCTTTGGTAACCACAACCTTGCGGGACGAGATTGTAAACTATGCCAACATTAGTGCTACCAATCATGATGATTACATGAAAGATTTGCCAGAGAGAGATAGAAAGTTAATTAATTTTATTATAAAGAATAATACAAAAGGAATTGAGCCTTGGTACCCTCTTACTCATAGATTCTTAGGTAAGCTTGTTTATAATGTGAGTATTTGTTAGCTTAAGCTTTGTTTAAATACTCATGCTTTGCTTTAAATTGTCATGTGATGAGATTAGATTTGAAACAAAATTGAAGCTAAGGAGATAGAGGAATTGGCCATGAGATATGGTAACCGCATAGGGAAGGTAATTTGTAGTGTGTTTTGCAATGGTGAATTGCATGACTATTAATATTAATATAGTGTGTTTCTAATTGCATTTCAAGACAATATTAATTTTGGACATAGTGTATAAAGAATGATTTCCATTTGTGTAGATCCTTAACATTATTGATCCTACGCATGGTGATGCATGATGGTGGGCTAAAGTGTGGTCCTTAAAGTGGGATGTGGAAAGATTTGCAACACTGGAGAAGTTGAATTTATTAGCATTGTGTGATGTACCAATAGAGTACAAAATCTTTTGGTTGGGTTTATTGGAGAGGCAAACAAGACAACTAAAAATATGTTTGGCTTTGTGAGCAGAGATCATATCTATAGACAGTAAGTCATGGTTTTCTATTACTTGTTGTGTTTAGTTTTTTATAATTTCTACAAATATGTCATATGCATACTTTCCTTTGTGATGTGATTTCTTTTTGCTTTGAAGCTGGCTTCGAAAAGAGGTCACTCTTGAAAAGATTTTGCAAAGGTGAAATGTTGTTCTTAAAGATTTTGTGGATGAGCCTAATGGCATGGTGGTGCTAATTAATTTCTTGTTCTATAATTATTATGAGGAGATAAAAATTGAGAAGAGGAAGAAATTGTTCCCTCATGAGATAGGCCAAGACATAAGGGAAAAAAAGAGTGCTAAAAAGGCAACAAAGAAGTTTGACATGGTCTAGATGGCTGCCCAGAGGTTGATCTTTTTTATGAGTAGTGTTGGAAATGTTCATAAGAAAATACTACATTCTTTTTAAATCAAAAATCCATTCTCATTCATATGTTGCTTTTCAATGTCTTCAGATATTTCATGTGTTTAAAATAAAGGGGTCACTTGGCTGTCATGCCTGTAAGAGCAAAGAAATGGTTGGATCTGGATAATGAGGCTTTGTGGATGTACCCTCAAAGTATGCATAAATTGTCCAGGTGGGAGCTAGAGATGTGTCCTTGGTGGATTGACCTTGAGAAGGGTCATGTTTTGGAGTGGGAGAAGGAGCTCCATTAGCATTTGAAGCTTGGGCAACTTGTTGATGTGGAGAAGGTGGTGGAGAAAAAGAGACCTACACAAAGGAGAGGTTAGTTGAGTTCTTTATCAATGTAGGCATCTACTAACTATTGGTCATTGTCTTGAGTTGCTTGTTGCTTTTTTTAAACATGTGTAAGATAAAGAAAAAGTTGTGGAAGAGCAGCCAAGGGTGGACTTGTTGGAAAATGATGAGGATGCTCATGTTGATGGTAAGTCAGTTTCAACCTCTCTAGAATTGAGCTTGGTATATTCTTGTTATTGTGTTGATAATACATTATGTCAAGTTATGGTTTTTGACTTTTTGACTATCCTATCAACAAGTGCATGAATAAGGAAAGTATTTTGACTGTAAATCCTTCTTTGGGTTGTTTTTAAGAAGAGGGCCTTAATGGAAAAACAACAGGGATCATTTCTAAAAGAATGACAACATATGTCTACTAGCCACATTTGCCAGTTTTAGAAGTGTCATGTGGGGATGGTCCAATGTGTTTGGCTGCTGTTGGGGATTATGTTGCTATTGTCAATGATTTTATGATTGGTGCAAAGAATGCATCTTATACCATATTTCATGAGCACATGCAAAAAGCCGCACCCAAGGATAAACACTATGCAAGGAAATGGAGATCAGTTTCTTGGGTGACTGATTTAATATTTTTGGACCTCCCTTTAGTGGAGTAGTACATGGTGTCGACGACTCTAGGCCTCCATGGGATACACATGTGCAGTATGGAGTTGGTTTAGCTGCATTATCCATTCTTGGTGATTCTGGTTGGTTGTTGATTATGGCATCGATAGGAGGTAATATTCCATATCTTATAAGCTTGCAAGCCTTTTCTTTTGTCTTGAAATTTGTTTGATAAAATTTATGTTATGTTTTATAAGAGAGATAGTGGGTTGGGTTGATCGTTATTGCCATGTATTAGATTTGGAGATTTGTCGCCGTGTTATTGTCATGCATCACTCACCCTATGGATACTATGAGACTGCCGATTTCCAAACATAGGTAGCGTGTTTAGTGGTAGTTCTAGGGAATTTTGTTTGGTAAATATGATTTTTTCATTCATTAGGCTATTGTGATCGTGTTGCGGTATACCTCTTCTATGCTCTTTGCAGTTCAGAGACGAGGTATGATGATTCCTGTGATTTACTGCTTGGAGAGTGCACCTTTTTTTGAGGTGCTTCATATGTATCCTATGGATTTGGTGGCATACTATTATTTGCAAGATGTATCTCGTGCTAGGGATCTTAGGAGTGTGGAGGTCCGTGGTGTTTTGGAGCACAATTTTACTTTCATTTGCAGGGTATTTGGAGTTGTTCAGTCATCTTGGTGGTGTTTTCCTTGAGTTGGGGCTATGGCGCAACTCCTATTCTTAAGGCATGTTTGAGGTTAGGTCGTTAATGTGCTTCGATGGAATCTAACGAGGGTCTTGTATCTTCATACGTATAGACATTGCTTCTACCTAAGAGGCAAGGAGACTAGGGGGAGGCTAACGGTTCACATGATTGGGATGATGATATTGATTAGCGTGTGGGATAGAATCCATATGAGTAGTGAGCATCTTGACCTTATTCAGTGCTACAATGATGACTATTTATTTGGGTTTGTTTTTTGATGTGCTTGGGACTATTGTGACTCTATTTTGATATGGATTTAGCGGTGTTTTACAATAGGTCAATGCTTGAGAATACAAGTTTGTGATTTTGGTTACCTTCATGAATATGTTTTAAGAATAGAACATTCAAGTTTGATCTCCAAGACACAGATATACTTAAACATGTGATTTTGCAAAAAACTAAACAATTTTTATTCTTTATTTTCATGCGAAGTGTTCTACTAGTGTATGCCAAATCAATGGTAAGAAAAATGGCTGGAGACGCACGTTTTGAGATGGACCATGTAGAACGATGTCATATTCGTCATGTTTTTATAGATGATGAGTGTGACTCAACTTGATTTGTTATGGTGTATATATAGTGGACAATGCAACACATGGTTTTTGTGTTTGCTTTGTGAGCCATCATTGGCAATTTTGTTTCGATCTTAATGTAGATATTGTTGAGCTCTATATTTTTTGGACCCCATTAAGAGTGGGTCATGTTCCGTGCAATTACAAAAATGTAGTTGGTGTGGTATTTCAATTTTCTATGGTGACGTGATATTCGTATGTATTTCAATGATAGGAAATGTGTTGCTTCAATCAAAGATTATCCTACATGTGAATGGAAAATAATGTAACTACTTATGTCTTGTGCTCATTTGATTTTGGCTGAACAATGCTACCTTATTTTCTAGGTGCATTTCTGTTTCAAAAGTTTGTCAAGTTAATTCTAAATTTTTGGGGTTTGTTGCCAAGTTTCTCTCCAATTTTCACCTCGCTTGGAAAAGGTTGCTCGGTGTTTGGTAAGACAAGACAGAGACTACAACCCTTTCTCCCCAACTTGACTCATGATACAGAGAAAGGCTTCATTCAGAATTGGAGTATTCTGGATAACATCTTCAACTTCTTTTGGAGGCAACCATGGCCATTATGTGTCAGTAGTATCTCATTGTTCTCCTTCTTGATTTTGAGAAAGCCTATGAAAAAGTAGATTGGGGCTTTCTGGAGGGGATGTTGTAGAGGATGGGTTAGTGGGTCCAAGGTGTATCAGGACTCTACTCGGCTTTACACAACCATGTTCTTATTTAAGGAACTGGAGGTGATAGATTCTTTCTTCAGTCTAGCAGGGGTACCCTCTAGCACCTTATCTCTTCCTGTTTGTCACGCTGAGGCCATGAGAAAAGTTTCTTTCCCGGTGTATATCTTCATATGCAAATCACCTAAAGGACTTTAGACTTTGTCAACTGGGTATATCAAAATGGTACAATCTATCCAAACATACTATTTGTATCTAGTTTGTGTTTTATACCCCTTATCATCTTTTCCATCATAGATTCAAGAGAGGCACATCATTCTCTTTCTCCTCACTGCTGCTTTTTCTCTTCTCTTAAACAAAACCAATGAAGTAGTACTTTGTAGGTTAATATGATTTCACCCGTCTGACCTACTGTAAGATACTTTGCCATCTTACCCACTTGAATAGGCACTTATCCTTTGTAAGACGGCGTTGGAACATATAAAAGTGGCCTTACCTTGTGCTTAATGTCAAATAAGGAAAGTTTACGGACTCCATGTAGAACACATAACCCGTTTGTGGACTTTATGTGAGAAACTCCATAGGGTAGCAAGATTCTTCTCTTGATGAAGTAGGGATTCCAGACACCATTGTAAGGAGGCACATAAAGGCATCCAAACTTTTGCATGTACGTTTCTTGTTGTGCCAATTGATTTAATTTATTTTTCCCATTGTAGTAGCAAACTTATATTGCCCCAATCATCTTGTATGCAGCGCCCTTGTTGCCATGTGCACAAACAACAAGGAAATGGTCATTAATTGTTTTGTGGCAGTCATAGGAACATGGTTCGTGCATGCACCGAGATCCCAATAAATCTAGGTCGCCATTGCATTAGCATTGAGTGAAATCTAGTGTGTCATGCTCTGTTTCGGAGTTGCATTGGATCACGGTTTCTTGCATAAGAGTCACCGTTATCTATACCAAGTTTTCATTATATCAATGGCTTACAACTCCTTTCTGCTCTAGGTATGAAAGCTGTAACACATATTGGAGAAAGAGAGTTATAGGCTATAAGTATTAATATCCTCTCTTCTTTTGGCATGTCACAAGTGCAATAAGCATGGTTCCGTCTATTCTTGGCCCTCTAATAGTTCCTAGTATTCTTGTCCTCCTCGTTGGTCAACATTCACCTCATCACAAGATCATTCACGAAGAGGGCATCAGTCTCATGAGTGGAGCATTGGTGCACACACTATGCAGGGATGCCATACCTCCTCTCGGTAGCACTATAGCCGCAACCTTAACTTAACCGGGGTAGTCATGGGGGAAATCATAGAAGGAGCAATCACCATAGCCACAATTGTAGTCAAAGCTGCAAACGTAGCTGTTGATGTTGCCATCACCATAATTGTAGTCCTAGTTGTAGACATAGCTGCAACCATAGTAGCATGAGCCATTGAGTAGCCAGAGTCCTCGTTCGTCGATGTAGTCACAGTTACATCAGCAGCAGCAGTGATAGCCATTAGCGCAACCATAGCCATAGCATACAGAGCTGTAGCCATAGCAGATGAAGCCGTAGCCATGGCCAATGTAGCTACAGCCATAGAAGATGGAGCCGTGGATGTAGTTGTAGCCATGGTAGCCACCATTGTGGCCATGATCAGGGCCCATTTTAGTAGCCGCCACACAAGTCAGAGGTTGTCACAAGATGGACCCTGAAGCATGCATGGTTATGGGGTGCTTAATCCTAATTATTATGATCAAGGAGGAACACTAATCTTATGGTACGTGTAACCTAATTAACAACATAATGACGATGAAAAGATTATGCTATCTAAGCTTAAGACTCAAGTACAAATAGATTTACAAGATTGAGACTTGTACTCATAAAGTGGCGCCAGGGAGTGTTCAAAGGATAGCTCATGCGGTAAAGCCTGCCCAGGTCTTGAGACCAGCCTCGGTACGGTTAAAATGGTGCGCTTCCGGTACGATGGACGAGGGCCGACAAAGCGGTCCGTGAGTGAAGTGCCAGGACCCCTGAGGAGGATCCTGGAGGGTTTTGACCAGGTGATGCACGTGCTGGCGATGCCGAGGACACCCATGCGTATGTCGTGGAAGATATTGTATGATGGACCAATGATTATTGTAAACTGTTACTAGGACCTCGTTGACCAGCTGGTCCCAACGGAGAGTCCAGAGTGATTCTGTTTTTTTTGAGAAACAATGATTTGATGTAAATTTTGAGTTATGACATCTATAATCAATAACTGTTTATCAATGGATTGTTTTATAAGTTAAAGTTTAAAAAGGAGTGTGTGTGTATCTGTATTCGAAAGCAAAAGTTAAGAAAGGCATTCAATTATGGGTGGGTGAGTAATTATCTGGTTCTACCAATTCCAATGGTTGGGCGGTGGCTAACCCATGGGCCGGATGATGCTGGAATCAGTAGAGTTTTAATAATGAAATTGAATAATAGGAGTATGCTTAGAACTCGAGTAGTTAAATAAAAACCTGAAGACTTCGAAAGCAAAAGTTAAGAAAGGTATTCAATTATGGGTGGGTGAGTAATTGTCTGGTTCTACCAATTCTAGTGGTTGGGTGGTGGCTAACCCATGGGCCGGATTTAGGCTTGAATCAGTAGAGTTTTAATAATGAAATTGAATAATAGGAATACGCTTAGAACTTGAGTAGTTAAATAAAAACCTGAAGACTTCTCAAATAAATAGATCAACGGCTGTGCCTGATTCAGTTAGGAAAAAAACGTTGATTTCTTGAAGTTAAGTATGTAATAGTTTTCCTTCTATATGGTTTAATCAGGTGAAGGTTAGTTTAGTCTCTTGACCCTATTAGAAAATTCGTTAAGGAAATCAAAAAGGTGGAAACGTCCCCGTTTTTCGAGTAAGGGAAATTTTCCCGGTTTCGATTTCGGAATGACCAGCAGATTAGTCTCGTGTCCGGACATTCAAGGGCGAGGCCCCGAGTGGGAAACCCTGCCCTGCGCATGAAGAAGCTGCTTCCGTTGCTGCTAGCAAACCGGGAATCCGGTGCACGGAGGGGGCAATGGGATCTCACAGCTGGCATCAGAGCTCTGTTGTAAACGTATGAAACAGCAGCAGAAATTGCCTAAAATTTTAAAGTAAATCTGGGGAAAAAATGTTTTTACTTGCTAAGATTATGTTTGAAATGAATTCATAAATTGAAAACTCATAAATTGAATTAGATTTTCAGATGGATACCCCAAATCTGTCTAGCATACTTGGACTTTCCCAGAGTCAAGATATGATCGCCTTTGCCTTTGAACATCTCGTCAACTCTGCTACAACCCGAGAAAGCAGAGTGAGGCTCGCTCGTCACTTTGAGGATCTATACTTTCCTGATCCAGTAGAGGGACGTCAGCACATGTGGTTCTCTGGAGGGCGATGTATTAACATCAATACCAACAATCATCTTCAAAGACTCAGGCAAAATATCTCTCTAGCCATGATCTTGATAAGGCTAGGAGTTGTTCATTATGATTAAAGAGTTGTCCAACTCTTTAATCATTCGCCCTGGAATTTTAGAAATTCTTGCCGAATTTTTAGACTTCTGAGTCACTTTATTCTTAGAAGTAGAATTACAGCACCCTTATTAGTGATGGATCTTGTATATCATAGCATGTCTCCATTGCAATATCGCCTTTTTATGCGTATGTGATTGAGGCTTTGACTTTTGGAGCCGAGACGTTCTATGTATATATCAAAAACTTTTGATAGTAAATGATGTTTTGCAAAAGATTCCAAATTGTTTTCGTGGTTGTGAATATTGGTTAATAAAATTATCAGAGTGAATCTTGTTTTTAAGAATTATGATGGAATATTTAATTGTTTAAGAAATAAATCTCAAAAATTAAATAGTCATAAATCTGATGAGACGAAGTTAAGTTGACAAAAATCTCATTTTTTCAGAATCATGAGGCGCACAGCCCGTGCTAGGCAACCGGATTCTCTTACCGATGATGAAGAGTTAGATCTGGACGTTCGTAAAGCCCTGCACCGATCCCAACCTGGTCCATTTAAGGGTGAAGGGGAACAGTTAGGAGAAACAGTGGAAAAATGGATTGAGGCAATGGAAGAGTACTTTGATGTAACTGGTTTCAATGAGAGGAGCAAGATGGCTCTCGCCAGATTAAACATTGTGGAAACGGCTGAGGTCGCATATGGAGGAACCATTGCGAGATAAACTGTCTCGACCAAAATACCCAGACCTGGTTAGATCTTAAAGCTTACCTCACAAAGAGATTCTGTCCCTCCGGGCTTCCTGGAAACCAAAATGAATGAGTTCTTGGAATTGAAGCAGGATAGCCGGACAATTGAAGAATACCATCATGCATTTGCCCTTATCCTCAAATATTCTCCACTTTTGGATGAAGAGAGCAGCTAATGGTGGCCAGATTCATTCGAGGAATGAACGAGCCATTAGACACTTTAGTGAAAAATACTAAACCAGTCTCAATGGCGGAAGCTGTCAGAATGGCAAAGGACTTTGCCAAGGCATCTGTTGTCAAGGTCCCGCCAAAGCCTGCACCCTCAAACTTTAAAAGGTTCCAAACCCTGGGAAGTGCTTCAAACTTTCCTCCCCCAAAGAGGCAGTGAGGCCCCAATCAGAATCAAGATGCTAGTAGATTTAGAAGTGAAGGAAGACCCTTCCCTCAGAACACTTTCTCAAGAGCCCCACCTTTTTCAAGGACTCAGAGGGATGAGCTTAGAAGTGAGAACAGATGTTTTGGATGTCAGGGTTTCGGTCACTAGCTTAAAGACTACCCGACTCCTGCCATGTCAAGAGGTCAGGGAAGTCAATGTAGAGACCAGCCCCTTCCTATCAGTCAAATCAGGGTCCGTCTCATCAAAATCAGGGCAATCCCAGGAGGAATCTAGCTTAGCCATCTGCCTCTGTATAGAGTAATCTCATAACTCTCTCCCAGAACTAGGGTAACCAAAGAGATAGAGTTCTGCCCCAGTCTGTATAGCAGCCAGAGTAGTTACAATAGCAGATGTAGTGGAAGAGGAAAGAGGTTAGATTTATGCCGCAATCGAGAACCAAGGGCCAAATCGTCAATTCTCAGTCATCCATACTCTAGCTGAGTATAAGGGTAAGTCATTCAAACTTTTGATTGATTGAGGCAGTATTCATTCATTTATTTCCCGTGGGTGCTTGTGTAAGCTAGTCTTAGATCAGGAATCAAGGAAACCTATGCAAATTGAATCGGTCAGTGGGAAGATCCTTTTCACTCACTATGAGACAGATCGTATTCAGTTTAATCTAGATGGGAATATAATTGACTGTCAGTTCAGAGTCCTACCTTTGGGAGTTTTCGATGGGATCCTTAGAATGGATTGGCTCCACAAAAATCAAGCCAACATTCACTGTCATAATGGAACCATTTCCTTCCGTGACCTTCACAGAAACAAAGTTCAAGGAACCGGAATTTCAAGATCCCCAGATCTGCAATTAGTAAAAGCTTCTAAGTTATTGAAAGGACTTAGAAAGAAGCAACTCATTTATGTTGTCAAAATGAATCCGGTAGACACAAAGTTAAGGAGACTAAAGAACCAGAATGGTTAAGTGAGTATGATGATTTATTCCCAGCAGAGTTAATAGAGATGCCTCTAATTCGGGAAGTAGATCATGTGATAGAATTGACCCCCGGAGCTCAGCCTGTAGCCCAACGCACGTACAAGATGCTAATCCTTGAAGCCATTGAACTCAAGGAATAGCTTAGGCAGTTGTTAGAACAAGGGCTTGTAAGGCCCAGTGTTTCACCTTGGGGAGCGCCAGTTCTCTTTCAGAAAAAGGATGGAACGCTAAGACTCTGTGTGGATTACAGAGGTCTCAATCAGCTGCTGACAGTTAAGAATAAGTATCCTATCCCTAGAATTAATGAGCTTCTGGACAGGCTAAGTGGAGCCTAGATCTTCATAAAGATAGATCTCAAATCAGGGTATTACCAGATCAAGATTAATGAGCAAGATATCCCGAAGACAGCCATCAATACTCGATATGGGCACTATGAATTTACAATCATGCCGTTTGGATTGACAAATGCCCTAGCTACATTCAATCGCCTAATGCAGGACATTCTTAGAGAATACTTGGATGATTTTGTTCTTGTTTTCTTTGATGATATTCTGATTTACTCAAAGAATACAGCTGACCATGAAGCTCACGTCCGAAAAGTTCTTGAGATTCTAAGGAAGCACCAACTCTTTGCAAAAAAGAGCAAATTCACTTTCTTTGTCGACCATGTTGAATGCTTGGGCTTTTTGGTATCCAAAGACGGAATTTCTCCAGATTTCGCAAAAGTCCAAGCAGTCATAGATTGGCCTGAACCAAAGATAGTGAAAGAAGTCAGAGGATTCTTGGGATTAACTGGTTGGTATAGAATGTTTATACCTAAGTATGCTCTCATAGCTTCCCCCCCTGACTAATCTTCTCAAGAAGAATATCCCGTTCCAATGGTCTGCTGCTAGGTGTCAGAGCGCTTTTGATAAGTTGAAGACCGCCTTGGTAACCAATCCGGTTCTAAAGTTGCCAGATTTCTCTCTACCCTTTGAGGTAGTAATTGATGCCAATGGTTTTGCCCTGGGAGATGCACTCATGCAGGAAGGTCATGCAGTGGCCTATGAATCCCGAAAACTCAGAATGCATGAGAGAAATTATGCTGTCCATGACCTAGAGCTACTTTCAGTAGTCTATGCACTGAAGTTGTGGAGACATTACCTACTGGGTCAAAGATTCACTTTGATGATAGATCATCAGAGCTTAAAGTGGATCTTCACTCAGAAGGATCTCAACATGCGCCAAAGAAGGTGGATGCAAACCCTGCAAGAATTTGATTTTGAAATCAAGTATCACCCAGGCAAAGAAAATGTGGTAGCAGATGCCCTCAGCGCAGAAAAGCCTCCTTGCTTGCAATAGTGGTGTCAAATCCATTGATTAATGAAGCAAGAGAGAAGATCATGCAAGATGGATTCTTTGGCTCTATTGTTACCCTACTTATGCAGGAAAGCAAAACTCCTCAGGAGTTGAATCGAGTTCAAGGGTACAGCCTGGATGATGGAATTATGTATTATAATAGCAGGCTATGCATTCCCAGTGATGCGGGAACTAAAGGTCAAATTCTGAATGAAGCCCATGACAGCCTTATTGCACGACATCCAGGTTTCATCAAGACCTACATGTCTGTAAAGAAAAGCTTCTTTTGGCCTGGGCTAAAAAAGGATGTACTTAATCATGTACGTCAATGCCTGATTTGTTAGAAAGTCAAAGCAGAGAGAGTAAAAATGCCTGATTTGTCAGAAAGTCAAAGCAGAGAGAGTAAAAATGCCTGGGAAGTTACGTCCATTAGACATCCCCCAGATGAAGTGGTAATGTATCAGTATGAATTTTATTAGTGGACTACCTTCAGTGCAATTAGGTTACAACTCTATCTTCGTGGTAGTTGATCGACTAACCAAAGTTGCCCATCTGATTCTAGTAAAAGAAACCTACACTGTAATGGATGTGGCCAGAGTGTTTTTCAAGGAAATCTTCAGATTGCATGGCCTACCCAAGAGAATAGTAAGTGATCGAGATCCCAAGTTCACGTCAAGATTCTGGACTACATTTTTCGAAGTAGTAGGAACTTTCTTGGATCTCAGCACAGCTTACCACCCCGAGACCGATGGTCAATTAGAAAGGGTGAACCAAGTAATCGAAGATATACTTTGGTCATGCTGTGGTAGGGAACCCAAGAAGTGGCTAAGCTATCTGCACCTAGTTGAGTTTGCCTACAATGCCTCTTATCACCGAAGCATCGGGATGAGCCCTTTCAAAGCTCTTATGGACAAGACTGCCTAACACCATTAACTTGGTCCGACCCATTAATTAGGGTCAAGATGTCCAGATAGATGCTCGACGACATGGAGCAGCAGATGTAGTTAATCCGCAAAGATTTAAGAGCTGCCTAGGATAGACAGAAGCAGTATGCAGATAAGAAGAGGTCAGACAGAAAGTTCAAAGAAGCAGATATGGTCTTCATTCGAGTACGCCCCAAAATAAGTTCTCTATCTCTTGGGAAGTACAAGAGGTTATCCCCCAGATACTGTGGGCCATATCTGATTACAAAGAAAGTAGATGACTTAGCCTATGAACTTCTTCTGTCTCCTCATCTCAAAGTACATAATGTATTTCATGTCAGCTTTCTTAAAAAGTATGTACCAAGCCCGAATCATGTGCTTAATGATGAACTCTTAACTTCTTCAACACAAGGGCTGATGGAACTCCAACCTGAAGAAATCCTTGATGTTCGAGAAAAGGTTCTCAGAAACATAATTCAAATAGAATTATTAGTCAAATGGAAGTTTTATCCTTTTGAAGACGCCACCTGGGAGAAAGAAGCCGAACTGATGCGGGATTACCCCTAGTTTGCGAGATGAGGACATCTCGCATTTTTCAAGTGGAACAGAATGTAAAATTCCTCCCCAGTCCCTCAAGATGTCTAGTTTCTTCCCCTGTAATCAGTCCCCTTTTTCAGAATAATAAAAGATCTTGTTTCTACTTATTTTGGCCTAGAGAGAGAAAATGTTCTAGAGAGAGATAACTCAGTTTTTAGATATCTTTGGATGGAAAAATATCCTTTCCTATTAAAATAAATTCCCCTGAAACAAAAGTTTAAAAAGAATTTCCTAAGGTGCATTAGAAATAAATTATAATCTGCTCAAAAGACCTTAGCCTAAGGGTCCAGATTTTTTAAAAATTTTGGATTATGGTTCTGAGGGACCAATAAGATTAATCCAAATGTAGGGAGGAGATAAATTGAAGAAATAAAGAAAACCCCCCCCAAAAATGAGTACTACTCACATAAGATGAAGAGTGGACTAAGGACCAAAGGAAATAGTTAAAAAATTGAATTTGACACCTCAGAGTGGGGATTCCCCCTCATGAAGGAGGCGCCTTTTTTCGCATCATTACTTCCCATTTAAATCAATAAAATGAGATATTTCATCTCTCCTCTCTCCTATTTCAAGTCTAGTTCCAAAAAGTAAGCTGAACTGACCCAAAAATGGTTAAAAATTGACCAAACTGATCTGGAAAATTCTAGAATCAGTTTGCTTGGTTTGAGGCTCACTTTTTCCTATAAATAGAAGCCTCCCCCTTTGTAAAAGAAATTTTATTATTATAAAAGTGTTATTTTCTAAAAGAGTAATCCCCACTGTTTGAGCATTCTAAAAGAAATATTTTTATTTACTCCATGTACATATTCATCTATGAATATGCATGGATATTATTGATATAAATTATTGAAATTAATTTCTATGCTTGAAAAGATGCATAATAGAAATTTAATTATTATAAAAGTGTTATTTTCATTGAATTTAATTTCTATGCATGGAAAGATGCATAATAGAATTTTTTTTATTATAAGAGTGATATTTTCATTAGATTTAATTTCTATGCATGGAAAGATGCATAATAGAAATTTTTTATTATTATAAAAGTGTTATTTTCATTGAATTCAATTTCTATGCATGGAAAGATGCATAATAGAATTTTTTTAATTATAAAAGTGATATTTTCATTAGATTTAATTTCTATGCATGGAAAGATGTATAATAGATTTTTTTTATTATAAAAGTGTTATTTTCATTGAATTCAATTTCTATGCATGGAAAGATGCATAATAGAATTTTTTTATTATAAAAGTGTTATTTTCATTGAATTCAATTTCTATGCATGGAAAGATGCATAATAATTTTTTTTTATTATTATAAAAGTGTTATTTTCATTGAATTCAATTTCTATTCATGGAAAGATGCATAATAGATTTTTTTATATTATAAAAGTGTTATTTTCATTGAATTCAATTTCTATGCATGGAAAGATGCATAATGAAAATTCTTTTTTATTCTAAAAGAGTTATTCCTATTAAATTGATTTTATGCATAAATAGATGCATAAAAGGATTTTTCTTTTATATAAAAGTGTTATTTCTATTGAAGTTGGATTTTATGCATAAATAGATGCATAAAGAATGTTTATATCAAAATTAGATTGTCTTTAACTCTATGTTTAATTTCCATGAATATTTGATAAATGAATAAGTAAATACTCTGAGAGAGAAATTTCTATCGTTTCATATTCACTCGGATTGTAAAGAGAAAATTCTTAAAATCTATCGAAGTCAGAACTTCAGATACATGATTAATTTATTCCTCATCAAAATTCGTGATTAATTTAGAAATCAGTTAAGTGAATATTCAATGAAGAAAATTCAGTAAAATAGTAAGTGAAATATCATCCCCTTTTTGAGAAAAATAGTTCAGGAAGAAGAACCTTATCAGACTCAAACCCAGAATCAGACGTATGACCAAGACCAAACTCTTTCGTCAGTTTCGAGGAAAGAAGATGTGACCAGTTTAGGAAAATACACTCAAATCTCCCCCCAAATCTGAAACTAAGATAAGACCCTACGAATTGGTCTGAGGATCAAGGTTACGGAATTTGAGGAATTCTGTTTTGAAATTCAGTATTATGATTATGAAGTTGGGGATACTGATTTAAGATATACTCATTGTATTCAAAAGAAAATCAAACTAAAAACTTGCATAGAAACCCTGTTTTCTTAAAGGACTGTCTTACGCGCCAGAATGCTGGAGGGAGCATTTGGTATATGTGTTTTTCTAAGGGAAGTTCGACAGTGGGGCGGGGAGTGTGCAAAGGACAGCTCATGCGCCCAGGTCTTGACCAGCCTCGGTACGGTTAAAATGGTGCGCTTCCAGTACGATGGACGAGGGCTGACGAAGCGGTCCCTGAGTGAAGTGCCAGGACACCTAAGGAGGATCCCAGAGGATTCTGACCATGCGATGCATGGGCTCGCGGTGCTGAGGACACCCATGCGTATGTCATGGAAGATATTGTATGATGGACCAATGATTATTATAAACTGTTACTGGATCCCGTTGTTGCTGACGAGCTGGTCCCAACAGAGAGTCCAGAGTGATTCTGTTTTTTTTGAGAAGCAATGATTGGATGCAAATTTTGAGTTATGACATCTGTAATCAATAACTGTTGTCAATGGATTGTTTTATAAGTTAAAGTTTAAAGAGGAGTGTGTGCGTATCTGTATTCCAAAGCAAAAGTTAAGAAAGGCATTCAATTATGGGTGGGTGAGTAATTGTCTAGTTCTACCAATTCCAGTTGTTGGGCGGTGGGGCTAACCCATGGGCCGGATGGGGTGTGTGTAGGCTGGAATCAGCAGAGTTTTATAAATTAAAGTTTAAAGAGGAGTGTGTGCGTATCTGTATTCGAAAGCAAAAGTTAAGAAAGGCATTCAATTATGGGTGAGTGAGTAATTGTCTGGTTCTACCAATTCCAGTGGTTGGGCAGTGGGGGCTAACCCATGGGCCGGATGGGGTTAGGCTGGAATCAGTAGAGTTTTAATAATGAAATTGAATAATAGGAATACACTTAGAACTTGAGTAGTTAAATAAAAACCTGAAGACTTCTCAAATGAATAGATCAACGGCTATGCCTGATTGAGTTAGGAAAAAAGCGTTGATTTCTTCAAGTTAAGTCTGTTTAATCAGGTGAAGGTTAGCTTAGTCTCTTGACCCTGTTAGAAAATTTGTTGAGGAAATCAAAAAGGTGGAAACGTCCCCGTTTTTTGGGCAAGGGAAATTTTCTCGGTTTCGATTTCGGAATGACCACCAGATTAGTCTCATGTCCAGACATTCGAGGGTGAGGCCCCGAGTGGGAAACCCTGCCCCGCGCATGAAGAAGCTGCTTCTGCTGCTAGCAACTGGGAATCCGCCGATGCGCAGAGGGGGCAGTGGGATCTCACAAACACAACTAGTTTTTTGCATCTCTCGGCTCATGTGCTGCATCAAATGGCTTGAGATTTGGCTATGTTGACCTTATACTAGGTACTAACTAGACCTAAAAGGGCTTAGGTCAATTTGGACCACATGTGATGAATCGAACAAAAGACTAGACGCCAAAATAGCAGTGAAATTAAATGATTGCTACAAGATTGGATGGAATTCTTGGAGTTGTGGCTTAGCAATAAGGTTAGAAAGATGCCCCTAAGAGGAACTTGGAAACGGTGAAGAGGGTGTGGAGAATCAAGCCAAGAGAATTTTGACCACAAGTGGAAGCTATGGATAAGATGTTGAAATTTGAGATTAGGGTTAATGAGTATGAGATTAGAAGGGATAGGAAGGGATTATATGGGCTAAGGCTAAGTTAATGGAGAAGGTCATGAGGAGAGGGGTGGCTTTGATACCATGTCAAAAGATGGACCCTTAAGCATGCATGACTATGGTGTACTTAACCCTAATTACTATGATTGAGAAACACTAATCCTATGGTGGGTGTAGCCTAATTAACAACATAATGATGATGAAAAGATTATGCTAACTAAGTTTAGGACCAAAGCACAATTAGGTTACAAGATTGAGATTTGTAATCATAAAGAGGCTTGAAAGCTTGCTTCATTTTTCATTTCTGCCCCTCTTATATGAGGAGGTACACCCTTGGGCTTGTACATCAATGTGGGATAATTCAGTTTTGCTCATGTGGCCTATTGCTAAACAATATCTTCTTTGGCTTACTCAACTCACTCCCTACATATTTCTTGTGCTCAATGGCGCAAAATTTCTCAACTGAGGTCAACCACTAGTCCTAGGAGAGGATCTCATCGATACATGTGAGAAAAAGAGAGACAAGATTTTTGGCGGCGAGGACAAGGAGAAGCCAGAGAGCTAGCCCATTTGTCTTGGTTATGTTTGACCATTGTGTATATCTCTCATCACATTATGTTTTTTCCTCATTACAACCTATCTAAAGTCAAATACTTAGGGAGTTGTATGTTCCTTTGTCTTTTATCCCAAAAATACTAGGTTTGTCTATGTGTATTGCATAGTTTTGCGCACATACGTGGAGTAGTCAAAATATAGGTAGCTCTGTTTTGAGATTTCAATATGAGCATGAAACATAGTCGCATATGCACATGTAAGAATCTTTTGTCAAATGTTTTTGTTTATTTTGATTTATCTTCGACACGTATACCAACCAGGGAGGGGGGTGGGAGCCTCTTGGAGGTCTAGTTAATATAGCTAAGATTTGAGGTTCAATTCCCCCTAGGTTTATTATAGGAAGGTTTTTGGGTGTGCTCAGTAGGTCCATGACTCAAAAGCATTGATGAAAGGTGTCCTTTAAAGGGTAAGCATAAGTGTTTTTGGCATGTTGTCACATGTTTTCTACATTGTTTACATGTTGTGATCATAATTTAATATCTTGATCATGTTTGTCTCATGTAGATGCAACCAATGCAGTCAACATATGTGAGATAATACTCAAGTCAATTCTCGCAAGCACCACAGGGACTTCTTGGATGCTAATTTGGGATGGGGACCAAAGTAGCTAGGCCAAGTTTTTGAATGCCACATTTTAGTAATTTTATTCCAGATGTACCCTTAGCCTCTCCCATCCATCCAATCCTTGATGTCCTTCCATAAACTCGAGCTACCTTAAAAAGCAAGGAGACAATAGATATTTGGTCTTGAGAGGAAAGGAAATCAAAGAGACTTGCAAATATCTCTTGTGTTGGAAATTTGGGTGATCGACATTGTCAAACTTGTGTGAGTCTATGTGAATCTTAGACTAAGTTGGATCCTAAAGCTAGAAGCCTTTTTGATAGTCAAAGGTATCTTGGTGAAAGTGTAGGCAACATCTCCTAGAGTCAAGCCACATCGCATTGATATAGGGAGGTAGAGATAATGAAGGAGAGGTGGAGCCCTCTTGGCATAGAACAATCCAAGACCTTGAGTGCCTTGCAAGTATCAAAAGATACGTTTAACTACATGCCAATGCTTACTAATTGGGCAATCCATGAACTTTGAAAGTTTTGAGACACCATATTGAAAGTTTGGTTGTGAGTTACATAAATAGACTAGGCATCCAACAGCTTGATCATAAGTGGTTATGTCGAATAGTACATCGGTATCTTGCAGACTAAGTTTTACATCAGGTTTAATTTGGTGTAGAGATTGGTTTGCAACTTTCCATATTGAACCTCTTTAGTAGTGCCTTGATGTGTAATTTGATTGCTTAATGACTATACCATCATCTTGCTATATAAATCGCATACCCAAGTAGTAGTGCAAAGAATCAAGATCTAACATCCCAAAATTTGGGACAAGGTCAGCCTTGAAAGCTATAATGAAAACCTCATTGGTGCCTGTCATCATTAATATGTTATTGACATAGAGAGAATGACAAATAGGTAAATCTTGCTTATCCTTTTTCACATATAAAGTGCTTTTTATAGGACTATTTTGAAATCCTTGTCTAATCAAACATGCACGAATCTTTTGGTACCAAGCTTTGGGATCTTGTTTTAAACCATATAAATCTTTATTAATCTTGTTGCATACCTTCTATTCTTGACTAGGTTGGGCATAACCAACTGGTTGACTCACATAAATTTCTTCTACAAATCACCATTCAAGAACATTGTTTTGGTGTCCAATTGGTGCACTTTCCATCCATGATGGGCTGCTAAAGCAACAATTCAAACAATGGTCATACACGAGAAGTGGGAGAAAAAGTTTTATCATAATCAATCAATGCCTTTCCTACTGGTGGGTAAAATAAGTTCAACCTTGAATCTATTAATCTATCAATAGATCAATCTATCCTTCCCTTGACTTTGAAAACCCTCTTAGTATCAATAGCTTTCTTGCCAAGTGGTAGATCTATTTTTTAAAATAGAATGAGCTTCATCTTACATGCCTTTCACTCAATTTGGATCTATGGTGCTGGCGAATGACCAACACACTAAAATTAGCATATTGAAAGTTGTTAACAAGCAATGTTCAAACAATCATGCTTAAGGAAAGACAAAGATAAGGATGATCGAACATTGAACTATATTACTTGTGAATGAATATCTTCTTCTGTATAACAGATTGCACTTTGCACTTACATAGTTACATCAATTAGGATATAAAAAGATAATACCCATTTAGTTACAATTAATATCTAAAGATAAGTAAACTAAAGTATAAACTAAAATCCATAGAAAAAGTCTATCTATTAAGATACAAGATAAAAATTATAAGTAAGAAATAATACATATGAATGCTAAAATTTCATGATATGGTATGCTGACCTAGAATCTGGTAACTCTAAATTATGCAAGATAGAAATTATGAGTAAGAAATAATACATCTGAATGCTAAAATTTCATGATATGATATATTGAAGTGTTGAACAATGCCCATGACCATATTCTATTGAGATTTTGGTAGCTTTAAATTATATTGAACCGAAATCTCAATAGAATTGAGTAGTTCTTTATATTTGCACTATCTTTGTAATAACGATTCACCTCCTCTTGATGATCATTGCTTTTTTCTCTATGGGAGTATGGAACTCTACACTAGATTGAGCCTTATTTTTAAGAAGAAGAACCTTTTTAGCATCACTATTTTCTTTTTAATCATTTTTTCTTGACTCTTGCCTACTAATTTGACATTTTAAAAGCTAGATTTTCATCAGCATAAGCTCTTTTACTCTATTTGAGTAAACACTGGCTTGCTTTCTAAGAATCTTCAAGTCTTGTAAATGCTTGGTTTGGCTTTACCTATATTTGAAGTGGTGTGGGCATAAGTGAACTGCATCGGAGCTAGGTGGTTTCAAGGTAATGAGTAACATCTAGATTTTTGGATAGATCTCTAGATCAACCTGCATGGCCACTATCGCCAAATCCATATTTTAGATTCACTATATTTAAGGCATCTAATTTACAAGTTGAATCCATAATTAATTTAAACTATTTAATATTTCCAGCATTTGACTTCATAGCTATCATGATGTGCAACTGAAGGCACATATACTTTTGTATCCTTAGTAGGCTCCAAAGAGTTTCTATACAAACCTTGGCCATATGCAGCTGATCCCTCTCAAAGAGTTGCCATAAAGACTTTGGCCATATGCAACTGATCCCTCTTGTCCCTAGCTGTTGATTCCTCCAGTAGGTTCACTTATAAAAATATGATGTTGATGTGTGTATGCTTAGTCCGCAGCTCTATATCTCTATAGCTTCTCTAGATCCACCTGGGCATGCTTCAAATCCTGCTAGGCTTCAAAAGTTTGTTAGAGTGCCATATTTATATAGTGTGATGATGTTGTTATAGTCAAAGTACCTATAGAGACTATTTACATAGTTTGTTCTTAAAGATTGTAAGCCTGTTTTTCTACACTAGTAGAGACAATAGGTGCTAGGCTCAAACTCCTCCATGATATAGGTGAGCCATTTGATGGATCACTTTACCAGTGGTTGTTGGGATGCCTCATCTATCTATGTAGTGTGAGGCTAAGCATTCAATTTAGGGTCTCCCACTTGACCAAGTTTATGTAGAGTCCTTGAAGTAAACATTGAAAGACTGCTAAGAGAGTATTTTGATACTTACAGATGCTCACTCCCTTGGGTTATTCTATGCTAAGGGGGGTGATATTCAATTGCATGCTTTTAATTTTTTCAATTGGCCTAGATGTTATGACACGCAAGTTTCACTAGTGTCTTTTCATTTCATCTTGGTGATTCATATATACATCGTTTAACAAGAATCAACCACGATGGTGACTCACATATATCATGGTTTAACAAAATGCAATTGATGGTGGTGGCTATTTTGAGTTGTGAAGCTAAGTACAGGGTAGATTTACAGTGAATGTAGAGTGTGTATGGCTCACATGCCTTTTGGCATATCTTGGTGCTCGATAGGATTCTTGGATAGCATTTCCCCACATCCATCTTCACTGATAGCTAGAGTGTATCAGCCGTTTTGCAAGGAACTTAGTGTTTCATTCTTGCACAAAGCATATTAATGTGCATTATCATTATGACAAGGAGAGGCTCATTATTGCAAGAGATATTAGCTTGGCTTATGTATCTACACACAAAAATATGGCAGATATGTTCACAAAGGCTCTCTCATGAGAGAAGTTTAAAGATTTTTGCAAAGTTTTAGTCGTATTACCATTTGGGGATTGATTAGCCACATGATTCCTATACATGTCTACATCATCACTTGAGTGGGGATTTGTAGCCATTTATATGGTAGTAATATGTGGACATAGGCTAATAATGGGCCTGGAAACATTTTCCCTCTCTAGGAGATCCCCCCCCCCTTCCCCCCCATATCCCCCCAAGCATGTGTACACACTCTTATGAGTCAGTGTGTGTAAGTAACCTTTTTATCTCACTTCACTTGTACTTCACTCATTCTCATAAATCTACTCTAAGTGTTGTGATTTTCTCTATCTCTGCTTGCTTATTGTATTTGTGCGTGTGTTGCTACAATTATCTCTTTTTTCCAACAATGATTATGAGGTAAAAACAAAAGCACATGCTATTAGGAAGAATGAGGCCACGTAGCTAGGGACTTTTTTTGGCCTCACATTCATGCCTTAGTAGACATGTAGATACATGTGTACAAAGTAGCAATGCCATCACATGCACGTGTATGAAGAAGTAGAATCACATACCTGCATGCTTTTTTTTTTCCATTGGTGTCTTCACAATCATTTTTATGTGGGATTCCCATGTGTATATCTTCTTCATGGTTATTGGTATGTGGGCTTGATCCAACATTTGAGGAAGCTCTTAATAAGGACTTTAATTTTGCAAAAATTGTCTCCAAAGGCTTGAAAACATTATATGGCCTATTTTCACTTGATATTTATGATAAGAAAGAATTAGGGTGTGTAGAAATGGATTAGAATCAACATCTTAACATGCTAGGAATTCAAGAAAGAGATTACCTAATGACAATGTTAATGATAAGAGGTTTAGAAAAACGCTCATATGATAGTCCATTAGATAGAATGCCTTTTTATAGCCTTGAGTACATCTCTATTAGTCATTAATCATGGCCCATAAGCTTGATTAAAATTTCCCTAATCTTTTTTGGATTTGAGCACCATCTCCCTTAAAGTGAGCACCCTTTTGGCTTATTTTCCACCTTCTTCTAGGCACCTACTTTTGACCTCCACATGGACTGGCCATTCCACATAATCCTTTATATTTGGGCTCTCTTTGAACCATAATCCATGACTTATGAACTCATACAAATGTTTTAGGGTCACATACCACTCCCCTTGCTCTTATGCAACATCACTTGCTATTTCAACACTTCCCCTCAATTAATGAACCTTTGAACCATACTCCATGGCTTATGTAGCTCATAAAAATGTTTGAGGGTCACATACTACTCCCCATTCTCCCAACATTCACCCAGCATCACTTGCTATTTCAACACCCCCTCAAGTAATGAACTACATATAATAGATCTACAGTCTTAGTCATGTGCTAGAGTAGTCTAGCATAGGTGCCTCTCATAGGATGAGATGTTAGCTTAGAGCATGTAGTTATACACAAGGTTATGAATACAATGAATGGGAGGGTTTCCCTCTTCGATCAATTATAAGAGTCATTCTGCTGATTGGCCTCCTTCTTGGTGGGAAGCCCCTTCATTTGGCTCTTATTTGGTCATGATGTTTGATTGAGTGTTACTTAGAGTATTCTTTTTTCTCCAACAATATCTCTTTATGTGGCCTGGCTTGCCACAAAAGTTGCACTTCACTCTGGCTCTTGGTCCTTTGGTGAAGAATGCTTTCTCCTCATATTGTGATGTGTGATAAAGATGAACCTACTTTGAATTTGAGTCTTTTCTCTTCTTCCATCAAGGCTACTTTGATTTCCGATGAAGGTTGGTTCAAGTAAATTCTTTAAGGTAGCCAACCAATAGGCTAAATGCTTCCAAGGTCATCCCCTTAAGAAGGATTTCTATGGCATCTTCCTCTTCACTAAGAGACCCAACACATGCAAGTTGTTGCATAACACTTTTCATTTTATTTAAATGTGATTGGTGTGACTCACTTTGATGTCTAATCCAAAAAATTAAAATTTTAGAATAACTTTAGACTTCCTTTTTCTGGCATCAAATAGCTTCTCTACTTTATCCCATGCTTATTTCAGAGTTTTCTTTCAATGCAATATGATGGATGAAACTATCTCATCCCTTCCAAGACAAAACCCTTTTTCGTCCCCTTCTAATCCAAGACAAAACCCTTTTTCTTCCCCTTCTAATCCAAGACACTTCTCCCTTCCACTTACTATCTAGGACACTTATCCCTTCTAGATACAATCCCCTAAAGCTCATTTTTTTATAGAGCAAAACTTTTTACTTGCCATGTATGAAAACCACCACCACCATTAAATTTATTAGCTATTGCCATGGTTTTCTTATGGGGATGGGAAGGTCTTTGCTGCAATGGGGTCACCCACTTCCTCTATCTAGTCCCTTAAAAAGGTGGAGATATGCATTTCATATGGTTAATACTTCCTAATATTTAAAAACTGTCAAAGGAGAAAATACCATGTTTTGGGAGAGTAAATTGGACTACTATACCAAAAGGCAAATTGATTTTGATGATGCAAGTGTTTAGCAACACTCCAATGGTAAAGTAGAACCCTTAATGGCTCAAAAACTTGATTGTAGTGCTAATTATCTCTCTCTCTCTCTCTCTCTCTCTCTCTCTCTCTCTCTCTCTCTCTCTCTCTCTCTCTCTCTCTTCTCTCTCTCTCTCTCTCTCACACACACACACACACAAACCTCCTACTATCCTCCTCCTTTCTCTCCTTCTCTCTCCTTCTCACTCTCTCCCTTGCCCCTCTCTTCGGTCTCTCTATCTATCTCCATCTACCTCTCTCATTGTCCCCCCCCACCCCCCCCCCTCTCTCTCTCTCTCTCTCTCTCTCTCTCTCTCTCTCTCTCTCTCTCTCTCTCTCTCTCTCTCTCTCTCTCGGGCCAACCTAGCGAAGTCAAAGCATGCTATGTGATGGCAGGTTTGGTAAAGGATTCAAGGGCACATTAACCTTGTACAATGCAGCCCAATCTCACAAATGTACTCTTGGAGAGCATAAAGAAGCATGCATTCCAAGAGGGAAATCACCTCGACTTGGGTCATAGCATTGAAAATCTCATTGAGAGGAATGCAATTCACCACTGCTATTACCTCTCCTAGTCCAATAGCAATAAGGAAATTGGTCAAAGAAACAATTGTAAGAACACCAATGCATCATGTTCCCAAAGTAATGGGAAATAACAAGATAGTACAACAAAAACATTTCCCTATAGCCATCACAATAGAAGATGTAATAGCTCTCATCGACCATAGTATGTGACAGAGAATTAGCACGGCCTCGTCTCAACGTCTACAGTTCAACCCCGTTAAGATAATGAGGAGGAAAATCCCCATGCTCTATTGACTTGTACCAAGGTATCCAAAGGGTTAGGGAGGTAGATATTCATGATACCATGTGGGAAATCTAATGCATGTGTATTATTAGCAGGGTTTCATGCTAAGCATCGTTGGGCAAGCAAGCTATTAAGTGCAAGAAACCCATCAAGTAGTCAAGTAAAGGATTTTCAGCACCAAGCTTCTACTACAACTTGGGAGAATGTAGTGGTGGACAAACAAGGCATTCCATGTGGTTTTGTAACACTAGCATAGACCACACAAGGAGAATCTGTGCATAATGATCACAAATGCTCTAGTTGGTCTTGGGCCATCGTCTATTTGGTCTTATAAAGGGAACAAACTAATCAAAGATAGAGGTAGCCTCACTAGAGAGGGCATGATTCATGTTGGAGATGGAAGATAGTGCAAGGGAGAAAGGTGTTGGATGGGGCTATAAAAAATAAGGTACATGAGCAGGGTGTTAGAGACTGCAACAAAGAGGATTGACCATGCCTTGTCATTGTCGTGCACCATTCTAATTGAAAGGGTGATTAAAAAACTAGAGCATGAGATATTTATAATGGAGACAAGTAATTTTGCCGTTAGAGGTGAAACATATGATATCACTATTCAAAACACCCTAGTTGAACTTTCCAAGACTTTTAGATTAGAGCAGCTGGGGGATATGCATTCATAGCATGTAAATACCTATACTTTGTGTTCCTTCAAATCTTTGGCCTTGATGCCCACAACAATATGTTCATACACCAATCCTAGCTAAAAAACGAAGACCTCTTAAGGATATTGTCTAGGCATAGGGTCAAACAAGGTTTACGTCTTTGTATCTCCATTGTACATTAGGCCCACGTGCACATTGTAATAAAATTTTGAGAATGCCCATTTACACGAGGTTACTTGTTGGAACTAGAGAGAGAGAGAGAGAGAGTGAAATAGAGTGAGAGAGAGCAATAGAAAGAGAGAGAGAAAGAGAATTTTTTTAAAGGACGGTGCTACAACTTGATTCGTATAACGAATGAAGTTGGGTGGTAGAAATAACAATAATTATTTTTTTTATTTTTTTTGTATGTTTCACCATATTTGGATGATACTTTTTCATCCATGTTTTAAAGAATGATACAACCTTTGGAATATCAAGGATTGTACAAATGGCAATAGTGGCAAAAAGAATATCAAGGATGATACAAATGACAAGGGCATTATACAACTTTCTTCGTATAAAGGAATGAATAGATTGATCTTTAATCATTATATAGATGGGTGGAAGAAATGAAAATAATTAATTTCACATTATTTGTATGTTTTATAATTTTTGTGCACACTTTTTCATGCATGGTTTATAGAATAATATAACCTTTGGAATAAAGAGTTCTTGTATTACTTTTTAATGTATGGTCACTACAAAGAGTGTATTCTCTCTCTCTCTCTCTCTCTCTCTCTCTCTCTCATTATTGCTTCTTATCCTTGACTCCTTCCATCTCCCCCCTCTAATATTATTCTACTCTATTCCATCCACATATCTCATTATCTCTTATTCTCCGTGCTTTCTTTTATACCCCCCTTCCATCGCATTGTTGATCTCACTCTATCTCTTTGTTATAGTTGTTAAATAGGAGTTATATTAGATGGGCCAAGACTGAGGCTATGACATCCCATTCTATGCACAAGCCTTGGTGGATGTCCTCTCGCTTTCCTTGTAGAGATGTATACCAATTTTATTGCTTCCCTATAGACATGTATACCGTTTTTAATGCTTCCTTGTAGACATGTATACCACTTTTATTCCTAAACTACACAAAATTTGATGCATGCTTGCAAAAGATTGCCAACAATAGAGCATACATTCTCCACGAACACCAAATTCATGCTAGGGAAAACAATAAAGATGTCTATTTGCATTGGTAAATAATTATTTTGAGGCTCCTAACTTGTAAGTTTTATTATATTTCTATACGTTTATAATGAGTTGAAGTATGTGCTTGATTCTAGACACACATGATGAATCTAAATAGGTGAATTTTATGTCCTCTCTAGATGTGGCCATGATGAATCTAAATAGGTGCATTTCATGTCCTCTCTAAAGGTGGCCACTAAACTCCAACACACTCCTTTCTTCAACACTTTTAATTTTGCTTTCTTTGACTCTTTTTTGCATGTAGCTCATGTGTGGTTTTGTACCAAATGTGGGCTGATTAAGAATGTGGAAAGTAGACAAGGTAAGGCATGAGATGAGACTTACCAACCCGCATTGGTTCCAAAAATACTAATGGTTTTATAGAAACACATAAAGAAGGGCTTGTGGGAAAGCTATTGTCGACTGGATCAGCACATGATCTCAAAGGGTTTCCATAAGATGGCATTTGACATGTCTTCAAAAGTGACCACTCTGTGGTTGTGGAAGTCATTGACCATGTTGTAAAGATCTATCTTCTAGTGGAGGTTGAGGCCTTTATTTGAGATCCAAGACCAGTCACTCTTTGCTTATCCATTGGCTCTCGAAAAACCTCCTCATGGATGAGGATGATGAGCTAGAAGAACGCACAAGTGGCAATGGTGATAGCGAGATCAAGGACCTTGGCATATTAGAGATCATTAAAGTTCTTCATTTGCAGGTGCATCTCTGTGGTTGGTGAGGGGTGTGGGGCCATCAATGTATGGAAAGTGGTAAGTGGGCCCTTTTCCTTTCGTGCATAGGAACTTGTGCCATGACCACCTTCTTTTGATTGGAATGTAATGGGGGTCAATGCGAACTTCTCTGGGTGTAGCTATGTATTCTTGCCAGATTTGCTAATCATTGAGGAGATAGGGCATATGCCAATATATCCTCACTGACCTATGGTTGCGTAGTCCCTTGGATCAACATAGTGACAACCTTTTTTGGTGTGCCTCGGGTGATCCAAGGGACTAGGTAACCATAGGCCACTACGTTGTTAAGATTCTAGAAATGGGATTGGTCATGGTGAAGGAGATAGATTAAGCATAAGAATTAAGGTGGATTAAACCACACTAAGAACTCCATAACTAGAGAGAGAGAGAGATTGCACACTCAACACTATTCCCTTGTATTTCATATCACAATGAACCATACAATGATATAGGCTCTCTAGCCTTATCCCACTTTACATGTCATCATCCATGTGGCAACTCCTTTTCCACTTCTTTTGGTCAACACTCACACATCATACAATATTACATGTGGCATTCCATCTCACCACAATATCTTGCACTTCTAGAGTGCTTTCCCACATACACACATACACACAATATCTTGCACCTCTAGGATGCTTTCCCACATACACACAACACCACGATTACATCTCTCAACACCCCCTCTTAATCGAGGTGTTCCACAACTCACCCATCATCCATCATCCATACAATGTAGCATTGCACAAACGCAATCGCTATCTCTCAACACTCCCCCTCAATGATACATTGGAGTGTCCATTATCCAAACATGTGTGCCCGTGTCTACCATCTTAGACACCTAGTCCATTTTGAGTCGACTCATCGCTCACAGCGGAACCACTGAGTCCGATTTGAACATGGAAGTTCGGGTGGGATCCAACCCATGCACATGCACCTCACATGTGCATCGCTCATGCACACATCACAACAAACATTTTGAGCTTCTTGGTGAGCTCGGGTAGGTTACCCTCATACCATGGATGATTACAAAAAATTCTGTTTTGAGCACGCATGCTCGTGGATGATTGTCCATCATCATATTTGGGTGAGAAATAAAATTACAAACCCCTTGGTCGCAAAACCCGGCAGGGGACCCTCGATGTATGAACATATCTTTGAAGAAAGTTACAACCTTAGGATCCTTGTGTGAATGGATCTTTATTTTATTTTTTTGGAAAGTTGAATTATTTTCTCTCAAAAAATTAAAAAAATGATGTTTATCACTTGCGTTGCAGGCTGCTGGCACACAGTTTTTTTTTTAAAAAAATTTCAGCGCCATTCTCGGATTCTCTGACATCAGTGGGCTGTCTTCTTCGCTTTCCTCTTGACTGCTTCTGCACAGCAGTTATGGCGGTCTCCTTCCTCTCGACTGTTTCTGCACGTCTCGCTGCTGCTTCAATGTTTCTCCATCGCCACAGTTTAAAGTCTCTCCATCGCCTCTGTCTTCCTGTACGTGTTCGCCTTCTTCTTTACTGGCTACGACGCCTATGCTTGAGTTGCCTCTCTCTTGCACTAGGTGTAGCTACTTGTAGCTACTGTTTTGCTTGCTCTCCTGAGCTACCATCACCGGAATTCGCCACAGCAGCCCAGCCACCTTAGCGTCAGTCAGCTGGCTTTTTTTTTTTCCCAAAGCTTCATTGCTTTGCTCCTCTACTACCATTATCTCGCAGCTTTGCAAATGTCTTCTATATTCTCTCCTGCTACTATGCAGTGTCTCCCTCTCTCTTTGCCGCCATGGATGCTGCCGATTGAGCCATTGTAGGTGTCCTACTCTTCTAGCTCCACTCCCTGTGTACATTGGCACATACAATTTTGTTGTAGTCGTTGCTTCTATTGAAGCACTTCAATGAGCTTGTGCCACACACAAAAATTAGGTCGCCACTTTGTACTTCATAGTACTCTACCTACTGTGTGAAATATTGCACCCTATCTACACGGCATGTATTTCAGTGGCTCATGCATGATTTACCGAGATTTGAGTATGATTCTTTGTCTTTCTATCAAGCAAAATACTTGCTCTTCCCTTCAATTGATGTTTCTCTCCGACTAATGCTTTTCCAGGCCATATGCTTGAGCATATGAACAAGCTCTTGCCTCATTTTCTGCCATATGCTTGAGCATATGAACAAGCTCTTGCCTCAGCAACCAAACCCTCTTTATGAGGTTTTTCCAGCCATCAATATGGCTACCATTGAACCTGATGTACTCTTTTTGACATGCATACATCTCAAGGGTGCTTTCTTACAAGTTTCCTTGAGAAACCAAGGTGCATAGACATGTGGAAACTGCCAAGGTTTCCATCCCCTTCTTTGCTCTCTTCCATTGAGCAAACAACCACAAGTGCATCCTCTTCTTGATGCACACACATGTGAACTCCATTCAGTTCACCATCTCACTTGCCATTATCTTGACAAGCATGCACCTCCACACAAGATTCATGGGATACACAAATCCCATACATAGCAACCCTTCATAGAGCATTCTTCCATGCTCAAACACAACTTTGAGGCAAAACTTCACAAAAAACCAACCTTCTTGAGGCATAATCAGCAGCATATCTTCTCTTGGCAGCTTCTCTTTGACGATGATGAAGACTCCATAGCCTTCATAATGTTGAAATCTCTATTTTCAGCTTCCTTGATGATGAGCAAACTCTCCATGTTGCAAAACTCCATTTGCAACTCTCTTGGGCAGCTTCTATGCAACCTCCTTGTTGCAAATCTCCTCTCAAATCCTCACAAATGCAAATCCAAATGATAATATGAGTGTGCATAATTTTTTTCATAATAAGCTGAAAATAATGCTTAATCAAAGAAACACACAACCAAACTAATATACATAATAATCACCCATGACCAAGAGCCCATTTGGCTCTGATACCATGTTAAGATTCTAGAAATGGGATTGGTCATGGTGAAGGAGATAGATTAAGCATAAGAATTAAGGTGGATTAAACCACACTAAGAACTCCATAACTAGAGAGAGAGAGAGATTGCACACTCAATACTATTCCCTTGTATTTCATATCACAATGAACCATACAATGATATAGGCTCTCTAGCCTTATCCCACTTTACATGTCATCATCCATGTGGCAACTCCTTTTCCACTTCTTTTGGTCAACACTCACACATCATATAATATTACATGTGGCATTCCATCTCACCACAATATCTTGCACTTCTAGAGTGCTTTCCCACATACACACATACACACAATATCTTGCACCTCTAGGATGCTTTCCCACATACACACAACACCACGATTACATCTCTCAACATACGTGACCTATGGTTGCTTAGCCCCTTGGATCAACAAAGTGACAACCTCCTCTGGTGTGCCACGGGTGATCAATCTTCCACTAGGGAATCCATGTGTTGGTTCACTAGACAAATTTTGAACATGTCAAAAGGTGTATCTAGGTGGTTATGAAAGTTACCTTGGAATGTGAGATCATGCACAATTGGCAGGTATGTGAGCTTTTCATGGCCAGGCAAGGACACCCCTAGGTCCTTCACACCATCTTCACTAGCCTCTTCTTGAGTAGTTCACGGTGGTTACTTATTGAGATCCGGCTCCTCATCATGACAGGGGGCTCATGTGGTAATGATGTGGTTAAGTTAGGGAAGAAGGTCGAGGATTTGGGGTTAGAGAATGGATGAGGTAGGGGCTCCCTTTGAGGATCCCTTGGAGGATGGTGTGGATAAATTGAAGGGAGGGTTATGGGCAAGGGTTCAAGTTGGTGGGTCTGGGTCACATGAAGAGGTGGGTGGGTTTCGTGCCTAGTAGGGATGTAGTGTAAGGTTCCTCCCTTCTAAAATGGGAGAAACACTTAAGATAGTCCGCTAAGTCTTATCTTGGAAAAAATTTCCTATTCATCGACACCTTGACCCTGTAGAGATTCAAGGATACGATTCATAGGTATGACCTAGCTCTATCCTACAGGGGGAGCGTGATTTTCTAAACATCAAATCACCCATAGGACAATTGATCATAAATTGGGCAACTACTAGACTTGATTTCTAGAGACAATGCTTTTTTCCTCATCTTATGCAAGGCACAGCCGTTGGCCTAGTCTTCTAGAATAGAGTTGCCCAAGAACCTAACTATCTAACGTAGGGCTTTCACTTAATCTTAAACATCAAATCACCCATAGGGCAATTGATCATAAATTGGGCAACTACTAGACTTGATTTCTAGAGACAATGCTTTTTTCCTCATCTTATGCAAGGCACAGCCGTTGGCCTAGTCTTCTAGAATAGAGTTGCCCAAGAACCTAACTATCTAACGTAGGGCTTTCACTTAATCTGTTGGAAAGCTACCCGACTAATCGGGTCCACCCGTCCGTAGGATGGTGCCGTCAGGGCATTCCATCCTCCCACTTTCCACCCGACTCACGCATCAATTTGTTTTCTAATTAATCCTACCACACTGTTTGACATAAATAAACATATTCCTTAATTAAGGCCCTTTTTCACAAGGTTCGTTAAAACAGCCTTCTTACACAATACAATCATACCAAAGACAAGATGTAATTATATAAAAAGTTTATACATGAACCAATTCCATACAAGCCAAACCGGCTCTCTTATTCTTATTCTTATTCTGCCGATGATCTAGAATTCGGCCTTCCAGCCTTTACATGCTGGGCAAAACCCTACGGGACCATACACCTCATCGTCGGCCGCTGGTGAGGACTCAAGCCAGCCTGTCGCCCTCTCACGCTCCATCGCTCGATCCTCCCGCCCCTCAGAGGGATGTCTGCACACTAGGGTGGGCTTATTTACCACACTAGCCTGGGCCCTCAGAACTAGGCAGCCTCATAATCTCTCGCCTCAATCGGCGATCCTTATTCTCCCAAAGGTATAAGGGATACCTTGGGCCATTCCCGAGCTTTGCTAATAACGACGCCGCCTGGCTACACAAGCACGGAATGGAGTTAGCGTTGAAGCCAAAAAAAAATCTTGAATTCTAAAGATAACAACTTCAATGCAATTTACTAAATATAGCATTCACAATTCATGAAGATAACAATTTCAATGCAATTTATCGAATACAACATCACATAATTCGTAACTTCATATAATTTTTATGTCGTCATTTTAAAAGGAAAGACACCATTCATTAACACTAATTTAAGAAAAATCTCTTCTTTTGAAAATTAACCAAGCTAACCTGGCCACCGTTTCCTTGAGGGACTTGAAAAGGGAGGACTGGAGCCGCATTGGGCGCATCTTCCCCCATCTCGTTATTACGCGCTCCTCTTGAGGCAATATTTTATCGTCTCTGAGATGAGGCCATCTTAGGTGTCGCCTTGTAGAGCTCGCTGCTGCGATGGAAACGCTTCAGTCGGATCTGAATTCCGAGCTCGTTTGCTCACCATATGAGCAAAAGAATATGGCGCATGAATCCTTTCTTGAGGCAAAAAACCCTTATTAAAGTCTACGCAAATGGGGGGGGGAGGGGGGGGGATTGTGAGATGTCCTTAAGGGCAAAAATGTGGAGAGGGTTGGGAGGGGCTGCTGGAAGTCTCTTCACACAGGGGGGGGAGGGGAGAAGAGTTAAGGACACTGCCTCTAAGGAAGAGGGGGATGGAGGAATTTTAGCTTATCTGAAAAGAGCCAAATGAGGGGGTGTGAGAGGGGTGGCTGCAAGGGGCGGCTGTACTGCAGCAAGTACGCTACACAGGGACGGACGGCGGTACAACAGGACATACGCTACACAGAAATGCGTGCCGTCTGTGGAGCACCTTGGGGGTTTATATAGCTGAGGGGTGAGGGTACGGGCGCTGCGCAAAGCAAGGTCGAAAGGACGGTGTACCTTCAAAGGCTATGGATCAGTGGCCTGCATGGGTCTAGGGGAAAGGTACGGTGTCGGTTGTCCGGGAAAGGAGTGGTACGCATGTACCTTATCTGGTTTGGGGCAGCATGGGTGTCCACGTAGGGGTACGCGTGGACCATACAACGGGCGGCCGTCTTTTGGTTCTTGGGTGGCCATTGTACGGGCACCCTAGTAAGTGTGTTAGGACCAAATTTTGGGACGGGGTGTCCAAATTTGGGGTGTCCGCCTCGATTTGCGTGCCGGACCGCCCTGGGGGGCGAATTTTTTTTTTGTCCGGGAGGTTCTCCTGGTCGTAGGGGTTCAGACCATTCGTCAATCGGACGCCCGGTCGTGGATTTATTAAGGTTTAAGGGTCGCTGATTTTTAACTAAAATGATTAAAATTAGCGTATAGGCTTGATCCGGTGTCCGTTTTGGATGCTGTAAAATCCTATATTAGGGTAAAATCGCGTGCAGATTCCAAATTTGGGCTCAGAATTTGAAGATTCAAAGTAAAAATGACTCAAATAATAAAATCATTGATTTTTATACCATAAAAACTCATAATTACATGGACATTTCTTTATTAGTGAAGATGGGTATGTTACATCCTTCCCCCCTTAAAGAAATCGAGATGTCCTCATCTCGTCATGAATTGGGGATAATCCTTTAAGAGTGTAGCTTCATCTTCCCAAGTTGCATCCTCTTCAGGGTAATCTTTCCACTGAACTAGATGTTCTACAAGAGTTCTATTTCGGAGTTGCCTTTCCCTAGAATCTATGATGCTACTGGGCTGTAATTCAAGGACTCCTAGAGTAGGGATTACAACTTGTTCATCATCAAGAATATGATCGATACTGGGGACATATGGTTTTAACAAACTTACATGAAATACATTATGGACTTTGATATGGGCTGGGAGTTGGAGTTTATAGGCACTTTTACCTAGACACTTGATAACTGTATAGGGACCACAATACCTAGGGCTGAGCTTCTTATATTTCCCAAGTGATAGAGAACTTCGTTTGGGTCGCACTCGTAGAAGAACTCTGTCTCCTTCCTTGAAGATCCTTTCAGACCTCTTGTTGTCAGCATAATGCTTTTATTGATCTTGGGCAGCTTTAATATCCTTTTGGATCGCCTTGGTTTGTTCCTCCATCTCTTCGAGCATTTTCCTGGATGCCTCAACTCTTATGGTTGGATCAGAGAAATTTAGAGGAGACAGGCATTCTTGCCCATAGAGTGCCTTGAATGGTGACATTCCTATGCTTTGATGATAAGATGCATTGTAGGCAAATTCTACCAGAGGAAGGTATTGAATCCACCTTCTGGGTTCCCGTCCACAGTATGCTCTGAGAATGTCTTCAATTACTTGATTGACTCTCTCAGTTTGGCCATCGGTCTCTGGATGATAAGCTGTGCTAAAGCAAAGTTGAGTTCCTAGAGCTTGAAATAAAGACTGCCAAAATTTTGAAGTGAAGTCAGAATCCCAATCACTTACTATCCTTTTTGGGAGACCATGAAGTTTGAGGACTTCCTTGATGAATATTCGAGCAACATCAGAAGCTTTGAAGGTCTTCTTTGCTGGTATAAGGTGAGCTACTTTGGTAAGTAAGTCCACTACTACTAGAATGGAGTCATATCCTCCTTGAACAGTGGGGAGACTTGTGACAAAATCCATACTAATGCACTCCCACTTCATTTGGGGAATATCTAAGGGTTGAAGTTTTCCAGGCATCTTGACCCTTTCAGCTTTGATCCTTTGGCATGAGAGACATTGCTTCAGGTACTGAAGCACATCATTTTTCAAGCCTGCCCAATGAAAGCTCCTTCTTACAGCATTTAATGTTTTTGCATAACCTGGGTGTCCTGCAGCAGGGCTATCATGAGCTTCATGGAGGATTAGTTTCTTTAAAGCAGGATCCTTAGGGATACATAGCCTGTGATTGAAGTAGAGGCTTCCTTCATGAGTGGAGTATGCCTTGATTATATTCTTCTCTTTCTCTGAATGTCCCTCTTCTTCTACTAACTTTATCATCCTTTGATAATCTGGATCATGAGATGAGACTTCTTCCACCTTGACCAGAATGGGATTATTTGGCATTGAAATAGCACTCAAGAAAGATTTGCGGCTAAGTGCATCTGCTACCACATTATCTTTCCCAGGGTAAAATTTGATGTCGAAGTCATATGCTTGTAGAATTTCAATCCATCTCCTTTGCCGCATGTTGAGGTTAGGCTGGGTGAAGATCCACTTTAGACTTTTGTGGTCAGTTACAAGCTGGAATTTGCCCCCCAAGAGATAATGTCTCCATAATTTGAGGCAATGAACAATTGCTAAGAGTTCCAAATCATGGGTGGCATAGTTTGCTTCATATTGCTTCAGCTTGCGGGAAGTATAAGCGACTGGTCTTCCTTCTTGGCCTAAGACACCACCAAGTGCTAGACTACTAGCATCGGTAACCACTTTAAATTCCTTAGAGAAATCAGGAAGCTTTAAGACTGGGGCAGAAGTAATAATGACTTTCAGCTGATCAAAGCTGTTTTGATGGATTGGCAGCCACACTATTTTGCAATCCTTCTTAAGAAGATCCGTCAAAGGTGCAGCTACCAAGGCATAATCTTTGATAAAAATCCTATACCAACCCGTGATTCCCAAAAATCCATGAACTTCACGAACTGATTTAGGGGGTGGCCATTCTAGAATATCCTTGACCTTGGCGGGGTCTACTGAGATGCCATCTTTGGAGACAATGAATCCAAGATACTCAATTTGATGAGTAAAGAAGGTACATTTGCTCTTCTTAGCATAGAGTTTGTGTTTGCACAGCAATTGCAGAACTCTACGCACATGCTCCTCATGCTCTTCCATTGATTTGGAGTAGATTAAGATGTCGTCAAAGAAAACAAGCACAAACTCATCCAAGTAAGGACGGAATATATCTTGCATTAGGCGGCTGAAGGTTGCAGGAGCATTGGTTAACCCGAATGACATTACAGTAAACTCATAGTGGCCATAATAACGGGTATTGAAGGCTGTTTTGGGTATATCTGCTTCCTTGACTTTGATCTGATAGTATCCAGACCTTAAATCTATTTTTGAGAAAACTTTGGCCCCATGAAGCCTGTCAAGAAGTTCGTCGATGCGAGGGATATGATACTTATTCTTGATAGTGACTTGATTTAGCCCTCGATAATCTATGCAGAGGTGGAGAGTCCCGTCCTTCTTTTTTTGGAAAAGAACAGGTGCTCCCCACGGAGAGCTCCTGGGGCGTACAAATCCTTGTTCAATGAGTTGGGAAAGTTGATCCTTAAGTTCAATGGCTTCAGGACGGGACATTTTATAGGGAGTTTTTGAGACGGGTTGAGCTCCAGGGATCACCTCGATTTCATGGTCGACTTCTCGAGGAGGTGGTAACCCTATAAGCTCGTCAAGGAAGATGTCAGAGAATTCTTGGAGCCAAGAGGGTTCTGTCTCCATACTAGGTTCAATGACTTTGTTGAGTTTGACTAAGAAAACTTGCTGACCCTTACGTGTTCCCTTGAGAAGATGTTTTGCCTTGACTACCCTAGATTTAGGTTTTCCTGTGATCCCCTGAACAGATATTACTTGGCCATGCTCATTTTCAAAAGTGATACTCCCCTGGTTACATTGAATGCTAGCTTTGTTTGCAGTTAACCAATCATAAATTCCTAATGGCAAGACTCTAAAGTGACCATGAGTTTGCTCATTACCCAGCTCAAAATCAAGGTTTCCTATAGAGTGGCAAGATACTACTTCTTTCCCACTGGCTAACTCTACAATCATTTTTCTAGCTGTTTTTTGACTCAAGTTTAATTTTTGCAAGCACCTAGGAGAAAGGAATGAATGGGTACTGCCACAATCAATCAAAAGCTAAAATGGCTTATCGTGATGAGTGGCGGGGGTTTGGATTACACCAAATTGTTTATTTGGACCTTGGTATTCTACTGCCGCATGGACGGTAGCGCGCTCTTCTTCAGCCGTTTCCAAGGTCGGTTCTTCACTTATAACACAGGCAGTTCTAGCAACTGCTCCTCCGCAGCCTCTGCCACGGCCACTGCCTCTTGCACCTTGGTGGGTAGGGGTTCCACGGCCTTACCTCAAAAGCTGGAGGGAGAAATCTTACACAGAGGGGGATCAATCAACTAATAAGGCTTCTTCTTTAGAAGATTGGTTCCTGCACTAGTTTCCTTCTAAGTATTTCTCAAGGTTCTCCTCATTGTCAGGCTTATGGTATTAGAAAAAGGCAAAGACCTCACGTGCGTCATCCATGAAGACATACCCTCTATGGCTCATTTGCATGTTTTTGGTTATCTTGCTTATGCTCTTGTTCCTAATAAGAAATAACATAATAAGCTGGATGATAAGTTGATAAAATGTATTTTTGTGGGATAAAGCTCAAAAAGCAAGGGTATAGACTTTACCATCTGGCCACAAAACAGATTTTGGTGAGTATTAGTTCAGCCCCTATTTTTATGTAAAAAACAACAAAATCTATTCTCATAACATCTTTGATACACTCCTATCTTTGTACAATGCTGGGTAGCCATATGTGGAGCAAATGAATGCTCAAAAAGGTACTACAAATCAGCCCATATTGGTTGAAAATTAGATTAAATTCTAGCCCATAGATCAACCTATTGATGTGGTAATTATGGATGATATAGTGGATAAGGAAAGAGCAGGCATATAGGTGTCCAAAAGTATGACAAAAGGGCTAGTGTGAAAACATTGTGGGACATCAAGTTAGCTACTCCTTTGCCTAGAAAGACACATAAAGGTTCTCATCATGCATCTTATTCTTTTGTGGATCATGCTCTTATTACCAATATATGCAATGAAGAGGAACATGTTTTTTTTAGGGAACACAGGAGAATAATCATTGGATGCACGCCATACTAAATGAGTATGACTTAATCCTAAAAAATGACACTTTGGATTTAGTATATTTGCCTTATGGGTAAAAAGACCATTGGTATGAAGTGGGTTTATAAGCTAAAGCATAAAGCTAATGGTAGCACAAGGCTTATATTGCAAAGGGTTGTGCTCAAGAGAAGGGCATATATTATGATGAGATGTTTGCACTAACATCTCATATGACTATAATCAGGTGTATTATTACATTAGTAGTGCATCATGGTTGGAATATTGTTGGATTGTACATCACTTGGATATTAAGATTGCCTTCTTAAATGGTTACTTGCATGAGGAGATTTATGTATTTCAGCCTCATGGTTTTGTTGAGAAGGGATAGGAATCTAAAATGTGTAGCTTAAGAAAAGCTTCATATAGTCTTAAGTAGGCTCCCATAGAATGGTATGAGAAGATAAACTTATATTTGGTTGCAAATGGTTTTTGTAACAATCCAACTAAGAGTACCCTCTATGTAAAGAGGAGTAAAGATTGGCTTTTGGTCATTGTTTTATACATTGATTACATGTTGCTTATAGGCCCTAATGAGGAGATTTTACCTTCAAGGTTGAATTACATGTATCATTTAAGATGCTAGATTTGGGATCATTGCATTATTATTTAGGCATACAATTTATGCAGCATGATGATGGTATTGTGATGTTACAGTCACAATACATACAAAGGCTACTTACACAATTTAGTCTGGAAGATTGTAAGCCTATTGCTACACCAACAGTAGAGACAAGCTTAATCTTTACGATGCAAGTGAACCATTTGACGCATCATTTTATCTGCAAGCTATTGGTTGCCTCATCTCTCTCTGTAATACAAGGTTCAATTTGGGATCTCCCAATTGAGCGGTTTATGCATAGTCCTAGAAGTAAGCATTAGCAAGCTGCCAAGCAAGAATTTAGATATTACACTTATTCTCTTGGCTTATTCTATGCTAAGGGGAGTGATGTTCAGCTCCATGCTTTCAATGCTCTAATTGGGTTGGATGTTATGTATTAACCCTCATTAGACACACCGTCAATGCCATCCATTAGTAACCATCACTTCATTTGGACGTTTACATTAAAAATGCTAACATTGTATATTTTACATGTGCGATCATTGCTTGTTCTATGAAAGGCATGCCATGAGATTAATTATGGATATTGCATTCTTAGATTAGGTGTTTACACAAGCCTAGGTAGCCTTGGATAGCCATGGACCTTTATTTTAAGTATGGACGCCCATGGTGTGAAGGCTAGGGACCAAGATAAGGGTCATTTTATATTCTCTCCACTCATTCTCTTATGAAACTGATAGAGTGCTCTTATTCTCTACTCTCTTGATCTCTTGTGTGTCTTGCTTGCTTGCCTAATTCAATTAGAGATACTATATGATCATTGTGTATGTGTGAGTGCATGTGAGAGAGGGAGATTGAGTGAGGGGGGTTGAGCTTCCATTGGAATGCAACGACAATGTTGGAGTGGAGCTTTGGCACCAATGAAACATCCCTTCCCTAGAGTGAGTGTTCTACTGACTCGTGCTCTGCGAGACCGACTGCACCTAATGCCCACATGACTAAAGCACCTATTGGGGTGCCAGTAGGACACATACCTTATGTAGCACATCAACCCCCACTAGGGTTTAGACCAATGCATCCTCATGTAATGCCACATGTTGCACCTCCACCTACTCCTATCATTGCTTCTATTATGATAGCACCAGCTCTACCCATAGACCCAGTTGCTTTTCCACACAGGCCTTAGGAAGAGCGGTAGTGGAAAGCCGAACTTGTTGTGAGAGATGGTGGTCAATAGAGCCATGGAAAGGTTGCCCAGATAGCCAAGCTAACTCATAAATTAACTAGAGATGGTGATCCTAGGAGACATTTGGAAGTATTTGATAAAGTGTGTGGCTCTAGGAGAATAAAATGAGGTTTCCAAGACCAATTCCTTTAGTTTAACATTAGATGGTAAGGCTCTGGATTGGTATAGAACTCTCAGGGTCAAGGAACGCTTGAATTTCACCTCTCTTAGGAGATTGTTCTTAAAGAAATTTGTGTGTGAAGGAGTCTTATGGGGTGTAGCTTCATAGCTACATAAACTCGAGAGAGAAGAAGAGGAATTAGTTAGAGATTTCATTAGCCATCTCAAGCATTTGAACTCTTGTTGCCTTTTGCATGAACGGTCTTCAAATAATCAATTTTTGGATAGATTCATCCATGGTCTTAACCATGAAGCGATCTATGGCTTAGTCATTAGATACATGGGATGAAGTCACAACAAATGCCATCCAACTAGAAGATAATCTCATGGCCAAGGGAGGTAAAGTACACCTCTTAATCTAGTAAGCTTTGAGGAGCCTATTAATTACCAAGGACATGAGGTAGATGTCAAACCCACCCCCAACCTCTTTGAGGACCCCATAGAGCTTCATCCTGACTATTATGTCATGGATGGGAGAGGGGGAGTCAAGCCAGTTTACCAACTTATTGCGATGGGAAGGGGCTGGGAAATTAACACCACATCTAGAAGAATTCCTCTTCAATGTTACCACTGTCAAGGTCCTCATTGAGTTTCGAAATGGCCTCTGAAGTTTCCTCAATTGAACCAAGCAGTGGGACTCAAACATGCCACCAGCTACTTGTAACTGTTGTGGCATAGATCATTGGATTAAGGACTATCCCAACAAGATTGTGATGAGAAGCCCACAAACAGGACCCATTATCACACCCCTAAACATGATTAGGGTAAGTAATCAAACTCAAAGGCATATTCTAAAAAATTTTAATCACACACCTTTAAATGCTATCACCTAGTTGTACAAGCCCAGAACCAACATGTTCTCGAGTAATGATCTGTGGCCTTGGTAGCGAAATCTAAAAAGAAGAAGAAAAATAGGAGAAAGAAGTCGGTTAATAATGGGAAAATAAAGGAAACCAAAAAGAAAAATCTTGGGACACCTTAAGAGCCAGTCTTCATTAGGGACCTAGATGAGGACTTGGACTCCTTGGACACAAGGGCTGATTTTGAACAGGGTAGGGAAATACCCTCTAAAACCAAGAGCACGGAGAAGGAGACCCCATGGGAACATCTGATTCCTGAAACTAGATCACACATGACAAAACTTGGCTCTTATCCTCCTGACTCTCAAAAGGAGATTGAGAAACTCGAAGAAATTAGTGATTTAGTTACGAAAACACCAGAGGAGCTTGAACCAAGACCCAAGCAAGTGAGAGTATCAGATATTGTACACCCTAGTACCTTAATGCCTACTACTTAGATTCACAAACCTCTAGATGTGTTGAGTGTTATCATTGAAGAGATTAAGGCCTCCACCTCTCATAGTTTGATCCCTAATTGGTTCAAGGGACAACTACCATATGAAAACCCTGAGCCCATCTCAAAAATGGATTTTCTAGTCTCACCGGCACCTATTTATGGAAAGGATGTCATGACTGCACCACTAAATATCCCCAAATTATTAGACTTGATGGCCTCACAAACCAGTACAACTATAACCACCTGATTGAGTGGAGATCCTGAGTTGTTTGAAAGCGATGAGAGCTCTCCTTAATGGATAACTCAATGTTGGATTACCACCATTTGATGTCATGTCCCCAATATTGTACCCGAATCAATAGTCCCAATGGAAGAAGAAAATACCAAATCTATGGTTAAAATTCTAATTAACAAACTGGGAAAATACTTTGAAGGTGATGAGTATTGTGACATGAAAAAATGATATTTTTCATTTTCAATTTTGTACATATTTTGATGGTTTCTCAATGGTAATAAGGTGGAAGCTTGTCCAAGAAGATTGCGGCACCCACAATGGAATAATGACGTGGTGAGATGTGGCGACTATCCTGATAACAACATTCTATCTTCAAATATAATGGTTTTACTTGATTTAGGGTGCACACATTGTAAATGCCACAAGTATGCTTGATAAATACTTTGGTATAGTAGATAGGCTAGTGATGTGGAAAATAAAAGTGGGCCTTCATGCTCACATGGATTTTAATTGTATTATTAATATAGTATTCACCACCATAAGGCTACAAGTTGGGGAGTGTGGAAGGCATGTGGAGGAGTGTGTGTAGGTGCATAATTGGGAAAGATTCTTCTAGAATGCCTACATGTAAGAGGAGAATTCCGCCATGTGTAAGTGGGATCTCCACCTACATGCCACTTAGACTTGGCTATTATCTCATCACACTTTCAAAGACAAAAAGTCTTCAATTTAATAATCAATAGAAGACTTAGCCTAAGAGGACAATTGATGGTGACATCTACCCTTATGTCACTGAAGGGTTGAAGTTTTTTATGTTGTAATTTGTAACAATGGAAGAGAGGGTGATTCTCCACCTATAAAAGGAGCCCTCCTCTCCCTTTCAAAGGAAGGAATGAAGCCTCCTCAATTGAGCATTTTGTGTCATTGCCATTCTCTTATCTTCAAACCCTTATTCAAACACTCCCTTTACATGTGAATGTCTCATTTAGCATTAGCTCCTCATGCTTAAGCCAATTTTGGACCTCTTTGATGATTCACGATAAGTGGGATAAGGAGTTATTATCTTGGTGGGCCTGTGACTTCTCAAGGTAGCCCTTGCCTTATTGCTGCCCTCCTTTGGAGGTACCAATGGTTTTAGCAGTATAATGAGCATGTGGAAAGACTTTGGGGACCATAGGTAAATCTTTACGATTGTCCGCTGAGCAATGTTAACCCTTACCCTCTAGCTTGAATCATGAAGGAGATGAAAGGCAAGAGGCTATGTGAAAATTGAGGTTTCATGCAAAGAGAAGGAAGTGCAGTTTTTGTGGTCTAATACCCAAATTTCAACCGGTAATTACTCATCACTCAGGTATTGGTTTCTAAAATTGATTATATGGCTAGGAAGCTCTTTATATGCTCTTTCCACTCATATAACTAATTTCTTAATCCTTTACTTCATTGATGATCAGAATTTCTCCCAAAATTGCTAACTTTTAGGCAAATTTTGGTAGTTTTATAGTCTTGTAGTAAAATGCTCATAACTTTTCGCTCGGTTGCCTATTTTCAAAAGTTTTAGCTTTTACTTTGCAGAACTGGTGATCCGAAAATTCTAGTTCCTTGAACTTGATTCCTGTGAAGGTTGATGAACGAGATGGTTCGATTGTGACAATGAATGTCAGCCTGATTTTTGTGGAGCCAATACATTCCAAGGATTTCGTCATAGATTCCCAAGGGTAAGACTTTGAACTGGCAGTCTGTTGCATTCCCATCTAGATTAAATTGAATGCGGTCTATCTCATGGTGTGTGAAAAGAATCTTCCCACTGGCCAATTCTACTTACATGGGTTTCCCTGTTTTTTGATCTAGGACTAACTTACACAAGTATCTAGGGAAAATAAAAGAATGAGTACTGCTTGAATCAATCAAAAGCTTAAAGCCTTGTATTTTGCTGGAGTCTGAAGGACTGAGAACTGACGATTTTGCCCTTGTGGTGGCATAAATCTGTCCTCTTTCTTCCTCCACTATATCAGCTATTTTGATTGCTCTGGCTACTACTGTCTGGGGTGGGACTCTCTCTCTGGCTTCCCCAATTGTGGGAGGGAGTTCTGAGACTACTTTGCATCATTGAGGCTACAGGTTGAGCTAGTACTCTTGTGGGGTTGCCCTGATTTTGGCGAGAGGGACCTTGATTTGATTGATATGAAGGGGTCAGTCTCAACATTCTTGGACCTTGGCTTCCTTGGCCCATTGTCATAGAAAGAGTTGGGCGATCCTTGAGCTGGTGTCCAAACTTTGATAGCCAAAACACCTATTCTCACTTCGAAGTTCATCCTTCTGCACCCTGGAAAGAGTCGGAGTTCCAGAAAATGAGCTCCGAGGGAACGACCTTCCTTCCATTCTGAAACTTCCTGTCTCCTTGATGTCTCTTAGGAGGTGGAAAGTTGGAAGTTCTCCCTAGAGTTTGGAATCTTTTGAAGGACGAGGGAGCTAGCTTTAGTAGGACCTTGACAACAAAGGCCTTAGTGAAATCCTTCACCATCCGCAGTGCTTCAGCCATTGAAACTATCTTGGCATTCTTCACCAGGGTGTCCAAGGGCTCGTTCATTCCCCGACTGAACCTAGCCACCATCAGCTGTTCCTCATCCAGTGGTGGAGGAGGAGAGCGTATTCCTCCGTGGTACAGCTTCCCTAGGTTAACTCTAGGAACTCATTCATCTTAGTTTCCAAGAAGCTAGGAGGACAGAAACTCTTTCGGGAGGTATGCCTTGAGATCGTCCCACATCTGGGTGTTCCGCCGATCCAAGCGGTTTGTTTCGCAGTGGTTTCTCCATGCAACTCTCGCTATTTCTACAATATTTAGCCTAGCAAGAGCCACTTTACTTTTTTCATTGTACCTAGTGACATCGAAGTATTCTTCCATGGCTTTGATCCACTTTTCCACAGTCTCACCTAAGTGTTCCCCTTCACCTTTGAGGGGAACTGGCTGAGATCTGTGAGTGATGAAGAGCTTTGCGAACATCGGGGTCAAGATCTTCCTCATCCGTGAGAGGATCTGGCTGTCTACCGTGATTCGCACGTCTCATGATTCTACCAAAACGATACATCGTTAAATTTCTATTTGACTTCGTCTCGAGATCCTAAGACTTAAGAAGTTCAGAAATAATAACTTTAAACAAGGTAATGGTTCTTACTAAAGATCTACAACATACGTCCGAGAAAATAGATCTTATTTCTTTAAACTTGATATTTGTTAGTCAAAATCACTTGAACAACTGAAATTTTTGCAAAATATTCTTTATTTATATAAGGTTTGCAATATATACATAGAGCAACATGGTCCAGAAAATTAATGCCTCAATTGCTCACGCATGAAACGGTGATACTGTGCTATGGGCATGCCGAGATGCAATTGTTCCCTTACCACTGATTGGTGCTACTATCTTATTCTTTGGGATAAAACAACTAAGAAGTCTGAAAAGATGACAAGTAATCCTAAAATCTTAAGGTGTGGAGTGATAAAGGATAACACCACGAACCACCTTCAGCCTTAACAAGACCATGGCTAATGAGATGTTCTACGCCAACATCTGGTGCTGGTTGTTGCAAGAGGCATGGATATATTGGCCTACAAACCACTTATGCTGTCATCTCTCAGCTGGGTCTGGAAAATATAGCTCCTCGAAATAGTTAGCAAGCCTTGCCTTCTTGCTCGTTCGAGTTGTGGAGGAGAGGATATGCTCAAAAGCAAAAGTAGTCATATCCTAATTTCAGGTGAGATCGGGGATACTAGATAAATACGGGGCGTCCATCTATAAAATCCAATTCATCAATTATAAGTCTTTATTAATGAAGCTTAATTCATCTTTCTAAGACAAAACTCATTTTTCATTCTTGAGCTTTCAACAAAGCTTTGATCAGCTTGTGAGACCCCAACCCCCTCTGCGCACTAGAATCCGGGGAGCTAGCAGCAGAAGTAGCAACCTCTCGCATGCGGGGTAGGGTTTCCCACTCGGGGCCTCCACTCAGGGCCTTGCCCACGGATGTCCAGGAAATGGACTAGTCTGGAGGTTACTCCGAAACCGAGACCGAAAAAACTTTCCTCGCCTAGAAGGCACGGGCGATTCCACCAGGAAAGTCTTTTAACGAGAATCTATCTAACGGGGTCAAGATCCTATCTATCTACCAAACCCGTAGGTCACACGACCAAATCAAGAAAGGGACTTGCACTTGGCTCATAGAAATAATCGCTTTTTTTCCCTTAGCGAGGCACAGGCGTTGATTCTTTCCCACAGAACAAGAATCTTCTTGGGACTTACTTTAACTATCGTAACTTAAACCTAACTAAATTTTGTTATGGGAATCCACCGATCCAGCTGGCCCATGGGTTATAGCCAACCGCCCAACCACTGTATTGGTGGGATCCCCTTTTATAAAAATTAGGTTGTGTTTATCCGGGTACCAGGGAAAAGAGTTCCCAGGCCCCCTAGCCAGCACTCATGCAATTATATTAAACAGACACACCACTTACACACCCAATATGAAATTGCCTTTTTCTCAGATTCAACTATCTTCAAGATAGAATTGGAATGAAACCATAGTGTTTCCATCATGATTCTCAATGTTCCAGTTCCATGGTTTTACAATCAAAAATGTCATCCGGACTCTCCATTGAAGACCAACTAGTCAACCAACTAGATCCAATTTCAAGTTCCAGTTCACTTAGATAATTTCTTGTCAATCCATCAATATGTTCATCGACATATGCATGGGTGTCCTAGCAGCCCCGCAAGCCTGTGCATCTCTTGGTCAGAACCCTCTAGGATCCTCCTTAGGTGTCCTAGCACTTCACTCAGGGACCGCTTCGTTGGTCCTCGCCCATTGTACCGGAAGTGCACCATTTTTAACCATATCGAGAGACTGGTCAAGACCTTGGAAGGCTTTGCCCACTGGAGACGTCCTTTGATGACTCCCCGCCAGCTATTGTGCAACATAAATCTCCTTAGATTAAACCATAAGCAAAATGCTTCTTCCAACATTCTGGCATAAGACAGTCCTTTAAAAAAAATAGAGTTTCTATGCAAGTAAGAATTTTCCGTTGAGTTCGATTTCACAAGACCATTTTAAACCCATACTTTCTTAATGAAAATCATGAATTACTTATCTCGGTGATCCATCCATCATTTACAACAAATTTTTAACTTGTTTCTAGACGATTTCGGGACATAGGGAAAACTTTCCTAAGTCAGTCGGTTATCCATTCTTTGTAGTACTGAAGAAATGGAAATGGGACAAGACTTGGTTTAATTTCTGATTCAAGAGATGGGTAGGCATCTTACTGATCCACCTTTCTCACATGGTCATGGTCTAGCCCTGAATTACTCGGATTTAATCCTAGATTTATGTCCTAAAGATTTTTCTCCATTTATCTCACAAATTAACTGTGATTTCTAAAAATAAGGGTAAAATCTAAAATTATGAGAATTCATTCTTTCTTGGCCATAATAGAATTATGAATAATTCTATTTGTGAATAATGGAATTTAATAAAGATAATTCTTTTTCCAATGATCCATTTGTGAATATGCATACATCATTTTATTGAATTATTCTCATAGAAATATTCTAAAATATTATTTTCTCTATTTGAACCTCGGCATCAACATGCCCTAAATTATCTATGCAGAATTATGGTGAAACCTTCTCTTTTTAACTGAAATTTATTTATGCATTTTCCTAATTAAAGTACAATGAAAATTTCTCTTTTAAATAAATAAAAATATCCATGTATATGAATATACCTATTTTGAAATATGACACAAAATTCCACCTTTGATATTTAAAATGTTTGTACTTAGAATATCATGAAAATTCCTCTTTTTGCATCTAGATTTTTATGCATTAAAATTAATATAACAAAAATTTCTCTTTTCTTTATTTAAACATTTTTACGTAAATACTATAAATGTATTTTCCATAAATGTAACAAAATCATTCTTTTAGCATAAAAATGTTTATTCCTAGAATATGATGAGAATTCCTCTTTTCGCATTAACAATTTTATGCATTAAAATTAATATAACAAAAATTTCTCTTTTCTCTATTTTAACATTTTTACATAAATACTATAAATATATTTTCCATAAATGTAACAAAAATCATTCTTTTAGCATAAAAATATTAATGTCTAAAACATGATGAGAATTCCTCTTTTTGCATTAATAATTTTTGCATAAAATTAAATTCATTTTTTTAATGGTAAAATTTTGCCATAGCGTCGCTGTAATTTTTGAGAATGCTCAAAATTATACTTTTAATAATTTCACATAATTATAAATTATGGTGGAACTTCCTCTTTTAAACTAAAATTTATTATGTATATATAAACATAATTATAAGCATATTTACATTTAAACCTCTTGATTATTCTTAAAAATATCCATTTATCATTCCTATATGAAAATACTTACAAAAATGTTAGCATAACTCTCAACTTAAAATGAATTAATATGATTTTTCTTAATCATAAACAAGATTAAAAGAATTAATTTCCATTTTAACTAGATTAAAAATCATAAAAATACCTAATCTCTTTCTCTAGCTTGTAAGCCTAGAGTTTTGGTTAAGAGAATGAGATTAACACTGAGATCCATCCTTCTAAGAAGGATTAATCTAAAAAGATGAGTATTCTTACAAAAAGAGAGATTTACTAATTAAAAATATTATATTTAAACATAAAAGATTAGCATTAATCTATTTAATCAATATGAATCACTAAAAGCTTAGTTTTAAGAAAAAAACAAAAATCCAGATGGGCTCTCCGTTAAAGATCAGCTAGATCAATCAACAAGATCCATATAAAAGGGTCATGAACTCATCTGTTGGAGACCAGCAAGGTCAATCAACCAGATCCATGCCCGTATTGAGAAAACAACTCCAACTCATTTTTCTTCCCAGACGCACGCATGGGTATCTTCAGCAACCCCCCAGAGCCTGAGCACTGTATGGTCAGTGCCCTTTAGGCTCCTTCGTAGGTCACCTAGCGCTTCACTCATAGGCCATTTCCTTGGTCCCTCATCCACCGTACTAGAAGCTCACCATTTTAAGGCTGGTCAAGACCTCGGTTGACCTTGCCACGCAAGACGTCCTTCATTGACTCTCTGTCCAGCTGTTGTTGTTGCAACCTGTTCACTTAGGTCCTCATCACGACCTTAATCAACAAGATAGTCAAAATGCTTCCCAGCATTCTTGACATAAAATAGTCTTTTAAAAATAGGTTTCATATACAATTACAGTTTCCAACAACTCCCATCTTTCCACATCCTTCCACGTCATTTCTCATTTATTCCACATTCTTCTATATTAATTCACATCGCACATTCCACATCCATTCATATCCATTCCCATCGTCCTACATCCATTCTCATCCATTTACATCCACTCACATCATATCACATCCATTCACATCACATCACATCACATCCATCCACATCACATCTCATCACATCCATTCACATCCATCAACATCACATCTCATCACATCCATTCACATCCATCCACATCCATTCACATCCATTTACATCCACTCACATCATATCACATCCATTCAGATCCATTCACATCACATCACATCACATCCATCCACATCTCATCACATCATATCACATCCATTCAGATCCATTCACATCACATCACATCACATCACATCCATCCACATCACATCTCATCACATCCATTCACATCCATCAACATCACATCCATTCACATCCATCCACATCCATTCACATCCATCCACATCACATCTCATCACATCTCATCACATCCATTCACATCCATCCACATCACATCTATTTAGATCCATTTAACTCAGGTTGAGAGTACGGTTACTCTAATTTCGATACTGATAGAACTTTTCTAGGTTTCTACCAATTGCTTGGCTTAGATAAAGGAAACTTTTTCTCGATTCCGTTAAATCTAAGTATTAGAGTGTTGTTGAAGGTTTAAAAAGGAAAAATGAACTTTATCAGAAATTTATAGTAAGAACCCAGAAAGAGCATTTACGTATTGTGTTTTCATTCCTTAAGCTTCATTAATAAAGACATTTGATCGATGAATTGGATTCTATAGATGGACAATGTATGTTTAAATCTAAATTTCCATTAAAATCAAAATTTTCGTTTACTTATTGGATCCTTGATCCTCTCAGGGATTCCAGATTCCTTTTCTAGGGAATCTAGGATTAAATCAGTCATACGTTCATTCAACTAAGCAAGTTTCTGGTCTTTTTCTAGGAAGTCCTTTTCTAGTTCAAAAAGTACTCCAAGATTCTATTTTTCCAAGAATCTAGACATGTACGTCAAATTTCCAAAGTTAAAAGTATTCAAAATTATCCAAGTTTTCTCGATGAATATTTTCACATTCTTTCTCAAATTTCTCAAAATAAGATATATTCAATATTCTTCTTTTTGAATAAAAAATTCATGAGATTTACAAAATCAATTATACCCATATTTCTTTTTTCAGTATAAACACTAATCAAATTATTTAAATGAATCATTTTCATAATTCTCGTAAATTGAATGATTCTAGAAAATTTGTGCATGCCCTTATTTATTTTTTTGACAATTGAATAATGCTCAAAACTCCTCTTTTTGCATAAAATTTATTTTGCATAAATTTATTCCCATAAAATGATAATACTCAGAATTCCACTTTTGATAAAAATACTCATATTTTGAAATATGCCAAAATTCCTCTTTTAACATTTAAATGTTTGAATCTAGAATATCATGGGAATTTCCCTTTTAAATAAATATATCAAAAATTCCTCTTTTCTCTAATTAAATAAATATGCATAAATACTATAAAATTATTTTTCATAAAAATGACAAAAATCATTCTTTTTGCATAAAAATATATGTACCTAGAATATGATAGAAATTCCTTGGTTTGCATTATCTAAAAATAAGATTTATTTCTTTTCTGGAAAATTTTGCCAGAGCTTCGCTGTAATTACTGGAAATGTTCAATTTTCTAATTTGAATTGAAAAATTATCATGAAAATATAATAGTAACTCTTCTTTTTAGACTAAAATTAAATTATGCATACATAGCATAATTATAACCATAATTACAAGCATAATTATGATTAATTCTCTTAATTAAACCATAATAACCATTCTTTATTTCTTAAAATGTTAACATAACCCTCTTTCAATTTAGAATGGGTTAATGTGATTTTTCCTACTCATAATCAAGCTAAAAAGAATTAACCAACTAGATTAGAAATCATAAAATAACTAATCTCTTTCTCTATCTCATCAAGCCTAGAGTTTGGAATTAAAATAAAGGGATTATCATTAAGAATCATCCTTCTACCAAGGATCTAGCCATTAATCCTTCCAAAAGAGATATTTTCCTAAAGAAAACATTATATTTAAGCATAAAACTTAGCATTACTCTAATTAAAAAATATGAATCTTTGGAAAGCTTGATTTGAAGAGAAAGCTATTCCATTGAAAGCTTCTCAAGCTTTAGAGGGGTTGAGAAGAAGAAAATCATTGAGAGAATTGAAAAAAACCATTAAAATAGGTTTACCTTTGAATTTGGCTTGATTGTTTGGCTAGAAGTGAAGCCCCCAAGCAAGTTCTTGGCCACCAAGAGAGGGAGGGTATTCTCCAAGAGAGGATGGAGAATAGAGAAGCTCCAAAGCTCTCAAGAGAAGAGGCAAATTAGAAATATGCTAATTTAGAGATAATATTGGCATGGTATTACTCCCATATGAAAATACAAAGGAATGAGGGTCTATCTATAGGTGAGAGAGGCCACTAACCAAGTCCAACTGGGTTCTAGAGTCTTCTAGGTTTAGTTTGACCCAATTTGGACAAGATTTGGATTAGTTTGGCTTCCTTTTTGTGATCTAGTTTGCATTAGGAAAGAGGAGAGATAAAAATATCACATTTTTTTGAATTTAAAAATCAAAACAATCATGATAAAAAAGGCACCTACCTCAAGTGTCTTCCTCTCCTTTACGAAGGTGTCAAAAATCCATCATTTTATCAAAATATCTCATTTTTTTACTAATATACCTTAAACTAATAAACCCTGTACTCAGTCAACTCTTTATCTTATGTGAGCATTTACTCATTTTTGGGGTATTTTGTTTTATTCTTTACATTTTTCTCATCCCAACATTTGGATTAATCCTATTGGCCCTCTAGAACCTTATTTGGACCTTAATCCAAAAATTTCTGAAAATGTGGACCCTTAGGCTAAGGTCTCTTAAACACATATCCAATTAGTTCCTAATGCAAATTGAAAATTTATTTTGAGCTTCTGTTTCAGGGGAATTCATCTTAGACATTAGGAAAAATTTTGTATCCAAAGATATCTCAATTTTGAATTATCTCTCTCTAGGCCAAAACAGGGTAAAACAAGATCTTTTTCCATTTTTGAGGGGGATGATTACAAGAGACTGAAGGGGAGGTTCTTACATTTTTACATCTCAAAAGCTGGAGGGAGGAATCTTACATCCTACCCCACTTAAAAAATGCGAGATGTCCTCATCTTGCAACTAGAGAATAATCTCTTTCATCACTTTCTTCTTCTGTCACTTCGAGCGATATTGCTTTGGAAGTGGGTGGCTGGTTTGGAAACTTCTCTCTTTGATTTCCCCAATTCTGAGGCTGAGGTCTTGCTGCATTACTTTGTATTGAAATTGAGGGTTGGTTAGAGGGTCTACCTCTAGGGTTTCCCTAATTTTGACAGAAAGGACCCTGATTGTTCTTGAAGGAAGGAGCTGGAGTCTGGAATCTTGGTCCCTAACTTCCCTACCCCAAAAACCTTGATCCAAAAGGAGTTGGGAAATCCATACTGCAATGTCCGTATCCTTGATAGTTATAGCATTTAACTTCTTTGTTCAAGGGTGGAACTTCTGAAGTTGAATTCCAGGGGATTGTGTTCCGGGAAAAAGACCTTTCTTCCATTCTAGAACTTCTTACATCCTGAGTCTGACCTTGTTGTCTCTTAGGAGAGGTGGAAAGTTGGAATCACCTTTTGGAGCTAGAAATCTTTTGAAAGATGATGGTGCTGGCTTCGGCGAAACTTTGACAACAAAGGCCTTGGCAAAATACTTCACCTGCACCTGCTTCAGCCATGGAAACTGGCTTGGCATTCTTTACCAGGGTATCCAAAGGTTTGTTCATTCCCTAAATAAACCTGGCCATGAGGTGTTCTTCATCCAATGGTGACGAGTATTTGAGGAGGAGAGCGAACGCCTGGTGATACACTTCAATAGTTCTGCTCCCATGGGTTAACTCTAAGAATTCGTTCATCTTGGTTTCCAAAAAGCTGGGATGACAGAATCTCTTCCTTAGGTAAATCTTGAGATCATTCCATGTCTAGGTGTTCCGATATCTAGATGGTTTGTCTCACAGTGGTTTCTCCATGCCACTCTCGCTGTTTCAACTATCTTCAGCCTTGCAAGAGCCATTTTACTCTTCTCATTGTATCCGGTGACATCAAAGTATTCTTTCATTGCTTCAATCCACTTCTCCACAGCCTCACCTAAGTTTTTCCCTTTACCCTTGAAAGGTCCAGACTGAGTTCTATATGAAGAGCTTTACAAACATCTGGGTCAAGCTCTTCCTCATCAAGTTGGGGGTTAACATTCCTACTGCGACGACCTCGATCCATGATCCTATCAATACGAAAATTCTTGTTAAGTCCCTTTTTCCAATTTAACCAAGACGCTCAGGTGAAAAGACCACTTTATTTATAATTCGAATCTAACTTTCGATCCAACTAATTCTGGGGTTCCTTAAGGTCTGGTGAATCCTTATAGAATCCTGGGATAAAGATCCCTTCTACAAGAAGAACATACAGAACTCATTATCAGAAAATAGTTCATTCATATTCTTAACATAATAATGGTCCATTAGACCAAAAATTCCATTTGAACATTCCTCAACGGGATATTCAGTTATACAGGTTCTCAATTTGTCATTCCTTAATTAGATCCACTGGGTCAAAAGTCAAACACCAACCAATCTATCAGCACGATCCACTAATCTCATAGTAGTGATCTCATAGTGATCTGCTGAAAGTCTTAAAATCGTCTTCCATTTACTAACATCATCACTGGGATTCTCTCCATTCATCCTCATTGTGGCTTTATTCAACTTATCTTCTTTCAATCAGAATTCAAAAATCATCATCTTTCAATCAGAATCCAAATCAATTCATCAATTCTCAAACAAAATTCTAAAATCATATCAACCAGCATCCGAAATAATCATCTAGGATAGCATTTTGTTTATAACTTCAAGGTCTTGGATTTACTCGTATATATTGTCAGTAAAGAGCTGCAGCTATACCCATGGTATATACGGGTAATCACGGTCCTTGGAGCTATAAGGTAAATACCATCATATCTAGGCCTCAAGCAAGTCAAGGGTTCCACACAATTGCGGTACTTCCATCTGAAGACCCAATTCCCAATTTATGAATCTTCATTTTTTTGAATATCAATTTGTATGAATTTCATCACCACAGTTACAATATTTTACTGATAATTCATAAAATTTTGACATTTCTTGGTTCTCGATTGATCAACTTTAGCCAACTTGCTTTGTGATACCAGTTGAAAGATCCCTGCCTCCCTCTACGCAATGAATTCTGGGGTGCTAGCAGAAGTAGCACTTCTTACGCAGGGAAGAGTCTCTCACTTGGGGACTCACCCACAGATATCCGGACAAGAGACTAATCCCTTGGTTCCCTAAAAACCAAACCTGGAAAAACTTCCCTCGCCTAGAAGGCATAGGTAGTTCCTCCAGGAAAATTTTATTCTAACGTAGTCAAGAGCCTTAATTTACCCTTTTTCATTCCGACCAAACCCGCAGCAGGTCATATGGCCGGAACTTGTACTTGGATCAGAGAGACCAACGTTTTTTTCCCCGTTATTAAGAGGCACATCCGTTGACTCTTTTCCATAGAACAAGGATTATCCGTGATTTACTTCAACTATCGTAACTTGATAGAATTGAATTTTATTTTAGGAATCCATCAGTCTAGCCTAACCCCATCCAATCCCATGGGTTAGCCAACCCCCCAACCATTGTATTGATAGGATCCATTTAGAAATTTGGTTATGTTTTGTCCCGGTTACGAGGGAAAAGAGTTTCCATGCCAGGCTACCCCAATTCATGCAAAATATATTTCAAGCATACCACTTACGCACCTAATATGAAATTGCCTTTCACAGATTTGGCTATCTTTAAAGCAAACTTTTAATGAAACCATAGTATCACTGATCATAATCCTCCAAAATATCTAGCGTGAAGTCTATTTTCCAATCATTCCTTCATCGGTGTACTTATGGCATCATTGGCAACCAAAACGCTCCACCACCTGCTCACTCGGGGACCTTTTCAATAGTTCCTAGCTCATAGTCCACGAAAATATAATCACATAAAAAAAATCCAGATGGGCTCTCCGTTGAAGATCAGCAAGGTCAATCAACCAGATCCATGCCCGTGTTCAGAAAACAACTCCAACTCATTTTTCTTCCGCAACGTACGTGTGGGTATCTTCGATGACCCAGAGCCCGAGCACCATATGGTCAGCACCCTCTAGGCTCCTTCACTCCTAGGCCGCTTTCTTGGTCCCTCATCCACCGTACTGGAAGCTGGTCAAGACCTTAGCCGACCTTGCCACGCAAGACATCCTTCATTGACTCTCCCTCAGCTGTTGTTGTTGCAACCTTTTCACTAAGGTCGTGAGTAGGTCCTCACGACCTTAATCAACAAGATAGTCAAAATGCTTCCCAAAATTCTTGACATAAAACAATCTTTTAAAAATAGGTTTCATATAAAATTATAGTTTTCAACAACTCCCATCTTTCCACGTCATTTATCATTTATTCCACATTCTTCTATATTAATTCACATCGCTCATTCCACATCCATTCCCATCGTCTTACATCCATTCTCATCCATTTACATGCACTCACATCATATCACATCCATTCAAATCCATTCACATCCATCCACATCACATCCATCCACATCACATCCATTCACATCCATTCACATCCATCCACATCACATCTATTCACATCCATCCACATCACATCACATCCATTCACATCCATCCACATCACATCACATCCATTCACATCCATCCACATTACATCTCATCACATCCATCCACATCACATCTACTCAAGTCCAATTAACTCAGTTTGAAAGTACGGTTACTCTAATTTTGATACTGATAGAACTTTTCTAAGTTTCTGTTAATTGCTTGGCTTAGATAAAGGTAACTTTTTCTCGATTCCATTAAATCTAAGTATCAGAGTGTTATTGAAGGTTTAAAAAGAAAAAATGAATTTTATCAAAAATTTATAGTAAAAACTCAGAAAGAGCATTTATGTATTGTGTTTTCATTCCTGAAGCTTCATTAATGAAGACATTTGATCGATGAATTGGATTCTATAGATGGACATCCTATGTTTAAATCTAAATTTCCATTAAGTCTGAATTTTCGTTTACTTATTGGATCCTTGATCCTCTCAGGGATTCCAGATTCCTTTTCCAAGGAATCTAGGATTAAATCAGTCATGCGTTCATTCAAGTAAGCGTGTTTTTGGTCCTTTTTTTTGGGAAGTCCTTTTCTAATTCAAAAAGTACTCCAAGCTTCTATTTTTCCAAGAATCTAGGCATGTACGTCAAATTTCCAAAGTTAAAAGTATTCAAAATTATCCAAGTTTTCTCGATAAATATTTTCACATTCTTTCTCAAATTTCTCAAAATAAGATATATTCAATATTCTTCTTTTTTTAATAAAAGATTCATGAGATTTACAAAATCAATTATACCCATATTTCTTCTTTCAGTATAAACACTAATCAAATTATTTAAATGAATCATTTCCATAATTCTCATAAATTGAATGGTTCTAGAAAATTTGTGCATGCCCTTCTTTATTTTTTTGACAATTGAATAATGCTCAAAACTCCTCTTTTTGCATAAAATTTATTTCGCATAAAGAGTACATCAAAAGGTTTATGAAACTCTCTATGTTTGTGTGGATGGACTCAATGAAGTCATGAAGATGAAGAAGTTTGTGCATGGTCTAGATTCCTACATCAAGGTGGATGTATTGGCACAAAGACCTAGCACCATTAGAGAGGCTATGAGGTTGGTGGAGCTCTATGAGCCAAAGTACAGAAAATATCAGCCCTTTATACCCTCTTAAAAACCATCCATTACTTCTTCGAATGTTGGAAAAAGCCTTCCTTCCACAACACCCACCTTTACCTCTAGGTTTTCATCATCATTTAAAGATGGAGTTCAAAATGATGCTAAGAAAGGCAATGGTTTTGTTAAGAAGACTTTTCAACACTTCAAGAAGACACAAAGGATGGATGATCCCAAGATTGAAGAGTTGAGGAGCAAAGGGTTGTGCTTCAAATGCATAGAAAAGTGGTCACCCAGGCATGTTTGCAAGTTAAAGAAGATGTTGGCCACTATGATTATTATGGATGAAGAGGATGATTCAAAGAAATCTCATGAGGTAGAGGAATATGAGGATTGCATTGAAGAGGCACATGATGATACTTTGGAGGATCACTCTTTCATCAAAGAAGAGGACGAGTTTCCTTTTGACCCTAGTGGGGAGAGCTATGTAAGCATTTTGAGTGATGATACATTCAAAAGTGTAGAAAACGCACCTTGCATATGCTCTATTTCTCAAGAGATTTTGGCGGGTTGCAAGAGCCCAAATACTTTGATATTAGTGGGAACCATTAATGGGAGAGTTGCACACATTTTGGTGGATTTTGGGAGTACACATAGCTTCAAAACTCTCTCAAGTTATCTCCAATGGAGCTACCCATAACCTTCCAAGTTATCTCCAATGGAGCTACCCATAACCTTCCAAGTGCAAGTGGCAAATGGGAAATATGAGAAAGCTACCTTGGTTTTCCCTTCTACACAAGTGACATTGTCTTCTTCATACACTTGGAAAGGTGATTTGGTGGTGTTAGACATGGTTTTCATTGATGTGATTATGGGCTGTGATTGGTTAGATTCTCTTGGTGGTGTTAGACATGGTTTTCATTGATGTGATTATGGGCTGTGATTATGGGATGTCTTCTTCATACACTTGGAAAGGTGATTTGGTGGTGTTAGACATGGTTTTCATTGATGTGATTATGGGCTGTGATTGGTTAGATTCTCTTGGTGACTTCCACATGAACCTTCAACAAAGTGTTATGAGCTTTTCACATGGTGGACATCAAGTGGTATTGGCTGGAAATGCATCAAAAGGGCTCTCTTTAATCACTTCAAAGTGGCTCAAGAAGGATCTCAAGACTCTTGGCACTATCTATGTGTTGCGTATTGTTCAAGAGGGGATGGATAGTATTGATAGACAGGACATGGACAAAGATAAGGTGGCTCTTCTTAAAGATTATGAGGATATTTTTCAAGTGCCAAAGAGTGTGCCACCCAAGAGGGATATTGACTATGCTATTGTTCTTGAACCAAATGTAAATGTTGTGAACAAGCCTCATTACCATTTTTCCAAGGTGGAAAGAGAGGAAGTGGCAAATCAAGTACGAGAATTGCTTACCCTCACAATCTCCATTTTCATCACCCATTCTATTGGTGAAGAAGAAGGATGGGTCCTTTCGTATGTGCATTGATTACCATGATGTGAATAAAGTCATCAAGAATAGGTACCCAATTCCTCGCATTGACGATCTTCTTGATGAGCTCAAGGGTGCAAAGTTCTTTACCAAGATTGATTTAAGATCGGTTTACATCAAATAAGAATGAAGGAGGGGGATGAGGAGAAGACAACATTTAGGACTGAAAGGGGATTGTTCCACTTTATGGTTATTCCCTTTGGCCTTACAAATTCCCCCCACTTCCCAAGCTTTGATGAATATGATATTGGCTCCCTTCCTATTCAAGTTTTTGTTGGCGTTCTTTGATGACATCTTGATTTATATCAATAGCACTTATCTCATGTGAAACAAGTGTTTGAGGAGATGAGGAAGCACAAGCTTTATGCAAAGGAGAGTAAATGTGCATTTATGGTTAATGAAGTGGAATATCTTGGACACTTGGTGTGAAAGAAAGGCATTAGGGCTGATCCAAAGAAATTAGCATGCATTAGGGCTGATCCAAAGAAAGTAGCATGCATCAAAGAATGGCCAACCCCTAGCAATACAACGCAATTGAGAGGATTTTTGGGATTGTATTCTTTCTATAGAAGATTCATGGAGCATTATGCAGCTATAGCAGCACCTCTAATTGATTTACTAAAGAAGGAAGATTTCTTTTGGGATGCTATTTAATAAGAGCTTTAATGAGCTCAAAACCTTGCTCACATTAGCTCCTATTCTTGTTTGTCCCGATTTCTCATCAAAAACATTATATGTAAGAGTGGATGCAAGTGGAAGAGGGGTTGGGGAAATTTTATATCAAGAGCATGGTGCCATTGCATTTGAGAGTAGAAGGAGATAGGGTTGCATGTTTATGAGCAAGAAAAATTGGCCATACTTCATGCAATCAAGAAATGACATCACTATCTTTATGGTGCACATTTCAAGGTGCGAAGTGATCATAGGGTGTTGAAATTTTTCCTTTCCCAACCAAATCTTTCTCCCCAAACAAAAGAGATGTTTGTCTACTCTTCAAGGATATGATTTTGAGATATCCTACACCCGCGCGGGAAGAACAATATGGTTGCAGATGCATTGTCAAGAATGTGGGCTTGCACTATGACTTCAATTATGGAAGCATATAGTGAATGGATCAAAGGGATTCAAGAGGAATAGCTTATAAATGAAGGTGCTGCCCATATTTATAGGAAATTACAGTAAGGAGATGATGGAGAATTCCCTCATTATAAGCTTCATAATGGTCTCTTATGGTACAAGGATAAGGTGTACTTGGTTCCTACTGCATCTTACATTCCCAAGGTGATATATGAGATGCATTCTTCACCACTTTTGGGCCACATGGTGTGCTTAAAACTTTTGACAAAGTGAGCAAGAGCTTCTATTGGAAAGTCATGTGGAGACATATCAATAAGTTTACATTCGAATGTGTATCTTGCCAAAAGAATAAGGATAGCCATTAACTTCCAAGTGGATAGCTTCATCCTTTGCCAATTCTGGATGGGAAATGGATTCACATTTCTATGGACTTCATTATGGTTCTACCAAAGACAAAGCATAGATGGGATCAAATATTTGTGGTGGTGGATAGACTCACAAAATCATCCCATTTCATTGCTTCAAAGATTACTTATGGGGATTCTCACATTGCTAAGAAATTCATGGAACATGTATTCAAGATACATGGCTTGCCACTTAACATAGTTTGTGATAGGGATACTAAGTTCATGGGTACTTTTTGGAGGACAACTTGGGAACCTAGATCACTCCATCTACATCCTATCACCCTCAAATGGATGGACAAACAGAGTGCACAAACAAATGTCTTAAAGTGTATTTGAGACATTATTTTCATGATATGAAAATATCTTGGGATGAGTGGCTTTATCTTGTTGAATTTTGTCACAATTCAAGAAAACACTTGAATATAGGCATGTCACCTTTTGAGGCTCTCTATGGGTATCAAGTACATGTGCTATCTATTACCTTTCGTGAGGAAAAAATGGTTAATCCTTTGGCCATGGAAGAGACAACTTCTTTAACTTTGCAAGGACAATATGAAGAAGGCTCAAGATGTCATGAAGGCAAGTGTGGATAAGCATAGACAAAAGATGGAGTTTGAAGAAGGTGACCATGTACTATTGAAGCTTCCTAAGAGCTGTCATAACATCCTCAAGGGATATTCCAATCCAAAATTGGCTCATAGATATTATGGCCCATACATGGTAGTCAAGAAGCTGGGTGACTTGGCTTACAAGCTTGATTTTCCTTCTGTTATAAGAATTCACGATGTGTTTCATGTGTCCAATCTTAGGAGATTTGTGGGAACTCTTCCACAAGAAATTGAAGAGATACCTCCCATGGATAAAGAAGGGGAGATTATATATGAGCCGGATAGGATTGTGGACAAGAGGATAAGGGAGTTTAGGAATAGGAACATTGAATAATTCCTTGTCAATTGCCCATGGATGAGGCTACTTGGCAATATTGGGAGTATGTGCAACAACATGGACTCCTTGATGAAGATGTTTTGTAACCAAGCGACATAATTTGCATATGGAGAAAATGGGCAATACTTTGGACAGCATGCATGCTGTAATTTCTGGATAGTTCTGGTTAAGTCCATTGTTAGGGTTGATTCTCTACACCCTAATAAGCTTCATTAACTATCACAATGGAAGGATATGATTAGCTAAGTGTATGCATCATTTGCAGCCTATCCACGGAGTTTTCATGAAGAATCTTTCAAGGGATTTCATCTACATTTTAATCCCATTTTGGATTAGCCAAATATACTCCTCCATTTTAGGACATTAATACGTGTCATGAAAAGGCACTATAAAAGGTGTACATTATGAGATATTGGCAACCCAAGGCTTAGTTAAGTAAGCTTTGGGTGCCCAAGTGTGAATAAGGGCCAATTATATATAAGGCATTTTCTCATAATGAATGGACACAATCCCCCTTTGTGCTATGAGAGTTCTTGCTTTTTTCTTGTTGAGAGAGAGCATTCACTGCACTTGTTCCTTCTCTATACTTGTATGTTGTATGCTTGTATTGAGGAGTGAGAGAGACTGATTGGACTGTGTGGTGGTGTGAGAGACTCTACGGTGATAGCGTGGAGGTTGAACTTCTCAAGTGAGCTTAGAGACCTCAAGGTACACAAGTTCGAAGCATTGGTAAGTGCCCTACACGACAGTTGTGTTCTATTGCTCTTTCCAAAGGTGAATGTATTGAGTTCCCTCTTGAAGTTGTGATATCCCATAACATTTTTAGCGCCACTATGTTGGGGAAACACCTTTGTTTCTTCCATCCTCTTTGAGTTTCAGCTCCCACTACATAAGATTCATCATTGCCTTTGCATTCTGGTAGTACATTGTGTATGGAATGAATGGATAAGATTTGAGTGGAAGTAAAAAATTATGAGAAATTGGTTGTTTTTGTTGTGTAGTGTGGTGGAGTGGTCTTGGAAAAAGGCTCCACTATTTTTTCTAGTCAATTTTGATGTTTGTATCACTAGAATCGTTAACATGAACGAGCAGGGTGATATTCTATTTTTCTTTCCTTGTAAAAATTTATAAAAATAAGGAGCCATTGATTGTGTATTGAACTCGTATTACATTCTTTATGCATGGCACAATCATTTTGGAATCATCTGGATAGGTATTTTGCACCCAAACTCATCTAAGCCGACGAGGGAATTTTCCATGTAAAACTAAAGAAGACCATTTCACGACGTGAAACATTTTTTGCAACTTCATGGTGTGAAACGCTCCTGACATCATCGCCGCAATTAGCGCTGCAATTCATGGGATTACCTTACTAAAAATAGGTAGCCTTATCCTGACACACACCTCTCACAACATGGGTCTGACAAAATTAAGAACCGTGAATTAGCAGAAAACATTCACGACATGAGCTGATTCAGAGCCTTTCACGGTATGAACCATTTGCATTTCACAGCATGAAACATTTACATTTCATGACGTGAATCATTTTTCCTTCACGGCGTGAACTATTTCTGCAGTTTCATGCCTTTACCAAATCTAACTCACAAATCTGGTATTGTTAGATTAAGGTAAAGGAAGTTCTTGAGACCAATAAAAATTATAACAAGGTAATGTGGGTTTCCGAAGAAAAATTTTTGAACACGTGAAAGTGCAGAAAATTGTTCACGACGTGAACAGTTTTTTGACATTTCAAGCCGTGAACTATTCTCTGCAATCTCACGGCCTCAGAAAACAAGTCGACAGTATCTTACCAAAATTTTATTGGGGTAGCAAAATGGCTTATCAATTCATATTCATATGCACTTGAGGTTTGGAAAGCTCATCGAAGATGACCTCACTCCTGTGATGGTAGAGCATCAAATCATCCAGGATCTTCCTATCAAAAGAGTGTCGGTTCAAGCCACTTAGTAAGCACTCAATTGAGTGTCTTAAGGAATCTAACCACCATCGAGACTAGTAGTGAAGAATCCATGGAAGAAGGGTTGCGATACTCTAGGTTTGGGGAAGAGGAGAAACCGCCCTCCCCCCTACCAGATGCAGTGGTATCATTGATATAGCTCAGGGATTTTTTGGTCTCCAAAGCTAGCAACAATGAAGAGGTGCAATCTATGGGCATGAGTCCATCAACCAGCACTGGACTTGGTCCAAGGCAAGAATTGCCTATCCAACCTTCAAATTTGAGGCTATCTAACACTAGCACCCCCCGAATGAGAAGAGACATGGAAAGCACAGCAAGGACAGGTCAAGTATTCTTCCCAACCTCAGAGGAAGTAGAATTAGATCTAAAAAGGATTGAAGTATAATGGAAGCTCTACGAGAATTGAGCTTAAGGAAACAAGAGCTTGATACTCGAAGGGCTAGAGCTAAACAAAAGGAGATGGGAAGTGTGAGCTTACTTCAATCACGTGGCAAAGAGCCAAAAATAGTCATGGACAGGAGTGAGGGAGAAATTCCAAACTTAGAACCCATTAATGAAGAGCCAAGAGTGGAGGAAGGGTTTGCAACCCTAGGTGAAGGGGATAATCTACTAAGAGAAGCGGGTGAAGTGGAAGACCGCCTATACACCAAGAAGGAAATCGTGCAGATGATCAATCATCCCACGTTCTTACAAGACATGGAGCTCTTAATTCTACAAAGGTGTATGGAGGTGACTAATGATAAGACATTCTAGAATGAAGTGGTCGGCCCATCCTATAGACCAAAAATGCCTAGAAGAGCCAACGTAGGAAGAGGATAAGTGCTAGGTAGGGGGGAGTAGCTCCTCAAAGACCAAGGGCAGATCCAACCATAGATCTTCATGCGGCCACAAGGACGGATTTGTTGAATATGGCTGCGGAAATGGGCCGAGGAACGGTCAAGGAACTAGGCATTGCTCTAGAATCCCGACCCTCCCAAATGAAGCCACACATCATTTCAAAGCTCATTCAAAAATTCTCTGGGGATGGGGATCCGATTCAGCATGTAGAGATCTTTGAGTCCACATACGAAACCTACACGCCAGTAAGTGATGTAACCATGATTCATGCTTTCTCAGTGACCCTAGAAGGAAAAGCACATCAATGGTTCCGAACCCTCAAACCCAAAGATAAGGTTAATTTCACTCGCCCTCAAGAATGTGTTTGTGCTAATCTTTGCCCAGAAGTGGCGATAGATGGAGTCCTATGGCATAGCTACACAACATCAAACAAAAAGAAATGGAGTCGATGCAAGACTATGTGTCTCGGCTAAAACACTTGAATTCAAGGTGCAAAATACGGGAGAGGCTAACTGATGGATCAGTTATTACAAGATGCATGATTTTCTAGTATTAGCCCGACCAGCTACTCTGGATGCATGTTGTAAGCTGGCAATTGAATATGAAGACAATATGCTGGAATTGCCATAGCCAGAAGATGTGAAAATGTCTTCGGCAACAATGACTTTGCAAGCTTTGAGTCACCATAAGATTGGAACTTAGTCAAGAACATGACTGTGGATGAAATTACTAATGCAGTATTGGAAAAATTGAAGGTAAGGATGGAAGAGAAGCATCTAGGCATGGGCATACCCATCTTTGCCCTCGTAGGGAATTGGTGTGGTGCTCTATGTGCAGATTGAATCACGCCACCACCGAATTCCCACAGTTAAGAGCAAAGCCAATACTTTATTGTGCACACTATGTAAAATTAGGAAATCATGACGCCTCCATGTGTAGATATCTAAGCTTCCAAACAGCACAATTGCTGACACCTAGTGCTCCATTGCCTTACCAGCACCACCTATGCAAATCACTGTAGCTGCAGGACAGCCAAACCCTTCCTATTTACCTAGGGGGATGTTTCGGGTACATGCCACTTCACCTCTTCCGCCACCTATTTTACCACCACAACCACCACCTCAGGCTAAAATCAACCAAGTATTTATTGAAGAGCCATTAGAAGATATGGATATGGTGCGTGAAGTAGAAACGAGTGGTGAGTACTATGAGAAAGTTATCAGAGATTGCACCATAATTTTATGTCATAACAAAATAACACGCCAATACCTGTGTTCCAAACGACGGTACAGTGGAAGCATAAGGACATAAACTCAAATATGAGGAGAGGACCGCTACAATGTTTTGGTTTGCAGTGGACCGCATCAAATTGCTGAATGCCCAAACAAGAATTTGGTTCATACGTACCAACCTCAACAATTGACTGCACCCCCCACCAATGGTATGTCAGTACAAAGATTGTCCATACCACGTGCAAGTGGTTTGACTTCCACTCCTAACTAGGCTATCATCCGGACCATAAGTGTGCAACCTGGAAACATCATGCCACTCAATGTCCTGACACAAGCCCAAGCCCAATTGGGGGAGAAGGGGAAGAACCCAGCAGATGCAACCACTTCCAAAACTGGCAAGAGAAGGAGGGTGAAAAAAGTGGGTAAGGGTGACACCAAGGTCACAATTTGAGATGGATTTGAAGAAGATACAACCAACTCCAGATCCACTCAATCAAGAGAAGAGAGGGATCAAGCGGTCAAACCAAATGAGCCTGACCAAGAGATGCAAGGGGAAAGACCATCAACTCCTAAAGGAGTCGGTGAATACCCAAATGCTGAAGAGGAGATAAGAAAGCTTGAAGAAGCTAGGGCCCTAGTAGAAGAGTGTCAATGACTTCACAAAGCCAAGTTACGGGCTAACCACGTCAGGGATGCAATGTATACAAGAAATGAACCAATAAGGGAGAGGGAATTGGATGTACCTACTCCAATTCTAGAAGAGATGGAATAGGGATCTCAAGGAAGCATGATGTCAAGAATGTTTGAGGAAGATGCGTAGGATGAGTCCATCCATTCATTCCCTAGGGATGGATACGAGATGCACACATGGAAGGAACTCTCAATTGCCAGAGAACCCAGATACATAGACAACCTCGCGTGGTTGTACTGTCCACTTCTGTGTAAATGACATTGGGACAACTTCTATGTAGTTCACCAACATTATAGGCAGACATAAAGGAATGGGTAGAGGGCAGACTAAGGCCATCTAACACTATAGAGGATGTTCTATAACCTCTGGCAAACACAACCTTAAAACACACAAGGGAAGGAACAACCAAAGTCATCAGATATCGGTTAATCAATTGGGACGTTATTACGAAAGCGACGACACTAATGCTACGATCCCAATTCATCATAAACGGATACCAAGAATTGGCTATCCGAGATGGTGGGGCGGGGGTTAGCATCATCACAAAATGATGTTGGGAAAATTGGGAAAAACCTAATCTAAAAAGAGAAGATCTTATCTTTAAAATGGCAGACGAAACATCTTCAAGGCCCATTGGGCTTTTAGAGAATGTGAGACTCAAACTCTTTACGTTTTGCTACCATCATACATTTGTAGTAATGGAATTTCTATGCCAACCAGACTCATATGACATAATATTGGAGAGACCCTTCATGAGGGAATCCAAATCGGTGCACGATTGATCATAATTCCATGTGTATGTTTGCAGGGATTTGCAAATTCTAAAGATAGATCTGAGAACATGGAGAGCACACCCCATGGAAGGGCAACTACTCTGTGAGGTCCCCATCCCCACCGCATAACGAATTCAGGGGTTCTAGCAGCGGAAGTAGAACTTCTTGCGTAGGGCAAGGTCTCACACTTGGGGCCTCGCCCACGGATATCCGAACAAGAGACTAATCCATCGGTTCTTCCAAAACCGATCCCGAAAAAACTTCCCTTGCCCGGAAAGCACAGGCGATTCCTCGAGGATAACTTTTCTCTAACGTAATCAAAAGCCTTAACTAACTGAACTGATCTGACCGAACTCATAAGTCCCAAATCAGATCAGGGAAAAGATTGCACTTGGATCATAGAGGCCAACGTTTTTTTCCTCATTGAGAGGCACAGCCATAGAATAATTTTTGTCCGGGATTTACTTCATCTATCGTACCATAACAGAATTGAGTCTCAATTTAAGGATCCATCAGTCCAGCCTAGCCCCATCTAGTCCTGTGGGTTAGCCAACCACTGTAGTGATGGGATCCAATTAAGAATTTGGTTAGGTTTTGTCCCGGGTACCATGGAAAAGAGTTCCCAGGCCCCCTAGCTGGATATTCATGCAAACTTAAAACTAGTCACACCACTTACACATCCTTTCACATTTGGTCATCACTCCACATCCTTTCACATTAGTCCCCATCTTTTCTCATCTCCCACAATTTTTTTCTTCTTCATCGATCCCTATCACATCACATCATTCCCACATCAAATCACATCCAATCACATCATCCACACATCAATCCACATCATCCATACATCCATCCACACCAATCCACATCATCCATACATCCATCCACATCACTTCTATTCTCATCACATCCATCCATCCATTCATTCCCATCTATCTGATTCGCATCCCATCTCATCACATCTATTTACCTCTCGTTCTCATCACTTCTATTCTCATCACATCCATCCTCTTTTCATTCTCATCTATCTGATTCATATCACATCTATTTATAGAATGTAAGAGAATTCTTATTTTTGATATAAAGATTCTTTACGCATCTATTTATGCATAAGAACTTCAATGGGAAATAACACTTTTATAAAAATCCGTTTATGCATAAATTCAATTTTAAGGAGAATAACACTTTCGAAATAAAAATAAATCTTTTATGCATCTTTTTATGCATAAATTCAATTTTAAGGAGAATAACACTTTCAAAATAAAAATGAATCTTTTATGCATCTTTCTATGCATAAATTCAATTTTAATGAGAATAACTCTTTTGAAATAAAAATAAATTTCTTTATGCATATTTCTATGCATAAAATCAAAATTGATGAGAATAACTCTTTTGAAATAAAAATAAATTTCTTTATGCATCTTTCTATGCATAAAATCAAAATTGATGAGAATAAATAAAATAAAAATTTGATGAAAGTAACGCCTTTATAAAAAAAATCTTTTATGCATCTATTTATGCATAAATTCAATTTTGATGAAAGTAACACTTTTATAATAAAAAAATTCTTTTATGTATCTATTTATGCATAAATTCAATTTTGGTGAAAGTAACACTTTTATAATAAAAAAATTCTTTTATGCATCTATTTATGCATAAAAACTAATTTTGATGAAAGTAACACTTTTATAATAAAAAAAATTTTTATACATGTATTTATGCATAAAAATCAATTTTGATGAAAGTAACACTTTTATAATAAAAAAATTATTTCATGCATCTATTTATGCATAAAAATAAATTTTGATGAAAGTAACACTTTTATAATTAAAAAAAACTTTTATGCATAAAAGTCAATTTTGATGCAAGTAATACTTTTATAATAAAAAATTCTTTTATGCATCTATTTATGCATAAAAATCAATTTTGATGAAAGTAACACTTTTATAATCAAAATATTCCCAATATGCATCTTTCTATGCATAGAAATTAATTCTAATGAAAATAACACTTTTATTATAAAAATATTTCTAATATGCATTTTTCTATGCATAGAATAACAATAACACTTTGGGGATCTCTTTTTGAATAATAAAAGATAAAACTTATTTCACAAAATTTAAGAAATTTTTTCCATAACCTCCTTTGTATGGCTGACCATTTTTTAATTTTTTTCATTCTCAAGTTACTTAGAAATTATCCCAAATGGTTTAAAGCATTCTAAACTAATCAAATTCCACTTTTTAAAGAGAAACAATATGAAAAGTTTAACTCTAGCAATTTGATTACATATCTAGGATAAAGAAAGACTGAATTCAAGAATGAAGAGAGGGGGAAAGCCTTTCCAATAAGGCATAGCATCATTTTTTATTTTAAAGAAAATAAAATTTTGAAAACCATTAAATGGAATAAAGAAAAAGTAGGATTTCTAGCTTACATGAATTTTTGTGAGCTTTCCTTTGGCTTGATGGTTTGAGGGATCTACTCTTGTTTGCAACAAGAGTGGCCACCAATTGTTTTGAAGATGAAATGGTCAAAAACTAATACATTATCAATAAATTCACTGTTTTTGGCTATGGGGAGGAGTAGAGTAACAGTGCATAAAACACTATTAACCATTTACAAAGGGGGAGGCTTCATTTATAGGAAAAAGTAAGCCTCTAACCAAGTAAATTGATTTTAGAATTTTCCAGATCAGTTTGGTCAATTTTTGACCATTTTTAGGTTAGTTTAGCTTACTTTTTGGATCTAGTTGAAGCAGGAGAGGTCTCACACTCGAGGCCTCGCCCATGGATGTCCGGACAAGAGACTAATCCATCGGTTCTTCCAAAATCGATCCCAAAGAAACTTCCCTTCCCTGGAAAGCACGGGCGATTCCTCCCCAGGATAACTTTTCTCTAACGTAGTCAAAAGCCTTAATTAACTGAAATGAACTGACCAAACCCGTAAGTCCCAAATCAAATCAGGGAAAATATTGCACTTGCATCATAGAGACCAAGGCTTTTTTCCTCATTGAGAGGCACAGCCGTTGATTCTTTTCCAAAGAACAATTTTTGTCCAGGATTTACTTCATCTATCGTACCATAACAGAATTGAGTCTCAATTTAAGGATCCATCAGTCCAGTCTAACCCCATCCAGTCCCGTGGGTTAGCCAACCGCCCAACCTGTAGTGATGGGATCCAATTAAGAATTTGGTTAGGTTTTGTCCTGGGTACCATGGAAAAGAGTTCCCAGGTCCCCTAGCCGGATATTCATGCAAACTTAAAACTAGTCACACCACTTACACACCCAATATGAAATTGCCTTTTTCTCAGCATCAGCTATCTCTAAAACAATCATTTAATGAAACCATTGTGTCACTGATCACAATCCTCAAAATCTTCGGTTGAATCCTTATTTCCAATCATTCCTTCATCGGGTTACCTATGGCATCATTGGCAACCAAAATGCTCAACCACCTGTTCACTCAGGGGCCTTTTCGATAGTTCCTAGCTCATAGTAATCGGCAATATATTCACATATCAAAATGGAATCTCCGTTGAAGATCAGCAAGATCAACCAACGGATCCATATAAAGAGCCATGGACTCATCCGTTTGAGGACTAGCAAGGTCAACCAACTAGATCCATGCCCCAATTTAGAAAACAACTCTTACTCCTTATTCCAATATCTTCCCCGATGTACGTGTGGGTATCTTCGGCGACCCAGAGCCCGAGCACCGTATGGTTAGCACCCTCTAGGATCCTTCGCAGGTCACCTAGCACTTCACTCATAGGCCGCTTCCTTGGTCCCTCATCCACTGTACCGGCGGAAGCTCACCATTTAAATCAAACCGAGGCTGGTCAAGACCTCGGTCGACTTTGCTATATGCGAGACATCCTCTGTTGACTCTCCGTTAGCAGTTGCAACTTTAATAGATAGGTCTCCATGACCTCATTCACAGGACGGTCAAAATGCTTCCCTATTATTCTTGACATAAAACAGTCATTTAAAAATAGATTTCACATACAAATACAGTTCCAACAATATTTCCATTTTTTCTCATCACTCCACATCCTTTCACATTAGTCCCCATCTTTTCTCATCTTCCCACAATTTCTTTTTTCTTCATTGATCCCTATCACATCACATCATTCCCACATCAAATCACATCCAATTGCATCATCCACACATCAATCCACATCATCCATACATCCATCCACATCATCCACACCAATCCACATCATCCATACATCCATCCACATCCATCCATATCAATCCACATTTTTCACACATCCATCCACATCTTCCATACATCCATCCATGTCAATCCACACGTCAATCCACATCATCCATACATCCATCCACATCAATCCACATTATCCACACATCAATCCACATCATCCATACATCCATTCACATCAATCCACATTACTCACACACATCCATATCAATCCACATTCACTTCATAAGTATTCCCATTCTCATCTAATCACATCTTTTTCTATCTCATCACTTATTTCCTCATTTATCCTCATCAGATCACATCTACTTGCATATACCCATACATCTCATCACTTCACATACATTAACATCTATCCAGTTTACATCGCATCTTATCACATCACATCTCATTCATTCACATCCCGATTCACATGCTAACACATTCATTCACATCCCTTATCGTTCATTCATCTCGATTCACATGTTATCACATTCATTCACATTCTATATCATTCATTTATATCCTGATTCACATGACATCACATCTCATCTATTTATTCACATTTATCTGATTTGCATCACATATCATCACATCTATTTACCTCTCATTCTCATCACTTCTATTATCATCACATCCATCCATCCATTCTTTCCCCTATTTGATTCGCATCCCATCTCATCACATCTATTTACCTCTCATTCTCATCACATCCATCCATCCATTCATTCCCATCTATCTGATTTGAATCCCATCTCATCACATCTATTTACCTCTCATTCTCATCACTTCTATTCTCATCACATCCATCCTCTATTCATTCTCATCTATCTGATTCATATCACATCTTATCACATCTATTTATAGAATGTAAGAGTTCTTATTTTTTATATAAAGATTCTTTACGCATCTATTTATGCATAAGAACAACTTCAGTGGGAAATAACACTTTTATAAAAATCTGTTTATGCATCTATTTATGCATAAATTCAATTTTAAGGAGAATAACACTTTTGAAATAAAAATAAATCTTTTATGCATCTTTCTATGCATAAATTCAATTTTAAGGAGAATAACACTTTCGAAATAAAAATAAATCTTTTATGCAACTTTCTATGTATAAATTCAATTTTAATGAGAATAACTCTTTTGAAATAAAAATAAATTTCTTTATGCATCTTTCTATGCATAAAATCAAAATTGATGAGAATGACTCTTTTGAAATAAAAATAAATTTCTTTATACATCTTTCTATGCATAAAATCAAAATTGATGAGAATAACTCTTTTGAAATAAAAATAAATTTCTTTATGCATCTTTCTATGCATAAAATCAAAATTTGATGAAAGTAACACTTTTATAATCCCAATATGCATCTTTCTATGCATAGAAATTAATTCTAATGAAAATAACACTTTTATTATAAAAATATTTCTAATATACATTTTTCTATGCATAGAATAAAAATAACACTTTTAGAATACACAAGCGATGGGGATTACTCTTTTTGAATAATAAAAGATAAAACTTATTTCACAAAATTTAAGAAAATTTTGCCATAACCTCCTTTGTATGGCTGACCATTTTTCAAATTTTTTCATTCTCAAGTTACTTAGAAATTATCCCAAATGGTTTAAAGCATTCTAAACTAATCAAATTCTACTTTTTAAAGAGAAATAATATGAAAAGTTTAATTCTAACAATTTGATTACACATCTAGGATAAAGAAAGGATGAATTCAAGAATGAAGAGAGGGGGAAAGCCTTTCCAACAAGGCATAGCATCATTTTTTATTTTAAAGAAAATAAAAATTAGAAAACCATTAAATGGAATAAAGAAAAAGTAGGATTTCTAGCTTACATGAATTTTTGTGAGCTTTCCTTTGGGCTTCATGGTTTGAGGGATCTACTCTTGTTTGCAACAAGAGTGGCCACCAATTCTTTTGAAGAGGAAATGGTCAAAAGCTAAGGAATTATCAATAAATTCACTGTTTTTGGCTCTGGGGAGGAGTAGAGTAACAGTGCATAAAACACTATTAACCATTTAGAAAGGGGGAGGCTTCATTTATAGGAAAAAGTGAGCCTCTAACCAAGCAAACTGATTCTAGAATTTTTCAGATTAGTTTGGCCAATTTTTGACCATTTTTAGGTCAGTTTAGCTTACTTTTTGGATCTAGTTGAAGTAGGAGAGATGAAAATATCTCATTATTTGTGAGTTTAAAACTCAACCACACATGTGAAATAGGCGCCTCCTTCATGAGGGAAATTCCCCCACACTGAGGTGTCAAAATGCATCATTTCTTCTAAATATCTCTTCTTTTTTAACTAATAACCTTGTCCTTTGTCAACTCTTCATCTTATGTGAGTGTTTACTCATTTTTGGGGGGATTTTCTTTTATTCTTCAATTTATCTCCTCCCGACATTTGGATTAATATAATTGGTCCATAGGAACCTTAATTTAAAAATTTCAGAAAATCTGGACCCTTAGGCTAAGGTCCTTTTTACCTGATTTCAATTTATTCCAATTGCACATTGGAAATTTCTTTTGAATATCTGTTTCAGGGGAAACCATTTTAGACTACGAGGATTTTTATATCCAAAAATATCTCAATTTTGAATTACCTCCCTCTAGACATTTTCTCTCCTCTAGGCCAAAACAGGGTAAAACATGATCTTTCTTTTATTTCAGAGAGGGGAATAATTATAAGATCAGAAGGGGAGGTTTTTACACCTGTGCACCTCAAAAGCCGGAGGGAGGAATCTTACATACTCGGTAATGATTCAGTCCCATCCAAGTGAACCGCATCCATACAAATATGCTAGCCCACAGTGGAAATTTCCAAAGAGGAAGAGGAAACGAAAATGTATGCATCACTTTCTCCTCCGGATTTCAATGAAAGCTGGATACATGTGCTAGCTACCATAGATGTGATGCAACCCCGAGGAACCCAATATGTGGAATCTGGAACAATTCCCACTACCTCTGTCTATATGGTCCATTGGCAAACCATTGATGAGGAATCAAAAGAGGAGGTCTCTAGCATAGAAGGGACTCGATCATAAGGCCGTACCAGCGCCCAATGCCTGAGAAGATGGCGAAAGCAGAAATGATATATCGCTCGACGAAATGCCCTACTATGAAGAAAACCCACGGATGCTCAGTGGAGATACCTCGAAGCTACTAAGGTACACGACTAGTTTTCTGGGGTGAGGAATTGAGTAAGATATCCCTTGAAGGGAAACATAGGGAGGAAGTCATCCTTTGAGAACCAGAAACGCCTAAGCTTATGAAAGCTGGGTGTCGAAAACGAAACAAAGCTTTGAAAAAAGTTGAGCGAGAGGCTAGGAAAGTTATGGCTAAAACAAAAAGTGAGAATGACGATAAACCAGACCTACGTTCAGTACCAGACCATTTCAAAACCTACACAATTGATGAACAAAAGGTGATCCGACGACTGACAGCAAAAAGAGTTAAGGAAGATGGGTTGTCCACATCATATAATGGCCTAGCTGAAGTCAAGGAAGTTCATATTGCAGAACCAGGGGAGGAAACTAAACCTGTTTATATCGCCAAGGACTTGACTCTATCGGTGGAAGAAAATGAGCTTGTCGCGCTCCTTAAAGAGTTTAAGGATTGTTTCACCTGAAACTACAAAGATATGAAGGGTGTACCACCTAAGGTTATGCAACATACGATCCCAATCATGGATGGATCAAAACCAACCAAGCAAAAACCATACTAGATGAATCCTAAATATGCGACAATTTTAGAACATTATATCCATAGATGATAGCAAGGTCGGGTTGATCTTGGAACTCCCACTAATTTACAAAGGTGTGCAAAGATTTCTAGGCCATGTTGGGTATTACCACCGCTTCATTTAATATTCTATGCTGAAATTGCTAGGCCATTATATAAGCTACTCATTGTCTTTGAATGGATTGAAGAATGCCAGAAAGCATATGATAGATTGAAGCAAGCGCTATCTAGCACGCCAATTCTAAGACCACCTAATTGGGACCTTATATTTCATGTGTGTATTGATGCATTGAACTTTGCTATTGGATGCGTATTGGCACAACGTGGTGAGTTCAAATTGGACTATCCAGTCTGCTTCGCTAGTCTGAATGATGCAGAGGTGAATTATACTCCCACATAAGCAACAAGGGTTGGCCATGGTTTATGCAGTCAAGAAGTATCGACATTACCTATTGCCCAAAAAATTTGTGTTCACCATCAGGCCTTATTATACTTGGTGAACAAGACTTGCACCACAGGGAAGAATCACACGCTAGTTGTTATTACTATTGGAATTTGACTTCATGGTTATGGTGAGAAAGGGAACACAACATGTGTTGGCCGATCATATGTCAAGAATTCCAAATGGGGAACCGGCACTGGTGCTGATGATGACCTCCCTAATGCTTGTTTGTTTAAACTGGACATGGTGCCCGAATGGAGCAAGGAAATATCCGATTATCTAGCTTATGGTTTTTTGCAAGAATGACCCTTGAACACATATAAAATGCAGCGGCTTGTTAAGCTTGCTGCACCTTTGTGGAGAACTATACAATCTAGGTAAGGACAATGTCCTAATAAGGAGATGCATGAGGGAAGATGAGTTTGTTATTTACAATATTGGATGAAGCACATTTAGGGATAGCCAAAGGACATTTTTCTGGAGAGATTACGGCTTGCAAGGTTCTTCAAGCAGGACTATGGTGACTAATGTTATTCAGGGATGCCATAGAGTTTATCAAAAGGTGCAAAGAATGTCAGCAATTTGCTATCCCACAACAAAGGGACAGGATGCCACTTACCCATGTTATTGTAAGACAACCTTTTGAGAAATGGAAAATTGATTTTGTTGGACCTATTAGTCTAGATGTACATCCATCACAAGCTCGATATATAATCGTTGGCCACCACAGATTATTTCACAAAATGGGCAGAAGCCAGAGCCTCTAAGCGAGCTGACAATAGCTAAGTTCTTATATGAGAAAATCGTTTCAAGATTCGTCTGCCCATTAGAGTTAGTCAGTGATCGTGGTTCACATTTCATTAATGAGGTGATTGATAACTTACTTGTTGGATTCCTCGTAGTCCACCGGACATCATCACCTTAGTATCCATAGGCTAATGGTCAACCGGAGAGTACAAACAAGATTTTGTGTACTATATATTGACAAAGACATTGGAAGCAAGTCGAATGGATTGGGAACATAAGCTAATAGCAGCCTTATGGGCATATCGAACATTGTATAAGGTAGAAACTGGATATACTCCCTTCCATCTAGCTTATGGTGTTGAAGCAGTAATGCCTATGGAGTACCTAGTTCCAAGCTTGAGAATTGCAGTGCAAGAACCTTTGATGGAGAATGCATTAGCCTGAAAGGCTAATAGATTTAGAGAAGCTTGATGAAACCAGCCTCTAATTGCTTCACATGGACTTATGGTCGAAAAACTATGAAGAAAAAAAAACCAACAAGCTCAAGAAGAGGCTAAGGCAAGGGAGGCAAAAGTCAAATAGATACTCCAAAAGTGAATGTTGCATGTGAGCATGGCTTCATTAACTCTCCTTGACAAACAAGAATGAACTAAACATTGAGCCAACATAGCTCAGGGTGGGAGTCTCTGGCAACGAGCATTGCATTGATAGATACGAGATCAAGTCATAACCTGATCTCATATGAGACATGGGTAGATTTAGATAAACCACACCTTGAGACCACCAATGCACAAGTACGAAGTGTGCACTTGACAAATACGAAAGCTGAGGGACTTCTAAGTGTTAATGTTTCCATCAAAAATAATTCCTTGGTTGGAAAGGTGTTTGTAAAAGCATCTCACGACCTAACAAATGCTACCATTCATTCCTTTGCAAGAGTAGTTTGGAGATGCTGAGGCCTGGGCAGCCCAGCCTGCATCCACTCCATTGGCTCCTTCCTCTAGCACACTCAACCACAAGGTAGACCACTCATGGAGACTGCTACTGAGCTCCCAATTTTGGCATTCCCCCAGCAAACCCCTTACCAACTACTTGATCTCTAATTTCGCGCCATCCGCCTTAACCTTCTGCAACATGATATTTATGTCGAAGAGCCACTCTCCCGCTAGCACTGTGCATATTCTCTAACTAAGCTCCCTCTAGATAGCCTCAACCTCCTTCCCCATTTTTTCTTCCCGGAGTTTCTCTCCTTCCAACACCCCCATGATTTTTTTTTTGAGCTCCCCATTCACCCTCTTCAAGGCACCCTCATAGCCAAGAGCCTCCTCCTCCGCTACTACGACTTCCCTTCTGACCCCGCCCACCCCGTCGATATGCTTGACCTCTCTTTACTAGATGGCATATGCCCCTACCCATACCTCCCCCTCATCTCTAGCTAGGTGCTGAAGTACCTCCGCATAGCAGGCTGGCACGTCTCGTCTCCATGATGCTTACCTCTCCATCCTACATGATCCTCTACCAGCCTAGCCTGGCTAACTTATCCTCTACCACCACTGCTTTCTTTAGATCAAAGTCATGGAGGCCACTAGCATAAGCTAGTTCAAAGATACACACATTGCCTTTCCATGTGAGTACAGTGAAGCTAAGGATGTTTTTGCTATCGACTTTTTCTATGCACACCATCCTCAGGCTGCCCACTGAAGCTGGCCCTGCCCCCAGATGGCAACGATGATGGCAATGATGGGCAAGGCAGCTTGCCTCCTCCACCCCCATGATCTTCTTTACCACTACCCCCTCCTCCCCCATCAGGCTCATTGTCTGCAGCTCCCCACGCAGAAACCCCACCATGACCCCCTTTAAGCACCTCTACTCTTCCTCATTTTGGTGCACCACCTTCTTCTCCCACTCCACCCCCGTCACCCACACCCCCCTCGCCACACCTTCACTATCCCTCAACTTAGGCATGCACACAGCATTCTGAGATATTCTCTCCTTATCTACCAAGCCTCCACCTTTTCTCAATGCTGGCCTCGCCACACGCCCTTCATCATCGTCGACACTCCCTCCACCCCCTGTTCGCCAGCTCCGCAACCCACCAACCCACCGCTCGAAGAAGGAGAGATCCCACCACCACCACCATTTGAGCGTGAGGAATTCAACCCTCTGCTTAACCCTCTGAATTGGCATGATCCTCTAGACTGCATAGAGTTCGAGTAGGCCATCGCCATCCTCCTCGATCGACAATTGGCATGATCCTCTAGACTGCATAGAGTTCGAGTAGGCCATCGCCATCCTCCTCGGTCGACAATTCCAAAATCACCCAATCACCCATGTTACCGACCGCTTCAACATCCATTCCCTTAGCCCGTACCTCAACGCTAAGCACAAAACCTAGTGGCGTGACCATCCACCCCGAACCCACAACATAGATACGACCGATTGCCTGTCACTACTCATCCCATAATGTTCGATCTCACGGGTGAGCAGCCGGCCTAGCGACGGCGGCCCTTCCTCAGCAAGCCCTTCATATGGGAAGTTTATTGTATCGCACCCCGCGCACTGAGGATCAGCCCCAATTACCTTCCCATTCAAAGATGGTGGGCTTGGAAGATGTTCCATGAAGAACAATAGAATAACCCGAAGTTGCAGTTCAACTTCCCATGGTTCGTGCCCCCATCCATGCAACATCCATGCACTGAAGAATCAATGGTCAAGCATTTCCATGAATTTATCTGCCGCTATGACCAGGTCCCTGACCCAGCAGCAGTGATCGCCACTATACGCTTCTTCAACCTTGTCATCACCTTGCTGGAGTCGTTCCCCACCACTTAGGACCATTACTTCAAAGGATCCCAAGGCCTCGCCTTTGATATCAACAAAGGGCCAACTCTCAAGCAACTATTCGGCTACTATGAGCGTGTCATGTGGATATGAGCTTGGCGGCTCCAGAATTTCAAAGATATGATGGAGACCACCTTTTGGACTAGCTATCGAGTCTTCCATTGTGCCCCTCTTGCTCCTACCTCGCGATGGGACTTTGTTCGCACTTATTCCATCTATTATAGATAGCTTCTTTGACCAGTTCTGAGGATGTTATCCATTAACAACTCTCCTCTCTTTCCTTCTCTACCTTCTCTTTGCTATCCATGTCTTCTTTGCATACTAGTGGCATGCGGTAGAGGTTGAGCTCTCCATAGCTCCTTCTCTCTTGCTCTCTACCTAGCATTGGATCTCTTCTTGGGTGACACAAGGAGAGTGTGGAGTGACTCCCTAGCGGCCTCACATCGAGGAGTCAACCCTCACAGGGTTGGCCAAGTGCTATCCACTGGATTCGACTCTTGCATACATCTTTCGTTTCTCTTTTCTCTTGTGTATGCAAGGTAGTATGTTATTCCTTAACACCTAGGGAAGATTCCCTAGCATGGCTATGTTCTCCATTACATTACCATGACCTCATTTTCCTCTCTACTTCCCCTTAGGGAAAGTACTTAAGGAGAAGTCCCTACAATAGCAAGATCTCCTCTACATGCACATGAAACTTGGTGTGAAAAAAAGCAAGACCAAGTACTTTCTCCAAGTACTTTCTCTAGAGAAAGTACTTGGGATAGCTTGTGAAAGAAGGCAAGCCCAAGTACTTTCTCTAGAGAAAGTATTTATTTGGGATAGCTTGTGAAAGAAGGCAAGTCCAAGTACTTTTGTGGGGGCGAAAGTACTTGGGACAACTTTTCAAAATTGCCATAACTCTCAAATCTAACAAAAAACCCACAAGAAGATAACCATCATCATGTGCTATCTAGATAGAACTTTTGGCTTTTTAGTGATGGAGCCTTGGGACCGTAGCCTTGATCTCCATGGGATGGGACCTTGTGGCTAAAAATCTATCAAATAAAGGGCTTTAAAAAAAACCATCGTTGTGGAGGTACTTAGAGCTTTTTAGATACTCTTGTGTATGAGGTCTTTGGATCATTGCTTGGGTCTCTATAGGGTGGTGCCCTACTTTAATATATTTAAAATCAAAACAAACACTTATAATAATCACTTAGCAGTTTCATTTATGAGGCTAGACAACAGCTAAAGATGGTTTTACCAAAGTGATAGTGTGTCCAGACTAAGGTCATAACCCGAGGCATGTCTTTCCTCACTACTTGATCGGCGTTTGCTTTATGCTTAAATTCAATTATTTTTCACAAGAGAACTTGATTCATGGTACCATGTTGCCTTGCATACCTTCCAAAACTTTTGACATTTCATGCATCCAGCAACAACCTCGACGAATCTTCATCGACATATTGTGAGGACAAAATCTGCATTAGGAAGGGGGGCATGTTAACCCTCATTGGACACCTCTCCAGCGTCGCCGCCCATCCATTAGCAACCGTCACTTCGTTTGGTCGTTGACATTACAAATACTAACATTGTATATATTACGTGTGCGATCACCACTTGTCTATGAAAGGCACGCCATGGGATTAGTTATGGAGATTGAATTCTCAGATTAAATGTTTGCACAAGCCTAGGTGGCCCTGGATAGCAATGTTTTAAGTATGGATACCCAATGTGTGAAGGCAGGGGCCAAGATAAGGGTTATTTTGTATTCTCACCATTCATTCTCTTATGCAACTAATAGAGTGCTCTTCTTCTCTACTCTCTTGATCTCTTGTGTGTCTTTCTTGTTTGCCTAATTCAATTAGAGCTACTATATGCTTTTGCTTGCTTGCCTAATTCTTGTGTGTCTTACTTGCTTGCCTAATTCAATTAGAGCTACTATATGCTCATTGTGTATGTGTGAGTGCATGTGAGAGAGGGAGATTGAGTGAGAGGAGGGTCAAGCTTCCATTAGAGTGCGACAATGGCACTGGAGTGGAGCTTTAGAGTGTGGCTACGCGGCAACAATCATCTCCTATGAGAATCCGAGCACAAGCATTCATGTGTTGAGTGACACACCTTGCCTATGCAATTGTGAGCTAGGTTATGGAAGATTAGCTTCTCAATTTGAGATGTTTTATACTTCCGAGTGTGTTGGGAAAATCCCCATGACCTTCTACATGACTCTTTCCATGGTGCAAGGGCTTCTTATTATGACACGTGAGTGTCCACTATTGGCTTTTACTTTCACCTTGGTGATTCATGTACATCATGGCTTAGCAAGAAGTAGCCTACAGTGGCCACTTCAAGCCGTGAAGCTGAGTACAAGGAAGCTTTTACACTGATTGTGGACTATGTATGACTCACATGCCAGTTTGGTGTTGGACATACCAGTCCCCCACCTCCATCTTCACTCACAACCAAAGTTGCATGAGCTATTGCAAGGAACCCAGTGTTTCATGCCCGCACAAAGCACATTGAGGTACACTATCATTATGTTAGGGAAAGGCTCATTGTAGGAGAGATTAGCATGGCTTATGTCTCTACATATAACAATGTGGCAGATATGTTCATGAAGGCTCTATCAGGAGAGAAGTTTGAAGCTTTTTGCTCATAAAGCTTTGGGCTTATTTCCATTTGAAATTGATCAACCACATGATCCTTGTATATGTTCACATCATCACTACATGAGGGACTTGTAGCATTTATATGGTAGTGATGTGTGGACATAGGCTAATAATGGGATGGGACACTTTTTTCCTCTTTATAGGAGGTTTTTCCCGAGCATATGTATGCACTCTTATGAGTGTGCAAGTGACCTTATCATGTCACTTCACTTGTGCTTCACTCATTTTCATCAATCTACTTTAAGTGCCCCCATCTGTCTCTTCTTACTTGTTGTATCTATGTGTGTGTTGCTACTTTGATCTCTCCACTCCACCCATAAAGTTGCCTTTTCTTTTCTTCAATCTACAATCTTCTTCTTTGCACCCAAACTTGTTGCACTGATTATAACCCTTGTGAAGCTGTTGGGGTTCATCAACACAAACACAAATACCACAAGCAGACACAATTTCTCCACAAGAAACATGTTGATTAGGTGAAAATAGAAATTTAGACACAGCAGAAACTTAATGCACAGACAGAAATTTGACAGAGCAAGGTCACAAGAGATATGAACATCTTGAAATCTGTTTCATCCTCTCTTCCATATTACATTACTTCCCCTTCTTTTATACCTTGCCCAAAAACGTTACTCTCCCCAAAACATTATTCTTGAATAACCGTTACATATCTTAACTTCCAAGATCCCAAGACATTGTTAACTTCCAAGATCCCAAGACATTCATCAGACATTCCTACCACCTTATAGTTCTGACTTAGCGCATATCCGACTTACTAAATATCCGACTAAGCACATATCTGACTTAGCGCATATCCGACTTACTACATATCCAACTTAGCATCAACCTAAGAGAACTATGCCTTCAACACATGGCACGTCCCGGTGGTAGATTTCAAAGAAATCTGACTCGGATCTACATATCCCTTGATCTGATCAAAATGTCAGACAAAAGTAAAATCATGCTGCTTCATCAAATATTTGTAGCAAGATCAAAAGTCTAGTCCACCTCCTTCATAACATCAGGTTCAGCAACCTGAACATCCTTGTCTGTTGCTGCTACGTCCACACTTTGTAATGAAACTGGTTCCTTGAACTGCTCAGCAACCTGTATCTGCTCTACACCATGCATCTCTACATCAAGCACTTGGTCTGCAACTATCTCAACTGATTCTGCCAGCAAACCTGCAACTTGTGTCTTGAAACTCTGGTTCTTCTTCAGGTCCTGCACTTTCCGCATTAAAGGTTCTCTCCATAAAGTATTGATCATCACTCTTAGTGGGCATGCAGTCCCCAACTCGAGACTTTTGGGAAAAATATTAATTTTAAAAACTCCGAGCCAGTAAAGTCCGACTAAGCAACTTCCAACACAGCACAATTCAGTCAAACAAACCCTGACCAAAGCTTCAGCAAATTTCAAGCTCTGCAACAACTGATCAAAACACCCTGTGCCAACAATTAAGCTTCTTGCCATCATCTCAACACCTATGTTCTGCCTTAAGAACATCCATCTCTGTGCTGTGTTAACTTCTGGTGAGTCGGATCTGACTTCCTCAACATGCACCAAAGCTGAAACTGGCTAATCAAGATGTGGCAGTTTCCCTTGAAACTTCTTCAGCCTAAAACCATTGATTGGCTTCTCTACCCTTGTTCCAAAGACATCTGCCACAATAAAGGTTCCTTGACCCAAATCCTCCACAATCTGATAAGGTCCTTTATATCTAAGTGTCAACTTCCCTGGATGAGGTCCCAATCGAGAGTTGTATACCATCACCCAGTCACCAACCTGAAACACTTTAAATTTGACATTCATACTCACCCATGCATGTCGTCCCTTCTGGATCACCTCAGTGATATATGAACTGACCAACGTGTCTTCTTACAACTGCATCAGATATTTACTCCTGTGCTGAACTGACAATTTAGGAGACATCTTCTCAGCTGTGATTCTAAGACTTGGCACCACAAACTCCATAGGCACCACAGCTTCTAATCCATACACCAATCTAAATGGTGTCATCCCTGTTGTTACCTTAAACGTTGTTCTAAAAGACCATAATGCTGAGTCCAATTTGTCATCCCAATCCTTATGATTGTCTGCCACTATCTTCTTCAAAATTCTAACCAATGTTTTGTTAGTACTTTCAGCCTGCCCATTAGCCTGAGGATGGTAAGCTGTAGACTTTTTGTGCATAATCATATGGGTTTTAGTTAATTCATCTATCACCTCATTTAAGAAATGAGATCCCCTATCACTCACAAGCTCCACAGGACACCCAAACCTGGTCATTATGTTGTGATACAAGAACCTTGTAACACTTGAAGCTTTATTATCCTTCAAAGCTACAGCTTCTACCCATTTAGTACAATAGTCTGTTGCAACCAAAATATACCTGCATCCTTTCCTTGTTGTAGGCTTAACAGGTCCCACAAAATCTATCCCCCACTTCTGGAAAGGCTCTAGTGGTAGAATAGGATGATCTGACATTCTATCCTTATTATCTGGCTGACCAGTCTTTTGACATATGACAAACCTCTTAGCATACTCATGTGCATCCTTCAAAATTGTGGGCCACCACAATCTAGCCTGGGGAGTTTTCTTTCCTGTTATATCTCCTGAGAAATGTCCACCTACTGCACTAGAATGTGCTTCTTGAATAACAGCATTATGTTCAAAATCTGGAACACACCTTCTGATGACTTGATCAATGCCCTTCCTATATAATGCCCCTGCAATTACCAAAAAAGGTCTACTCTTCAAAGCAAACTTCCTCCTCTGATCTGCAGTAAACTCACCTGGGATAGTGCCTTCAGTCAGAAACGTCAATAATTGGTCATACCAAGAATCTGACAGAGCAGCCTGAACTTCAAATAATGAAGCATCTGGTAAATCATCATTCACTCCCACTAGTTCTTCACCTGTCTCTAACCTACTCAAGTAATTAGCAATGGCATGTTCTTTTCCTGGAGTATGAACACTAACAAAATCAAACTCCTGTAATAACAACATCCACCTAGCCAACCTTCCTGACAGCAATGGCTTCTTGATTAGGTACAACAAAGCTTGGTGGTCAACATGGAAAATTACCCTATTTCCCAACAAATAGTGCCTAAATTTGTTCAAAGCATATACCATGCCCAATGCTTCTCTTTCAGTGACAGCATAATTCCTCTCAGCTGATGTGAGTACTCTGCTTGCATAATACACTGGCCTAAACCAACCTTTGACTGTTTCCTGCATCAACACTGCTCCTATGGCCACATCAGACGCATCCACAAAGACATGAAAAGGCAAATACCAATCTGGATACTGTAGAACTGGTGCAACAGAGATCATCTTCTTTAAAAGTTGGAATGATCTTTCCTGAGGATCAGCCCAAACAAAAGCCACTTCTTTCTTAGTTAAGTGTGTTAGTGGTAAACACACATTAGCTAAATATCTGAGATACCTTGAATGCCACTTAATTTGACCCACATATCTCATCAACTCTTTAACATTGACTGGAGCCTTTGCAGATTGGATGGCTTCAATCTTCTTTACATCAATGGCCATCCCTTCACTTGAAACCACATGACCAAGTAGTACCCCACTTCTAACAGCTATGACACTCTTGTAAGGATTCAGTGCCATTCTGAACTGTCTACATCTCTCCAAACATAACTTCAGATGCAGCAAATGCAAGTCTTTCTTGCCAAAAACCAAAAAATCATCCACAAAAAGGATGGGTTTTGCAACATCAGAGGGCTCTCCAACATCAAAGAGATCATTACATCCCTCATCAAAGAGATCATTACATCCCTCATCAATTGAAAGTAAAAACTTCTCAATGTCATCATGCTCATCACAATCATGCATTTAATGCATATGATTATCATCATGAACAAGATACCCACTTTTGGCATCAACATCATCACAAAAATGAAGAAAACTATGTATGACATCATCTTCATCATGAACATCAACCTCAACATCAAAAACAACATCAAACACTTCATCAACATGCACATCCACCTTGTCATGATCTGTTGATTTGCATAAAATTTGAATTCTGGGACATTCAGAGTTACTTCTCTGATTTGAAATTTGATGCATTTCAGCCCCATCTTCATGATCTTGGGCATCATTTGAGACCTGCCCTTCACCTTGCAGCACTAGGTGAAGGAAACTTGCAAAAAACATGGAATTCTCAAATTCAAAGTACTCTCTTTGAGAGCTTTGAACTGAAATCTGATTTGATTCCATTTTTTAAAATTCAAAGTTGGAGTTTTGTGATGCAAAAACATTGCTCATGCACATGATTTCATCATCATCTTGGTTGTTGGGATGCGTGTGGTGAAGAATTTCCCCATTTGGTTGAATGCCTGATGTTGGCTTGGGGGTATCTATGGGTTCTTGGTGGCATCTTTGGCTCACTCCCACTTGTACTCCCTTTTCCTCAATCATCGACACTCCCATTGGGTATCCCCACTCATCATCCTCATCACTTGATTCACTCTCAAACTCATCTTCATAACTCTCATGCAATGCTTCACATGCTTTTTGCAATCTAGCTACCCCCTTAAGGCTTGAACAAGTTCTCTTCTTCCTACCCTCATGCTTTTCACAATATACATATGCATCATCAAGAACCTCTTCAAAGGCTTCTAGCTTCTCTTTAGCTCTCTCCATCTTCTCACAAGACCCATTTTTGGATGCATATTTGAACTTTGAAATGATTTTGTGAAGTTTGGCGCTCAAACCAACCATGCAAAATTTCATGCATTGATCTCCTTTTGAACATGGCTCACACATGTATGAGCATTCATTTGTGGCATGGTTATGCCTCATGCAAATCAAACACTTCTTTTTCTTCTTTTTACCCATATTTGAACTTAGAAATTAGATAGCTATGTGAGCTCTCATATTCAATGCACCACACCAAATAGAGCCCATATGTATGCTTGGAATGGAGAGCTGCGTTGCTATACCGAGATCCACCCCACTCATGACAAATAGGTGCTCAAACATTGCTAAAAACTTTCTAAAATCAGAATTTGAGGTATTATTTTATGCAAAAATCAAAACTTGCTTACTTGGAAGGATTGTGCTTGCAATTCCAAACTCCACCAGTAAAATGTTAGATCCATAAATTGCAGCAATGAGAAATGCAAGGAATTTTGTTGTATTTGAATGTGGCACTTCTTAAAGACTCCTTCTCTCTCAGGTCTTAGCGCTCCATGATCAATAGCGATATTTTTTGAGAGTGTATATAATTGTTTGCTTTATGAATTATGAAGTGAATAGTTAGAAAGACTTGTATTTCAAAAGTTAAATAGAAAAAGATTCATGTTTAATTTTATGTAAGGTTCAAAATAAGTTCTCTTCTACCAACTTAGAAAAGATGTTTATAAAATGCATGTTATGACCTCATCACACTTATTGAAAATGACAAGGAATTAAAAAGAATACCAGTTTGTAGGTCTCATTGCTCACATTTATTTTGATATTGGTTTCCATCTACCCTAGACTAATATTTTTGATAAGAAAAAGAAGAGAATCACATAATTTAGCTTTCATTGATGTACTATGAAATAATTAGAAAAAGTATCAACTATAAGAATCATTTTGGTGATAATGATGATGAATAAGAGGTCTATGGAATCTCATGTACCACTATGTTTTAACCATGTCACAAGCTTGAAAAAAGTGAAGGCATCATGTGCCTCTTTAGTTTATTCTTTGCACTATTTAGTTTCTAACACAAAAGACACATAAGGTATTCAATGTATTAAATCGTGATAGTTGTGGAAGTTTAAGAGTCAATATCAAGCATTAAATGATTTTGATAGGTGTGCGAAGTATTTAAATTTTTTTTAGAGTGGTCTTGGGACACCCACTCTCCCCCTTCCCCACCAATGCCTGTGTGCGTGCGCCCCACACACGCACACGCACACACACACACACACGCGCGCGCGCGATGTTAATGTGCAAAAAAACATCTCGCTCAAATGGTTTCTCAAAACTAGAGGTATATTTTTTTAACTAATTTTGAATAACTTGAAGGTATTTATAACTAAAACATCTAAAATTTTTAGGATATGTTGAAACCTTCAACGCGAAAATATTTGATACATTCTTTGAATATTCAATGCATTAAACCAAAAAAACACGAGCCTAATATGACACTATAATATGTCTATGTAGAGAGAAACAAACATAAAGTAAACAAAGGACAACTTTGAACACGATGTAAAGTAGACAAAGAATGACTTTGAATATGGAAAAAATGCATCAAACAATATTTAAACTAGCCTCATGGGGTTAATCCCAGCAGTAACACCTTTGCCACCTGAAAGGGAGGTACAAGGTTTGAATCTACCCACTCCCATAGTGAAAATTGATGGCATCTACTATCGATACCCTCTCTCGAATTTAAAAATATTAATATTTAATTAAATTACAAATTATTTCATGAAAATAGCAAATACTATGTACAAAAGGGCTATTCTAGACTCAAAACACTTGAAAGAAAATCAATTTTAATGAAAGTCATTAATGTGTGTGTGTGTGTGTGAGAGAGAGAGAGAGAGAGAGAGAGAAGTTTAAATATGTGCTACCTAAGGTGGATTGTAAGAAAAGGTAAACTCCATAATTAAGAACCTAAATTAATTAAGTAAGGATTAATAAAATACCTAAGCAATGCCACACTTCATCAAGATACACTCTCATTAATCAAAATAGGAAAACCTATAATTACACCTATTTAAGCATGAATTCAAAAACATACAAACAAGCAAGAAGAGGAAAGATAGAGAATTCACAACTATCATAAGAAAATAATTGTCTATTACTTACTATCAAAAATGACTTATATACAAGTGACTAGTTTTTACACTAGGTCAACCAAACTAAATAATAGTCCGACTTACATTATTAATCTTAAGAAACCACTAAATCCTCAAACCTTTCTTATTTAACATTAAGTACATAGTAATGCTAGTACGTCTTAAGTACTCATTCACAAGAGTAAGATAACAAAGCGCCTTATGGTCGATCAAGGGGACGAAACCATGTTTAACCAACAAAGAGACTAAGAAAAGTTTATTTTTATCCTTCAATCAACCTCTATGTCATATGCATCACAATGGATTCTTCAGTGTTTTTATGTGCATATTGCTCTTGCTTGAGGATCCCATGTCTTTCAAGTGCATGTCTAGAATTCCCATACATGTGTACGTACTTATAGACCTCTCTTGTGTATAAAGTATGCCCAAACTCTACATCTGAGATATAAACTAAGATCCAAAATGACATGTTATTTTTTATTGATTGAAATATTATTTTTAGAGGAGTCTCAAATTTACCATATCACTTTATCCATCCAAGAGAATGGAGCACATGTATCACTACCAACAAGCCGTTAACTCCTCTACTAAATTTGATTGGTCAAATGCACAAATTCCTTCACTACAACCACAACCATTAATACGTAGCAAGTTATGCGATGGTTGTAATCATGACCATTAACACAACAAATTATGCAATACATTGGCACAAGACGTATGTTAAAAGAAGGATTACATGGATGGAAAATATTGAGAAGCCATAATGACCTCAAATGTCAAGAAGAGGAATCAATGCTACCCCAAAGACGGAGACACTAACTTGCCCTGCCAATTGCAACTGTGTAGGATAACAAGATGCCATTAGAGTAGTTTCCTCTTTTTTGCAAGACCTTAACATAACTATTTTTTACATACTACTTGAACCTTCATTATAGACGAATGGAATCTTTTGTGACTTTCTCATGATAACCGTTGACGTGAGGTGTCTCCTAGTCCTAACCCATTGAGATTCACACACTCAAATTTTCACTAAATCAGCATCATAACCTATGCATAGCTATCTATACATAATTGTGATAAATCGCCTCTCTCTCAGCCAAAGAAGCCTGTCTGCTTCCAAACAGCATCTCGCACTTTGCTCATGTCCCTGCCCTTCAATGTCCTTCCAGTCCCCTCCATGACAGAGAAGGCAGGGATTTGACTTCTTTCAAGCTGCTTGGCAAGAAGCTCATGGGGCGGCAGTCTTTCTTCGCCATCATCATCCACATGGTTTTCAATGTGTTCTGCCATGGAGCAAAACCTAGACCAGAGAGGGACCTTCACCGGGGCCGACCTAGGGCCATAGCCAGGCGCGGTACTCATGTGAGAGGACATAATGGCATGACTGGGGGATGTACTCATGATGTTGTTCATCCCCCCTGCTGCAATAGGGTGGGGCATGATTTGAGATTCACTCCAAAGCATGGCTGAGGAAAATTGTAATGGCGATAAACTTCCTCTGGTCCTGCTACCGCCACTGCCATTGCCTCCTATATCAAGAGGTGCCGAAAACCCAGAGTCCCTATCTGAGCTAGGCCATCGCTTGATGTAGTTACTGTGGAAGGCAGGAGCCATGGCTTCTTTGGCATTTAAGGATGACTCATCACCCCACACATCCTCCTCCATGAGATCATTCATGTCATTCTCCATGTTTGCAGGACGGGCAAACCCTAGGGCCATGTCAATCTCCATAGCTGTAGGGTGAGGAGGAGAAGGTGCAAAACCTAGAAGCTTCTCGAAGTGGGAAGGGTTAACAGCACGAAGCTTTGATCCCTCCATGGCTCCAAACGAGATCCAGTCCATGCCCTCGGTTCTGGCACTTAGAGACATCATATTTGAACAGTGGGTTGTACGGCCAAGAACAGTCTAATAAGACAGGTCAGACAAGGGATTAGGTAAAACTGGAGCAGGAGGGTGACTTGAGGCAAAATGCAAGCTATGAAGGGAGCAGGGAAGGGCTGTAAAGCAAAGCCCTTAACAGAGACCCCATGCTCAGATAAATACTATTGATGGGAGGAGGGCCGAAGCGGAGCCTGAATCAGGCGGCAGACCCGCCCCACATATATTAGATGGCCCCGGCTTGAAATATAATACCCTCTAGATCAGCAGGACGCCATAGCCAGAAAAGCTTCATCATCGCCAGCTTCTCTTCACTACACAGCTAGATCCTGCGAAGGAGATAAAGAGGAGGGGGAAAGAGGAGACAATCAGCTGATCGCCATATCCAGAGATCTCAAGAGAGGGAGAGAAAAGACGGGACGATCAGCTAATCGCCATAGCCAGAGCTGTAGGCAGAAAGCTTCTTGGCGTTCAGGAAGTAGCCCCGCATTTCGTTTTCATTTCATTTGATGTCATTAACTTTCTCATAAACGGACGGATCAGATTCTCGTTCTCGTACAGCTTCAACCGGACGGCCAGATTCTTCCGATCCGTCAGCAGCGGGTCCCACCTTTTAAAAATCATTAGCTTTGGGGGAAAAAATCAGAATACCTTTTTTTTTTTTGGGGTGTGTTGCGTCCGCTGTACATATATCCTGTAGGAAAAATCAAAATAATTATTAAAAAAATGACTCAATCAGTTTACTACTTAATCGATGCTCCCCACTTGGCCCTTTCACTAGCCAACACCTCAGCCGGCTGTCTCTTTCACTCCATGTCACTTTTGCAAGCGATTAGAAGAGATCTTTACCTACTAGATAAGTAGCGTTAATCGCTAGATAAGTAGTACGACTGATTCTCATAAGCCCGACTCGGCGCTCACAACTTTTAAAATTTGAGGGAGAATTTGCATATTTTTAACCTAAAATATAGGTAAAATGTCTAAAAATTTACATACTTTTTTAAAATTGAGAAATAAAACTTCCAAGTAAAAACAAAATTGTTCTAGGTCCATTGTGCAGGTTTTCTTCACTCTTATGACGTGGCTGCCAACAAGGCAGTGCCTTGTATGACGTGGCCACCACTCTTCCAATCATTTGTATTTACACTCAAAACACAAATACACAGATTTTTTGCACAAGTCTTTATAGGGCACAACATAGCCGTCAAATTTGAAACCTTGAGGTATTTTACCCTTCACGCATGAAAGATTTCCTTTAATCTTAGATGAAAGCAAAGAAAAAGTTAATATTATATCCTTCAAATGCTCTTACAAAGATATGCATCGTACTTATAATCTTCCAATTTATGATTCTCACTCTATTATTCTTGAAGGACTTCCATGTTCTCCTTTCTAGACCTTAGTGATCTCACAAAGCTTGAAACTTGGAAGGTGAGTTTTATCACCAAAGCTATGATGTTTTTGTAGCTTAGCTTATTGAGAGAGAGAGAGAGAGAGAGAGAGAAGATTGATGTACAAAGTATAGCTCACAAAATACGGGGGGTCACCCTTTAAATTAACACACTCAAGACCTTGAATCATACAAACTTTGAAATTATTATATTTAGGATAAGATCTCATTACTCAACTTCTCCCCATATGAGAATGACACCATTAGAGTTGTGCCTACAACATGGGTTGGGACAAAGCACAATGCAACATGAGTATCATTCCAATACATAAATTTTGCACCATTGCCTAACCACACGTTAGATAGCCCTTTTGCTTACTATCATGGTGGCCTTTATTCACTACTATTTACCCCTCCCCCCACCAAAACCCAAAAAAACATTCCCACCTCTCTCTCTCTCTCTCTCTCTCTCTCTCTCTCTCTCTCTCTCTCTCTCTCTCTCTCTCGTCGAAATAGCAACGTGTGAGGGTATAACATGAGTAGAGCAAGGGGGAGAGCATGCACATTGAAAAAGGAAGAAAAACTGAGAGTCATAACTCAATGGTTAATTTATATGGTTGTATGTAAAAGGTGAAGTCAATGGTCTAAAATGTAGCACATGGAAAGCACAATGTGGCACATGGAGTGTGAGCATTTATTGACACAGATGGCACAAGGGTTCATATAGCCTATGATTTAAAGGCTCCTTTTGAGAGCTATAAAAACATGTAATCAGTTGAAAATGTTTTGATTGCAAGTCTGGAGAAGAGGAAGCACGAGTAGAAGAGCGTCACATAGCAAATTGGCAACCTATAGAAGGCTCTGCAATCAACACAGTTGAGCATAGAGACAAAGAGAGAGAGAGAACGCAGCAAGGCGACACATACCATAAGCAAGCACCAACTCTCCTAATCTTACAGTACCAGAGCTACAACATATCCTCTTGCATACATGCACTCCTCAACTTGAGCACATGTTTAGCACAACAAAGGAAGCCGAGCTTCATTGTTCCAAGCACCTCGACGATAGCTTAAATCCAAAATAGTGAGCCCTCAGCAGTAAGTTATGCACCTCAAAAGAGACAGAAATAGAGAGAGGGTTCCGTTAAAGACACACAGAAAGCTAAGCTTCATACCATCACGGTAGAGCATTCCAACACTGCACACACAGGAGCATGATTCACATCTTCATTAGCAATAACAAGTCTTTGCATAGAGAAAATTCAACATAAGCACATTCATGGCATTGCAACTCATAGAGCAACAACTGTAGAGGTACCGTCGGGATCATGGAGCAGGTACAAGGTGTGCATGAATTATCAACGCACCAATGGTAGCATGGGATAAGGTTTTCATAACCTTAGTGTGATAAGGTTGTTTAGGGGCATGGTGTAAAAGAGCCCTAAATAAGGGGTGTTCACATAGGTGTTGAAAGGATTAAGTATATGGGACATTAAATTAGGCTTCATAAACATACATGGTGTGTGCAAGAGTGTTTTCATCATCAAATCTCATCAGCAAAACCTTGGACATCTACTACATGCAACAAGAACATCATCGACTAATCTTTTCACCACTGAAAAATTGTAACCCTTGTAAATACGACAAATATGAGCAAGCAGAGCCTCGACTATGAGTCGAAAAAAGAATGTAACCTTTAATGTAACATTTCCAAATGACCACGCATGGAATGAGTGTGTGTATGTGAGAGAAAGAAGAGCTCTCTATAGGAACATAGCAATTAAGTCATTCACAAACATGAAGACCAAGCTCAAAACCTGTGAGTCAACAAGCCAATAAACCTAGCGAGTCAAAGGTTACTAAAGGCAGTAAAGAGCATGAAAGGCATGGCTTCTCACCCATGGTTGTAACACCATCCTCTCGTGTATAAAGTGTCGAGTCAAAGCTAGCATTGTAGCCCATGGGGCAAGCTGAGACAGACCACTCCAGCATATGACTAGGACGGTAGGTCTAGTGCGGCATGTTAGGTGATCGACCCTCATCATATTGAGGGGGACTATTGAGATAGACCATATGACTAGGAGAGTAGGTCCAGTGTGGCATGTGTTAGGTGATAGACCCTCATCATAATGAAGGGGACTATTGAAAGAGCAATGTGTGAGTGTAGGTCCAAGTGTGGCATTTTAAGTGACAGACCCTCATCATATTGAGGGGGACTATTGAAATAGCCGCCATTAGGAAATTTTAGAGGTCATTTTAAGGGCCTTTTAGAGAAGAGAGAAAATAGAGCGCAACCAATGAGGAAGAAGCAAACGTTATGTTGAAAAATATCTTAATTCATTGAAAAATTTCAAAAAATAGTCACGTTCACATTCAATGAGGGTATCTTTTTCAAAAACGATTGAGTACACATTCAATGCGGGTATCTTTTTCAAATGAGGTAGAGTTACTTTATTAAATATGGCTTACATCATCATTGGATAAGAAAAAGCACTTCGAAGCTAAACTCTAGTCTATACATTTCTTCTGATGGTATTTTGATGTAGAATTTGGTGCTTTTGACATCACCATTGAGCGGCCAAAAACCCTCAAAAGGACTTTTGAATCACTTAAATCAGACACCTGGAGAGGTAAAAACGACCAAAAGAAGAGGAGAAGAGGCTTGTGCAATTTGTTCTTCCAAATGGAGGCCTCTATGCGCGCCAAATTGCACAAGCCTCTTCTCCCCTTCTTTTGGTCGTTTCTACCTCTCCAGGTGTCCGATTTAAGTGATTCAAAAGTCCTTTTGAGGGTTTTTGGCTACTCTGGATGCAATCGTGATGTCCAAAGCACCAAATTCTACACCAAACTGCCAGTAAGTGTAGACAGTCAGGAGAGTAGCATCAATTTTTTGGAAAAGGTGACATATGATGACGTAAGTGCCTTTTTGCAAACCCAAAAAGTTGAGAGCGACTTGTAGCTAGTGCACATATTTCAATACCTTGTCAGATCCATTTTTTAATAACTTGCGACAGTTTCTTGTCAAGTACACATTTAATGAGGGTATCTTTTAAAAAAAATAGAGAGAGAAAATACGAGTTTGTGAATTTCTTACAAGGCCCTAGAAATGACCTCCAAAATTTCCTAATTGAATATGTGAGGGTACAACATGAGTGAAGGAAGGGGGAGAGCATGCACATTACAAAGGAAGAAAGACTAAGGGTCCTAACTCAAAGGTTGATTTGTATGGTTATATATTAAAGGTGAAGTCAATGGTCAAAAAGCTAGCACATGGAAAGCACAAGGTGGCACATGGAGTGTGAGCATTTATTAGCACATGGATGGCACATGGGTACACATAGCTTGTGATTTGAGGGCTCCTTGAGAGCTATAAAAACATGTAATCCTTGGCTCATTTTAGGATTTTGATTAATGTGAGAGTGTATCTTGATGAAGTGTGGCATTGCTTAGGTATTTTATTAATCCTTAATTAATTTAGGTTCTTAATTATGGAGTTTACCTTTTCTTACAATCCACCCTAGGTAGCACATATTTAAACTTCTCTCTCTCTCTCTCTCTCTCTCTCTCTCTCTCTCTCTCTCTCTCTCTCTCTCTCTCACACACACACACACACATTAATGACTTTCATTAAAATTGATTTTCTTTCAAGTGTTTTGAGTCTAGAATAGCCCTTTTGTACATAGTATTTGCTATTTTCATGAAATAATTTGTAATTTAATTAAATATTAATATTTTTAAATTCGAGAGAGGGTATTGATAGTAGATGCCATCAGTTTTCACTATGGGAGTGGGTAGATTCAAACCTTGTACCTCCCTTTCAGGTGGCAAAGGTGTTACTACTGGGATTAAACCCATGAGGCTAGTTTAAATATTGTTTGATGCATTTTTTCCATATTCAAAGTCATTCTTTGTCTACTTTACATCGTGTTCAAAGTTGTCCTTTGTCTACTTTATGTTTGTTTCTCTCTACATAGACATATTATAGTGTCATATTAGGCTTGATTTTTTGGTTTAATGCATTGAATATTCAAAGAATGTATCAAATATTTTCGGTTGAAGGTTTCAACATATCCTAAAAATTTTAGATGTTCTAGTTATAAATACCTTCAAGTTATTCAAAATTAGTTAAAAAAATATACCTCTAGTTTTGAGAAACCATTTGAGCAAGATGTTTTTTTGCACATTAGCATCGTGTGTGTGTGTGCGCGCGCGCGCGCGCATGCGCGCGTGTGCGTGTGCATGTGTGTGCATGTGCGTGTGTGGGGCGCACGCACAACAGGCATTGGTGGGGAAGGGGGAGAGTGGGTGTCCCAAGACCACTCTAAAAAAAAATTAAATACTTCGCACACCTATCAAAATCATTTAATGCTTGATATGGACTCTTAAACTTCCACAACTATCATGATTCAATACATTGAATACCTTATGTGTCTTTTGTGTTAGAAACTAAATAGTGCAAAGAATAAACTAAAGAGGCACATGATGCCTTCACTTTTTTCAAGCTTGCGACATGGTTAAAACATAGTGGTACATGAGATTCCATAGACCTCTTATTCATCATCATTATCACCAAAATGATTCTTATAGTTGATACTTTTTCTAATTATTTCATAGTACATCAATGAAAGCTAAATTATGTGATTCTCTTCTTTTTCTTATCAAAAATATTAGTCTAGGGTAGATGGAAACCAATATCAAAATAAATGTGAGCAATGAGACCTACAAAAACTGGTATTCTTTTTAATTCCTTGTCATTTTCAATAAGTGTGATGAGGTCATAACATGCATTTTATAAACATCTTTTCTAAGTTGGTAGAAGAGGACTTATTTTGAACCTTACATAAAATTAAACATGAATCTTTTTCTATTTAACTTTTGAAATACAAGTCTTTCTAACTATTCACTTCATAATTCATAAAGCAAACAGTTATATACACTCTCAAAAAATATCACTGCATAAACTTTCAATTATGTTTCTTTGTTAAGATTTGTTTTCTAATTGAGCATATGTGAATAAGTTTTCCTTCAATTGTGGTGTCAAATGTTTCATTCCATAATTTATTATCCTTATATTCTCTTAACTAACTTGGCCAATTAGACAAGACTAGACTAGTCTAATTACAAAAATATATATATTCTTGTTACCAATGGCATGGTTTCTAGGGAGGTCATTAAAAAATGTTAACAATATTTTTCCTGGAGAAGAATCAACTATGTTGCATGAAACCCTTAAATATTAATAGTTACCATCAATCTTTTGGGTATATGAGTTAGCTCATGATTTTAAATCTATAATTTTTAGTGCATCAGTGCTTACAACCTCCAAAGGCCAATACAAAAAAAAGAGTATCTATTAAGTATACGCCAACCACATAGCTTTGCTTGTGGAATTCTTCCTTTTTTTAATAAAATTACACAAAGTTAGTGATGCTTACGATATGAAGCTGGTTTTTATCATGCTAGGGAAGATATCCTTGAAAACATTAATGCAGTAAGGCTACTATGAAATTTCATTCAAGTACTTGACCAAGGTAGGTTTGGTTTAAAATCAAGATGGAGAGAGACAACACAATGAAACGTATTTACTTTCTATGGTTGTAATGAAACCTATTGAGACATATAAGAAAGGCACGTTGGATTTTGAAGAGCATTAATTATTCAAAAGATTATAAATTTATGAGAAGCACACATGAAAAATTAATTGGAGTCTTGCTATGAAGTTTATGCGTTGTTCTATAAGTTGGTGCTTATGACAAATCTAAAAACCTTTCCTTCTTTTCTGTATTACAGATATCTAATCAAGATAAATTTGAATTCATGTGCATACAAGTATCCTCATTGAGGATTTTCACAAGCCAAAACCAATCAAGACTTCTGTAGTTTTCTCTCTAATGTACCTCATGGCATCCCATCCTCACCAACTAACAAATGTTTTTTTGGCATTTCCTTTTCCATGCTATAAAAATTGTCAAGACCACCATTGTATTTATGTTTGTAAATGATCACTTAGGTCATTCAATGTGTGAAGCTTCACAAGGGTTGTAATCACTGCAACAAGTTTGGGTGCAAAGAAGAAGATTGCAGATTGAAGAAAAGAAAAGGCAACTTTATGGGTGGAGTGGAGATCAAAGTAGCAACACATACATAGATACAACAAGTAAGAAGAGATAGATGGGGGCACTTAAAGTAGATTGATGAAAATGAGTGAAGTGACATGATAAGGTCACTTGCACACTCATAAGAGTGCGTACATATGCTCAGGAAAAACCTCCTAAAGAGGAAAAAAGTGCCCATCCCATTATTAGCCTATGTCCACACATCACTACCATATAAATGCTACAAATCCCTCATGTAGTGATGATGTGAACATATACAAGGATCAAGTGGTTGATCCATTTCAAATGGAAATAAGCCCAAAGATTTATGAGCAAAAAGCTTCAAACTTCTCTCGTGATAGAGCCTTCATGAACATATATGCCACATTGTTATATGTAGAGACATAAGCCATGCTAATCTCTCCTACAATGAGCCTCTCCCTAACATAATGATAATGTACCTCGATGTGCTTTGTGCGGGCATGAAACACTGGGTTCCTTGCAATAGCTCATGCAACTTTGGTTGTTAGTGAAGATGGAGGTGGGGGTCTAGTGTGTCCAACACCAAACCAAAAGGCATGTGAGTCATACATAGTCCACAATCACTGTAAAAGCTTCCTTGTACTCAGCTTCACAGCTTGAAGTGGCCACTGTAGGCTACTTCTTGCTAAGCCATGATGTACATGAATCACCAAGGTGAAAGTAAAAGCCAATAGTGGACACTCACGTGTCATAATAGGAAGCCCTTGCACCATGGAAAGAGTCATGTAGAAGGTCATGGGGATTTTCCCAACCACACTCGAAAGTATAAAACATCTCAAATCAAGAAGCTAATCTTCCATAACCTAGCTCACAATTGCATAGGCAAGGTGTGTCACTCAACACATGAATGCTTGTGCTCGGATTCTCATAGGAGATGATTGTTGCCGCGTAGCCACACTCTAAAGCTCCACTCGAGTGCCATTGTCGCACTCTAATGGAAGCTCGACCCTCCTCTCACTCAATCTCCCTCTCTCACATGCACTCACACATACACAATGAGCATATAGTAGCTCTAGTTGAATTAGGCAAGCAAGTAAGACACACAAGAATTAGGCAAGCAAGCAAAAGCATATAGTAGCTCTAATTGAATTCGGCAAACAAGAAAGACACACAAGAGATCAAGATAGTAGAGAAGAAGAGCACTCTATTAGTTGCATAAGAGAATGAATGGTGAGAATACAAAATAACCCTTATCTTGGCCCCTGCCTTCACACCTTGGGTATCCATACTTAAAATATAGGTCCATTGCTATCCAGGGCCGCCTAGGCTTGTGGAAACACTTAGTCTAAGAATGCAATCTCCATAATTAATCCCATGGTGTGCCTTTCATAGACAAGTGGCGATCGCACACGTAAAATATACAATGTTAGTATTTTTAATGTCAATGGCCAAACGAAGTGACGGTTGCAAATGGATGGCAGCGACGCTGGAGAGGTGTCCAATGAGGGTTAACATGCCCCCCTTCCTAATGCAGATTCTGTCCTCAGAATATGTCGATGAAGATTCGTCAGGGTTGTTGCTGGATGCATGAAATGTCAAAAGTCTTGGAAGGTATGCAAGGCAACATGGTACCACGAGTCAAGTGCTCTTGTGAAAAATAATTGAATTTAAGCATAAAGCAAACATCGATCAAGTAGTGAGAGGAAAGATTTTTATGACTGGTAAATTTTTCTAGTTACGACAAGGATAATATTAAGGTTGGTCCAAATTCGATCTAAACTAAGATGGAGCAAAAAGCATGCCTCGGGTTATGACCTTAGTCTGGACACACTATCACTTTGGTAAAACCATCTTTAGATATTGTGTAGCCTCATAAATGAAACTGCTAAGTGATTATTATGTGTTTGTTTTGATTTTAAATATATTAAAGTAGGACACCACCCTATAGAGACCCAAGCAATGATCCAAAGACCTCATACACAAGAGTATCTAAAAAGCTCTAAGTACCTCCACAATGATGGTTTTTTTTAAGCCCTTTATTGATAGATTTTTAGCCACAAGTTCCATCCCATGGAGATCAAGGCTACGGTCCCAAGGCTCGATCACTAAGAGCCAAAAGTTCTATCTAGATCGCACATGGTGATGGTTATCTTCTTGTGGGTTTTTTGCTTTTTTTTAAATTAATAAACTAGTTTCACTTTCACAATTCACCTAGAAGGCTCAATTCTTAATAAAGAGGTCACACTAAGGAAGGTGGAGTACATGGCATACTCTAAGGTCAATCTCATGGAGGCTCAATTCACAATTCACCTAGAAGCCTCAATTCTAACCAAAGAGGTCACACTAAGGAAGGTGGAGTACTTGGCATACTCTAAGGTCGATCTCAAGGAGGATTGAACTAGGACCAAAGCCTAAAGAGTTATCCAAGTAATAACTAGAAAATTGAAAAACTAGTTGCATAATGATGCAAGCAAGAACTCAAACAAACACTAAATGGAGAATCATAAAAAAGATTGAAACAATAGAAAAAGGTGAGGATGGGTTTAGAATAGAGCTCGATAATGAGGAAAATCATGTCCATATCGAGGCTGCACATCCAATGCATGTTGTAAATCTAGATTTGGTCTTCACGATTGCACCTCAATAACCTGTAACTTAAGCTCATCTAGCAAAATCATTGTCGTTAGATAACCATAGTTTGTAAGAACACTCCGATTCTTTGTCACCACCACTAGGTTGATTTCCCCCCTAACTTGGGTGTGATTCATATATATATGTGTCCTCTGGTATACTAGGCAATGGTCTGAGTGCATCCTCACTGTGATATGGCATGGTAAGTGAGCTAAGTAGCTACCGTGAGCTAAGTTGTCTAGGAAATCACCCACCAAAGGGACAAGAAAGCAGAAATATTACTTCAAAAAATGACAGTGTAAGTCCATAAGTTCTTATGGGACCTACCATTTTTCGAGCTAAAACCCACAAGCTCCCAAGCTAAGGTATCACAAAAGAGGAGCAATTACTAACTTTTTAAGAAAAATCACATGATCCCACCAACATGTTTATCCAAGAAATATGGATATATTATTAAATTATGTATTTTTTACATTCCATGAAAGAAACATTGATATTACATGATTGCTAAAAAACACGTACAATTGAATATTAGGAGTTACATGTGTGAGGGTGGCATGGAGAGAGACTGGTGAATTTAAGACACGTGAATGTAGGAATATGTAAAGGAGATCATGCCCATGTAAGAGACTCCTCTCCATGCACTTAATCAGCAAAAGTAAGAAGGACAAGGAGTTTATGGGTCTTTAGAGGAGATTATCCCCTACATACATAGTAGGATAGAGTTAAGTAATGTCACTAAAAAAAGCATAAGAAATAGCTTTTAAACTTATCCAATTATAGATCTTGATCTTTATTTTTAAAAAATTTCATAGTAAATCATATTTTTTGTAAGATTTAACCATTGAATGCACTCAAATGGCATTTTCGCTTCGATTTGAGTAGCTAGATGACTATATTTGGACATTAGATTTGAGAGTTGTGGCAATTTTGAAAAGTTGTCCCAAGTACTTTCGCCTACAAAAGTACTTGGACTTGCCTTCTTTCACAAGCTATCCCAAGTAAGTACCTTCTCTAGAGAAAGTACTTGGGCTTGCCTTCTTTCACAAGCTATCCCAAGTACTTTCTCTAGAGAAAGTACTTGGGCTTGCTTTTTTTCACACCAAGTTTCATGTGTATGTAGAGGAGATCTTGCTATTGTAGGGACTTCTCCTTAAGTACTTTCCCTAAGGGGAAGTAGAGAGGAAAATGAGGTCATGGTAATGTAATGGAGAACATAGCCATGCTAGGGAATCTTCCCTAGGTGTTAAGGAATAACATACTACCTTGCATACACAAGAGAAAAGAGAAACGAAAGATGTATGCAAGAGTTGAATCCAGTGGATAGCACTTGGCCAACCCTGTGAGGGTTGACTCCTCGATGTGAAGCCGCTAGGGACTCACTCCACGATCTCCTTGTGTCACCCAAGAAGAGATCCAATGCTAGGTAGAGAGCAAGAGAGAAGGAGCTATGGAGAGCTCAACCTCTACCGCATGCCACTAGTATGCAAATAAGACATGGATAGCAAAGAGAAGGTAGAGAAGGAAAAAGAGGAGAGTTGTTAATGGATAACAACTTCCTCACACACACAAGAGAAAGGTGCATGCAAGGGTCAAATCCGGTGAATGGCACTTAGCCAACCCTATGAGGGTTAACTCCTCGATATGAGGCCTTTAGGGGCTCACTCCACACTCTCCTTGTGTCACCCAAAGAGAGATCAAAGGCTAGGTAATGAGCAAGAGGGAGAGAACTATGGAGAGATCAATCTCTACCTCATGCCAATCATATGCAAATAAGACATGAGAAGGTAGAAGAGAAGGGAGAGCACAACTATTCTGACTCATATATACACCAACAATCTAAGCAAGCAAGCCACCACACAAGCAAGCAAGCAACCATAAACTCAAACGAGAGAGCAAGAGAGAGAAGGAAAAACTCAATTGAAACAAATGCGATTGTCCGTTTCATGAAATATCTTATATATACATGAGCTCATATTTACAATGTCCGGCTGCCCAATTACAAATGGGGGCCAAAACTAGTCTTCTTACTTTAACTAGCTCTATGTACATCAATTCCTTATGATCGGCGTTACACAAGCTGTAAGCTTGGTCATCCCATGTCTCTTTTACAATAAGCGCTTAGCACGGTTACAAAAAGGCATAGTAGCCGCACGAAAGGTCATGTTAACCGGAGTGGTTAACATACCCCTCTCCCGACGATAGCAAGTCCATCCTTGGAACTCGTCGAAGAAGCTATCTATAATAGACGGAATAAGTGCGAACGAAGTCCCATCGCGAGGTAGGAGCGAGAGGGGCACAATGGAAGACTCGATAGCTAGTCCAAAAGGTGGTCTCTATCATGTCTTCGAAAGTCTGGAGCCGCCACTGCTGGTATCCACATGACGCGCTCATATTAGCCAAATAGTTGCTTGAGAGTTGGCCCTTTGTTGATGTCAAAGGCCTTGGGATCCTTCGAAGTAATGGTCCAAAGTGGGGAACGACTCTAGCAAGGTGATTTGACAAGGTTGAAGAAGCGTATAGTGGCGATCACTGCTGGGTCAGGGACCTGGTCAAGCGGCAGATAAATTTATGGAAATGCTTGACCATTGATTCTTCAGTGCATGGATGTTGCATGGATGGGGGCACGAGCCATGGGAAGTTGAACTGCAACTTCGGGTTATTATATTGTTCTTCATGGAACGTCTTTCAAGCCCACCATCTTCGAATGGGAAGGTAATCAGGGCTGATCCTCAGTGCGTGACAATAAACTTCCCATATAAAGGACTTGCTGAGGAAGGGCCGTCGCTAGGCCGGCTGCTCGCCCGTGATATCAAACATTATGGGATGAGCAGTGAGCAGGCGGTTGGTAGTATCTGTGTCGTGGGTTTGGGGTGGGTGGTCACGCCACTAGGTTTTGTGCTTAGCGTTGAGGTACGGGCTAAGGGAATGGATGTTGAAGCGGTCGGTAACATGGGTGATGGGGTGATTTTGGAATTGTCGACCGAGGAGGATGGCGATGGCCTATTCGAACTCTGTGCAGTCTCTAGAGGATCATGCCAATTCATAGGGTTAAGCAGAGGGTTGAATTCCTCATGCTCAGATGGTGGTGGTGGCGGGATCTCTCCTTCTTCGAGTGGTGGGTTAAGCAGAGGGTTGAATTCCTCGTGCTCAAATGGTGGTGGTGGCGGGATCTCTCCTTCTTCGAGTGGTGGGTTAAGCAGAGGGTTGAATTCCTCATGCTCAAATGGTGGTGGTGGCGGGATCTCTCCTTCTTCGAGTGGTGGGTTGGTGGGTTGCGGAGCTGGCGAACGGGGGGTGGAGGGGGTGTCAACGATGATGAAGGGCGTGTGGCAAGGCCAGCATTGAGAAAAGGTGGAGGCTTGGTAGATAAGGAGAGAATATCTTGGAATGCTATGTGCATGCCTAAGTTGAGGGATAGTGAAGGTGGTGAGGGGGGTGTGGGTGATGGGGGTGGAGTGGGAGAAGAAGGTGGTGCACCAAAATGAGGAAGAGTAAAGGTGCTTGAGGGGGGTCCTGAGGGTGGGGGTTGTGCGTGGGGAGGTGCAGACAATGAGCCTGATGGGGGAGGAGGGGGTAGTGGTAAAGAAGATCATGGGGGTGGAAGAGGCAAGCTGCCTTGCCCATCATTTTTGCCATCATCGTTGCCATCCGGGCTAGCTTCAGTAGCAGCCTGAGGTCCGTGTGCATAGAAAAAGTGGACAGCAAAAACATCCTTGGCTTCACTGTACTCGCATGGAGAGGCAATGTGTGTATCTTTGAACTAGCTTATGCTAGTGGCCTCCATGACTTTGATCTAAAGAAAGTAGCCAGGCGTGCCAAGTAGGCTGGTAGAGGACCATGTATGGTAAGGGGCATACGCCATCTAGTAAAGAGAGGTCAAGCATATCGACGGGGTGGGCGGGGTTGGAAGGGAAGCCGTAGTAGCGAAGGAGGAGGCTCTAGCTGTGAGGGTGCCTTGAAGAGGGTGAATGGGGAGCTCCAAAAAAAATTCATGGGGGTGTTGGAAGGAGAGAAACTCCGGGAGAAGAAAAAATGGGGAAGGAGGTTGAGGCTATCTAGAGGGAGCTTAGTTAGAGGCATATGAATACTGCTAGCGGGGGGAGAGTGGCTCTTCGACATAAATATCATGTTGCAGAAGGTTAAGGTGGATGGCGCGAAATTAGAGATGAAGTAGTTGGTAAGGGGTTTGTTGGGGGAATGCCAAAATTGGGAGCTGAGTAGCAGTCTCCATGAGCTGAGTAGGCAGTCTCCATGAGTGGTCTACCTTGTGGTTGAGTGTGCTAGAGGAAGGAGCCAATGGAGTGGATGCATGCTGGGTTGACCAGGCCTCAGCGTCTCCAAACTACTCTTGCAAAGGAATGAATGGTAGCCTCTGCTAGGTCACGAGATGCTTTGCAAAATTTGTGGTAGTGTGGGCTAGGGCATCCTCCGCTGTTTGGGATTGACTTATGGCCTCCTGATGCAAGCCTTCAATGACTGTAAGCTCTCTATGGGTTCTCTTGACCGCTGCATGGGCCTGGTAGACCTATTGCTAGAGCTCAATGATTCATGAAATGGCAGTTCCCAACTGCTCTATCTATTGGTCAAACTTCTTCTGTAGCTCCATAAACTATAAGTTTGTCTAGGTATAGATCCTCAGACACAACTGTTGCCTGGGCCTTCGTTAGGAGCATTTCTCACTAGGAGATTTGGGCCATTTCTTGTTGCATGTATAAATAATCTATCATCTGCGTAATGAGATCCCATGCCATGTATGAAAATCCAAGGGCAAAGTTTGGAATATCTCCGTGGGATGCATGGATTCTCTCTGCATAAGCTTAGCTGGAACTAAAGCTGCCCGAGCACGCCCAATGGAGAGTGTTGATGGTATTTTGTGCAGCGTTGGGTGAATAGGGGCTACCTTTGCATAAGATGGCATCTCTTGGAACCATGGAGACTTCTATTAAGGAATTCTTGGGTGTGCCTCTCTGCTTCCTCAACGGCCTTCTTGGTGGCTTCAGTATAGCTGCTGCAAACTCTACCTGTGTGGGTCTGGGGCTTGGGGGTGGCTGAGGTGGTTCTGTGACAGCGGACGTGTCTTGGTGGCTGGTGGTGGAGTAGGGAAAGTGGTTGGTGAGGGAAGAGAAGTTACCACCACATCTGGCCCGCTGAGCTGGGTTTCCCTTGGTAATTCGTCCCATCCAACAGCATAATAAGCACCCTCGTGATGAGTAGGGTGGTAGCCGGTAGCTTTCCTTGTGGGTTGGAGAAAACCGCATGCAGCTCGTGGAAGATGTAATCGGCCTAGTTCATCTGTTGCTGACCTTGGTGGACTCGAGTGAGGGTGGTTAGGTTGCACCTATTAAAGTGGTTGGTCCACCTTGTTGTTGTGAGGAGAAATTGCAAGGCTTGGGCTAGCATAATTAAGTCTTCCTCTCGGCAATATTACCCCACTCCACGCCATCCTTGCTGGGATTGCCCTTATATAGACTACAAGTGAGCTTTGTGGCATTGATGAGGCATGCATATGGCTGCTCCATATGTGTAAGTGTAAGAGTCTCTCACAATCCTTCGTTGTCCAGGACTTCGCCAGTGTGCTGATTGGCGTTATAAGTCTCTATGAAAAATAGTGAAATGTAGAGGTCCGGGCCCCAAGTCTCCAGAGTGGGTAATCTTCCCAATCTGAGCAGCTCTAAACTCTGGACCACAACAGGGTCAATGACAATGGCTCTATAATAGGAGCTTGTGTAGTAAAGGAGCTTGTGCTTGACTTTCTGGTTGTTCTTCATCAAAGAATGGACAGTGTGTCCATTGAGTGCTTCATTAATGCCTCACCTAGGTGGGAAAGCTGGGCTGGGTGCTTGGCATATTTTTCAAAGCGTCCACCGCCAAGTCTCTTCCTCCTTAGAGAAGTGTGGTGGAGCACTTCCTGAGATGAGTCAAAAGCTTCTGACATATTGCTGGTGGCGAGTGGGTGAACGTAAAAGCTCAAGAGAAAATTCTGCAATAGTTTAGTTAGGGTGGACGTGAAAAGTGAGGAATTGGAAGGGGTGGGCCCATATGTATAGTTATGGGGGAAAGACATAGTTGTGGCAAATCTAGGGAATGGGCATGCGACTGTAAACAAACGGGCATGCAAAGTTAGATAGTGTGAGCGAACGGCATTGGGAACTGCACAGCGAACGAGTGTGGGGACTTCAGCAAACAGCTCTGCTGCGAGAGAATAGTTCGGGAGATGTGAACGGGCGTGGGATCTTGTAGAACCAGAAGGAACGTTCGCGGGATTGCCAAAGATGGTTGGAATGGCGAGGGGATTCGGATCAAGAATTGGTACGGCCATGGCAGTAGGTGGAAGAAGGAACGATCACTCCAAACTTGGAACGTCCGTGGCAATCCAGATTCTGAGAGGAGAACGGTTGTGGAAAACTTGGTATGGCCATGGCAAGTTTTTTTTGTGCCCCCTTTAATAGGTTTTGTACATAAGGCTAGGCTATCAGCACCCCATTGCGGGTTTTGTACTAACTACGTGCCCAATTTGCCAAAGAGAGGACTCTATTCCAATTAGGCAATGGTGGTGAGGTAGGTGGTAGTGCTTCCTCAAGAGATTCTGATGAGAGTGGCGAGGAAGTAGCTGGGAGCTGAGGGGGTTGATGGAAGTTTTGCGGTTCTGTCGAGCCTGTGAATAATAGGCGGATTAATTTTTGACGTTGAAGGTATACCTATAATGTTAAAACCCTAAGATCTCTCTAGATAATTGTTATGCATAAACATGCATAAATCAGGCATAAACTTAACCACCCAACCACCCCCGAGCCCAAGGGATGCACACATGAATTATAAATGAAATACATCATACCTCTACCTTGATGTCCCATACCATCAAGAGGTATAACTCCAATCCAATAGCATGTAGCTAGAGTGTGAAATGGTAGATGAGTAGATATGGACCTCTACACAAGAGACCATAGCATAAGACTCCAAGCCCCCCCAAGCCTCTCTTGAGTGTGCCCCATGCCCCTATTATATAGGAGGGCCCTCAAGTGACTCTTGACTTTCCATTTCCCATGTGTGACCCTTGGATGCCTGACCCTAACCTTAACCCTTAAGGTTAGTCCTAACCCATGCTTCATTGAGCTTGTTCCCATGCTCCCATGCTCACAAGCCTAACGTGGGTTAGCCTCCTAGTATATGCACACATAATGTGCATATAACATAGCACACATAATGTACATATAACATACTTCCCCTCTCTCAAAACATTGCACTCTTGCAATGAAAAGAAGGAGAACTGCGCTGAACAATCTCAATCGACTCCCAAGTTGAATCCTCTATTTCCCTATCTTTCCACCTAATTTTAACCTCAAGGATTAGTCAGCTACAAAGTTTCCTTTCCCTAAATTCAAGTACCTTATCAGGTTCATGTGGAACATAGGACAATTCTTCGACTTCAACGAGTTCTTGAGGAGTAACTGTGTTATCCTCACCTCCCAGTTTCCCTTTCAATCTATTGATATGAAAGACTGGATGAACTCTAACATGTGGAGGTAGTTTTAAGTTCATACACAACCGTGCCAATCCGATGTATAACTCGAAAACGGACCACAATATCTAGGAGATAAATTCAAGCATTTTTCTACTGACAAAAGTCTGAGAATCTTTAGGAACATTAAAATAAACCAACGCTCCTGGTTCAAAAGACCGAGATGAGTGTCCCCTATCAGCCTAAAATCGTGCCCTATCTTGAGCACTCCTGATAGAATCCCGAGCTTCGGTCAGCATTTCCTGCATATCACGCAAGAAATCCCTTGATGCATCAAGCTCGATGTCCTTAAGACCGACATCAAAAATAGGTGCCCTGGGTTGATACCCATACATAAGTATGCACGGACTAAAACTAATAGCCGTATATTTAAAAATGTTATAGGCAAATTCCATCATTGGAAGATATTTTTCCCAATATGATGATTTTCTAGAGACATATGCATGAAGCATATACTCTACAATCAGATTCATACACTCTGTCTTGCCTATCAGACTGCGGATGATCAGAGCAATTCACATTCAAAGTAACTTCCTCGTTGTAAACCATTCGGAATAAAGTAGGAAAACATGGCATTATAACAACAGAAACCAGGGATTCATCGGTGCCCCGACATACCCACATCTGCATATGGCATAATTGACATCCCGAGTTACCCATATTAACATAGAGAGTCATCAGCATCTCCGATGAGTCACATATGTCCATCTGTAAACAATTAGGTTGACTATAAAAATCACCTAAAGTACGAAACTAGAGAAAGAAATGCCAACAAAGGAAGATCCAAATTTCCTTATCCGAACACAACAAGATAAACTTGTTTGAACTCTAAAGAAAGAGATTTCAACAAGTGAAAATGCCGATGAGATTATCTTCATGACAACATGCAGGCTATATATAAAAGAAGTTTATCTAGAAGAATGCCCACACTATAACTTCTAGTGAATTTAGAAAATGAGATTGTCTTTGAATGTTGAGGACAACATGCTAAGTGATGTAAGCAAAGCAACAATCTTGAGCCCAAATTATCCCATAAGATAATATATGTGAGGGATCACTAGCGTCCCATACCACCATGATACCACCCATACATACTTTAACAATTTGAAACTCCCTAGTATATTGTCTAGGAAATATGAATAAAATCTTGTATGAAAGGAATAAGATGGCCTTATCCAGACTTTCACATACTAAACCTGTCTCTATATACTTGAGACTACATCAAGGAATAACTCCTTCTGAGTACATCATTAGAAAAGAAATTGAATTATTGGCGCCTTTCTAATGATAACTACCCAAAACACAATAAAGTTAGGATAGAAAAATAACTCACCTAGATATATAAGCAACTAGTTATCCGAGTTGGAATATATACAAGAGTATAAGAAATATACTCCAAAATTATGTGCAAAAAAAGAAGGCAAATGCTACCTTCAAGGCACATGAAATTATCCAAAAGATCAAAAGATCCTTATAAAACCATGGATAAAAGCATAAAAGCTCCTTAAATCCATGAAAACCATAGTTGATCATAAAAATCAATGCATACCATCTAATGGACATTAATCATGCCAAAAGAAGCATTAAAATTGGTGGGCCAACTCATCAATCCGAAGTATATGAACGTTGTGTTGTTCAAATAAAACTCCAAAGTAAGAAAGTGAAACACATATGTGTAACACTCAATAAAAAACCCCTAGACACATGTGATCTAGGTAAAACCTGATGAGTCCATATAAAACTTGGAAAACATCCAATAAAAATCCACCAAAACAAACCGATCAACTAACCCATGAGATAGAATTTGTCTTAGGCTTAAGAAATTAAGCACAATCCACACTTAAATAAGTGCAAAATAAATTATCATGGAAAAGTATCAAAGAAGGTGAAACACACTTTGAACGCAAATTATAGCCATCAAAAGAAATTAAGGAACATGTCCAAAAAGAATGGCTAAACAATGGTAAAAAATCATGAATACATCGTTTAGAATTAATCTAAACATAAATATCCATTAATACGAGATATAATCGTATTAATAATATGCGAATAACCCACATCTATCTAATGTTAGCAGCACGAGAAAACGCACTTCAACATTAAATAACCCTCGAAAATATTAAATTCTCGAGAAAAAGAATTATCATGATTTTTTTCTAATTTTCCCTAATTTTTTAGGGCCTCAAAATATATTAATTTTGAATTCCACCAAACCTATCTTATGGCATTCTAAACCTATATTTTTCCAGAATATTTTTAGCAATTTAATTTGCTAAAATACCATTGATATTTTAAAAATATCAATTTTTTAGGATTTCTAAAAATAATTTCTAGAATATTCCTAATTTCTCCTCAGAATCCCATCATTCATGAAATTTCCAATTCCGCCCGACAATTCTCAAATCCAATGAAAATTTTTAATTTTAATGGATTTTTAATTTTCTCGATCAAAAATTATATTTTTAAGGAATTTGAATGGTCACGGGCTCCCGAATGGACACACCACATGCCAAACACCAACCCCACATTTTCTCGAAATTTAAAAAAACCTTTGTCTAATTTTCTACTAATTTCAAGAGTTTTTTAAAATTTTTAAATTACCCCGAACGCATTTTAGAATACGAACGATCAAAAAAATTTCAAAATTCCAATGGTTTTCTTGGAATACGGAAAGCCAAAAGTTTTGGGAAAATAAAAAGACAAAAAAAATCGGAATATAAAAGGTCAAAAGTTTTTCCGGAATTTGGAAAGCCAAAAAGTTTCAAGAAGAAATTTCCAAAAAATTTTCAAAGATTTTTTCCTCAAATCCCATAATTTCTCACTATTTTTCAGGCTTTTATCAAGCTTTTTTTTGAAATATTATCAAAAGCTTTTTTTAATAATAAAAAACTTATTATTTAAAAAAACTTTATTAAGCTTTTGCTTGGTTTTGATTTTTTTAAGGGGGGGCGATTTTTTTCGCTGGCTCGCGCAGCGCAGCCCCCCCCCCCCCCCGTCTGGGCGCGCAAGGAATGAGAGAGAGAGAGAGACTGAGAAAGCCCCCCCCCCCCCCCCCCGGCGTCTGTGTGCGCAAGGAATGAGAGAGGGAGAGACTGAGAAAATCCCTCTCTTCTCCCTTCTTTCCTCTCCATCTTCTCCCTTCCATTTCTCTTTCTCCTCCCCTCTCTGTTAACAGAGGGGTTAACTTTAATCATTTGATTAAAGTTTTTAATTAAACACTTCTTAATCATAATTTCTTAATCATAATTAACATTAATTATGATTAATGTTTAAAAAATCCCTTTAAGAGAATTCTCACGGAAAAAAGAAGAAAAAATCAAAATTGAGAGGTAGAGACGATCCCACGCACACGAGAGAGTATTTCATGCATTGACATGCTGTCTCCTACTGCATTTCAATAGAAAATCGACAGAAATTTGATTGCAAACCTGCGGAAAAACCCGCAAATTAAAAAATATTTTTAATCATAAAATGCTCAAAAAATTCTTAAAAATTTAGGAAAAAATTCCTTAAAAATTCTAGAAATTTAGAAAATCCATTCTACCAAAAATATCCACCATAAAATATGTGGTATTTTTGTAAAAATTTCTATTAATGCTTATTTTAAACCATAAAAAATAGAAAAAATAGCATTAAACTCATGAAATTCTCCCGCAATGTCAATTCGTCCATTGAATTGAATTAACACGCATTCCAATCGCCATATCGACGATCCACGTGAAATTCATCAACACAAATCAATAAAATAACATTTTTATTAGTAAATATTAAAATTTACTTAAAAAAATCAACAACAATAGAGATTGCTCTGATACCACTGTTAAAACCCTAAGATCTTTCTAGATAATTGTTATGCATAAACATGCAGCATAAATCAGGCATAAACTCAACCACCCAACCACCCCCGAGCGCCCAAGGGATGCACACATGAATTATAAATGAAATACATCATACCTCTACCTTGATGTCCCATATCATCAAGAGGTATAACTCCTATCCAATAGCATGTAGCTATAGTGTGAAATGGTAGATGAGTAGATATGGACCTCTACACAAGAGACCATAGCATAAGACTCCAAGCCCCCCCAAGCCTCTCTTGAGTGTGCCCCATTCCCCTATTATATAGGAGGGCCCTCAAGTGACTCTTGACTTTCCATTTCCCATGTGTGACCCTTGGATGCCTGACCCTAACCTTAACCCTTAAGGTTAGTCCTAACCCGTGCTCCACTAGAGGTTGTTCCCATGCTCCCATGCTCACAAGCCTAATGTGGGTTAGCCTCCTAGTATATGAACACATAATGTGCATATAACATAGCACACATAATGTACATATAACATATAAGAAGGTGTGTCAGCGGTAGCATGGGGGTGGGTGTGTTTCTATGGTGTGACACTAGGTAGGGACTTAGGTGGGAGAGGTTTGGGGATCCATATGATATAGAAATGTTGGGCGTGGAGAAGAGGTTTTGGGATCCATCGAAAGGTTGAGTGCGTGGGTTTAGGGTTCGGTATGGAACACCTTGAAGAGCATTTAGGTTTGCATCGATCTTGTACCCTGTAGGCTTAAGGTTGACGAATGGGGGGCCTACGCTGGGGACGAGGAGCTCTGGGTGCCTGTTGGTGAGGGGGATGGTCGGACCTTTTGGGAATCCATAATTGAGATGCTCCCTCATAGTAGCCTTGTCCTGCAAGAAGTTACTTGGGCACCCAATGGTGAGATATCGAACCTTGTGGAGATTTGTTAGTATGGTTAGACGTGTTAGTGGGGTTAGTGTGACCTGGTGGGACAGTAGCTGGTGAGTTGGCACTGTGAAAGTGAGCTGTCGTTATGCGTGGTGGTAGTGTGGGTGTGAGAGGCATTGGTGTAGTTGGCACTGTGAAAGTGAGCTGTTGTTGTGCGTGGTGGTAGTGTGGGTGTGAGAGGCATTGGTGTGGTTGGCATGATGAGTGGCCTCTTTTTTTGGGGGAACGGAGTGAGAAGGGTGAGGTGTTGGGGTAATTGCTCGGGTGGTGGATTGGGGAGTACTTGATATGGGGAAGCATTGGGAGCTGGCTCTTTGTCTTTCATGAGAACAATGACTCGGCCAGAGGCCAGTTGTAAAGTCACCGTTCGTGCATCCTAGTCGATGTTGCATCTATTATGGCCCATCCATCCCCTACCTAGGAGGATCTCTTCATGCATTGTTCCTGCAGGCATCACATAAAACTTCCCTTCTAAGGAATTAATTCCGGTGTGGAATAAAATTGTGACTGTGCCAATGCAATAAACATGCTGTGAGACAACTGTTGTGACAAGGCTGGGTTACTCCAATGTAGGTTCCTCGAGGCAACACCATGTTTCATATGACATTAAATTGTAACTAGCCCTTGTATCAAAAAGAGATAATTTTTGGACAAAGCTATTTGGGGTGGTCATTCCTAACCACAACCAAGCCGGTTTCACCTCCCAATCTTGTTCTTCTAAGTCAACCACTTGGGCCATATTGACCATGATATGCTTTTTCCTAAGTTTGGCTTGTAAGATTCCTACCACGGGTCCGGTGTGATTAGTTTAGTTAGTTAAGGCTTTTGACTACGTTAGAGAAAAGTTATCCTATAGAAATCGCCCGTGCTTTCCGGGCAAGGGAAGTTTTTTCGGGTTCGATTTTGGAAGAACCGATGGATTAGTCTCTTGTCCGGATATCCGTGGTGGGCGAGGCCCCGAGTGTGGGACCCTACCACCCAAGAGGGACCCTACAGCTGGTATCAACCGAGAAGCCAAAAATGTCAAAAATTTATGAAGAAGCAATAAAAGGTTGTAATTGTGTGAAAAGATTCATACAAATTGATATTCAAACTGAAATTCATAAATTGGTAATTGGGTCCCCAGATGGAAGTACCGCAATTGTATGGAATCCCTGACTTACTTGAGGCCTAGACATGATGGTATTTACCTTATAGTTCCAAGGATCGTGAATACCCGTATATACCAAGGGTATAACTGTAGCTCTTTACTGGAAGTATATACGAGTAAATCTAAGATTTGAAATTATAAGTATTAATACTATCCAGATGATGAATTCAAATGTGGTTGATATGATTTTAAATTCTGGTTGAGAATTGATGAGTTGATTTGGATTCTGATTGAAAAATGAAGATTCCTGAATTTTGGCTGAAATGTAATAAACTAAGCAAAACCACAATGAGGAGGATGAATGGGACGAGTCCCTATGATGATGTTCGTAGCTAGAATGATGTTAATGACTTCAGCAAATCACTATGAGATTAGTGGATTGTGCTGGCACATTGCTGCTATTAACACTTGACCCAGTGGATCAAGTTAAGGGATGTCAAATTGAAAATCTGTATAATTAAAAATCTCCATGAAGAACTGTTCAGATAGAAAATTCGATCTAATGGACCATTATTGTGATAAGGATTTGAATGATACAATCTGAGTGAATTATTATCTGATGATGAGTTTTATATAAGGGATCTTTATCCCAGGATTCTGTTGGGTTCACCAGACTATAAGGAACCCCAGAATAAGTTGGATCTTAAGGAAAAGAATTCTCCTCTAATTTTGCGAGATGAGGACATCTGGTGTTTTTTAAGTGGGGTAGGATATAAGATTCCTACCTCCAGCTTTTGAGGTGTGCAAGTGTAGAAACCTCCCCTTTTGATCTTATAATTATTCCCCTCTCTGAAATAAAAGAAAGATCCTGTTTTACCTTGTTTTGGCCCAGAGAGAGAAAATGTATAGAGGGAGGTAATTCAAAATTGAGATAGTTTTGGATATAAAAATCCTCCTAGTGTCTAAAATGGTTTCCCCTGAAACAGATATTCAAAAAGAAATTTCCAATGTGCAATTGGAATAAATTGAAATCAGGTAAATAGGACCTTAGCCTAAGGGTCCAGATTTTTTGAAATTTTTGAATTAAGGTTCCTATGGACCAATTAGATTAATCCAAATGTAGGGAGGAGATAAATTGAAGAATAAAAGAAAACCCCCCCAAAAAATGAGTAAATACTCACATAAGATGAAGAGTTGGCTAAGGACAAGGTTATTAGTTAAAAAAGAAGAGATATTTAGAAGAAATGATGCATTTTTGACACCTCAGTGTAGGGGAATTCCCCTCATGAAGGAGGCGCCTATTTCACATGTGTGGTTGAGTTTTAAACTCACAAATAATGAGATATTTTCATCTCTCCTCTCTCCTGCTTCAACTAGATCCAAAAAGTAAGCTAAACTAACCTAAAAATGGTCAAAAATTGACCAAACTGATTTGAAAATTTCTAGAATCAGTTTGCTTGGTTAGAGGCTCACTTTTTCCTATAAATGAACCCTCCCCTTTGTAAATGGTTAATAGTGTTTTATGCCCTGTTACTCTACTCCTCCCCATAGCCAAAAACAGTGAATTCATTCATAATTTCTTCGCTTTTGACCATTTTCTCTTCAAAAGAATTGGTGGCCACTCTTGTTGCAAACAAGAGTAGATCCCTCAAACCATCAAGCCAAAGGAAAGCTCACAAAAATTCATGTAAGCTAGAAATCCTACTTTTTCTTTATTCCATTTAATGGTTTTCTAATTTTGTTTTCTATAAAATGAAAAATGATGCTATGCCTTGTTGGAAAGGCTTTCCCCCTCTCTTCATTTAATGGTTTTCTAAATTTTTATTCCATTTAATGGTTTTCTAATTTTTATTTTCTATAAAATGAAAAACGATGCTATGCCTTGTTGGAAAGGCTTTCCCCCTCTCTTCATTCTTGAATTTAGCCTTTCTTTATCCTAGATGTGTAATCAAATTGTTAGAATTAAACTTTTCATATTGTTTCTCTTAAAAAGTGAAATTTGATTAGTTTAGAATGCTTTAAACCATTTGGGATAATTTCTAAGTAACTTGAGAATGAAAAAAATTGAACAATGGTCAGCCATACAAAGGAGGTTATGGCAAAATTTTCTTAAATTTTGTGAAATAAGTTTTATCATTTATTATTCAAAAAGAGTAATCCCCACCGCTTGTGTATTCTAAAAGTGTCATGTTTATTCTATGCATAGAAAAATGCATATTAGAAATATTTTTATAATAAAAGTGTTATTTTCATTAGAATTAATTTCTATGCATAGAAAGATGCATATTGGGAATATTTTGATTATAAAAGTATTACTTTCATCAAAATTGATTTTTATGCATAAATAGATGCATAAAAGAACTTTTTTATTATAAAAGTGTATATTTTTTTTATAACACCGTTACTTTCATCAAATTTTGATTTTATGCATAGAAAGATGCATAAAGAAATTTATTTATTTTTCAAAAGAGTTACTCTCATTAATTTTGATTTTATGCATAGAAAGATGCATAAAGAAATTTATTTTTATTTCAAAAGTGTTATGCTCATCAATTTTGATTTTATGCATAGAAAGATGCATAAAGAAATTTATTTTTGTTTCAAAAGTGTTATGCTCATCAATTTTGATTTTATGCATAGAAAGATGCATAAAGAAAATTATTTTTATTTCAAAAGAGTTACTCTCATTAATTTTGATTTGATGCATAGAAAGATGCATAAAGAAATTTATTTTTATTTCAAAACTGTTATTCTCCTTAAAATTGAATTTATGCATAAATAGATGCATAAACGGATTTTTATAAAAGTGTTATTTCCCACTGAAGTTGTTCTTATGCATAAATAGATGCATAAAGAATCTTTATATCAAAAATAAGAATTCTCTTACATTCTATAAATAGATGTGATAAGATGTGATATGAATCAGATAGATGGGAATGAGTGGATGGATGGATGTGATGAGAATAGAAGTGATGAGGATGAGAGGTAAATAGATGTGATGAGATGCGATGCGAATCAGATAGATGGGAATGAATGGATGGATGGATGGATGTGATGGATGGATGGATGCGAATCAGATAGATGGGAATGAATGGATGGATGTGATGAGATGGGATGCGAATCAGATAGATGGGAATGGATGGATGGATGGATGGATGGATGTGATGAGAATAGAAGTGATGAGATGGGATGCGAATCACATAGATGGGAATGAATGAATGGATGGATGGATGTGATGAGAATAGAAGTGATGAGAATGAGAGGTAAATAGATGTGATGGGATGGGATGCGAATCAGATAGATGGGAATGAATGGATGGATGGATGTGATGAGAATGAGAGGTAAATAGATGTGATGAGAATAAGAGGTAAATAGATGTGATGAGATGGGATGCGAATCAGATAGATGGGAAAGAATGGATGGATGGATGTGATGAGAATAGAAGTGATGAGAATGAAAGGTAAAAAGATGTGATGATATGTGATGTGAATCAGATAAATGTGAATGAATAGATGAGATGTGATGTCATGTGAATCAGGATGTAAATGAATGATATAGGATGTGAATGAATGTGATAACATGTGAATCGGGATGTGAATGAACGATAAGGGACGTGAATGAATGTGTTAGCATGTGAATCAGGATGTGAATGAATGAGATGTGATGTGAAATGGATGTGATAAGGTGTGATGTAAATTGGATAGATGTTAATGTAAGTGAAGTGATGAGATGTATAGGTAGATGTGATCTAATGAGGAAATAAGTGATGAGATAGAAAAAGATGTGATTAGATGAGAATGGGAATACTTATGAAATGAATGTGGATTGTTGTGTGGGTAATGTGGATTGATATGGAGGATGGATGAGTGGATAATGTGGATGGATGTATGGATGATGTGGATTGACGTGAATGGATGTATGGATGATGTGGATTGATGTGTGGATAATATGGATTGATGTGGATGGATGTATGGATAATGTGGATTGGTGTGGAGATGATGTGGATGGATGTATGGATGATGTGGATTGATGTGTGGATGATGCGATTGGATGTGATTTGATGTGGGAATGATATGATGTGATAGGGATCAATGAAGAAGAAAAAATTATTGGGAAGATGAGAAAAGATGGGGACTAATGTGAAAGGATGTGGAGTGATGAGAAAAAATGGAAATATTGTTGGAACTGTATTTGTATGTGAAATCTGTTTTATGTCAAGAATGCTGGGGAAGCATTCTTGACATTTTTAAATGATTGTTTTATGTTAAGAATGCTAGGGAAGCATTTTGACCATCTTGTGAATGAGGTCATGGAGACCTATCTATTAAAGTTGCAACTGCTGACGGAGAGTCAACGGAGGACGTCTCGCGTAGCAAGGTCGACCGAGGTCTTGACTAGCCTCGGTTTGATTTAAATGGTGAGCTTCCGGTATAGTGGATGAGGGACCAAGGAAGTGGCCTATGAGTGAAGCTCTAGGTGACCTGCGAAGGATCCTAGAGGGTGCTGACCACACGGTGCTCGGGCTCTGGGTCGCTGAAGATACCCACATGTACGTCGGGGAAGATATTGGAACAAGGAGTAAGAGTTGTTTTCTGAATTCGGGCATGGATCTGGTTGGTTGACCTTGCTGGTCCTCAACGGATGAGTCCATGGCTCTTTTATATGGATCCGTTGGTTGATCTTGCTGAGCTTCAACGGAGCTTCCATTTTGATATGTGAATATATTGCTGGTTACTATGAGCTAGGAACTATCGAAAAGGCCCGTAAGTGAACAGGTGGTGAGCGTTTTAGTGGCCAATGATGCCATAGGTACACCGATGAAGGAATGATTGGAAATAAGGATTCAACCAGATATTTTGAGGATTGTGATCAGTGACACAATGGTTTCATTAAATGATTGTTTTAAAGATAGCTGATGATGAGAAAAAGGCAATTTCATATTGGGTGTGTAATTGGTGTGACTAGTTTTAAGTTTACATGAATATCCGGCTAGAGGGCCTGGGAACTCTTTTCCATGGTACCCAGGACAAAACCTAACCAAATTCTTAATTGGATCCCATCACTAAAGTGTTTGGGTAGTTCGCTAACCCACGGGATTGGATGGGGTTAGGCTGGACTGATGGATCCTTAAATTGAGACTCAATTCTGTTCTGGTTTGATAGATGAAATAAATCCCGGACAAAAATTTTTCTATGGAAAAGAATCAACGGCTGTGCCTCTTAATGAGGAAAAAAGCATTGGTCTCTATGATCCAAGTACAATCTTTTCCCTGATCTGATGGTATATTGGAATTGATGGATATTTTATCTATATTTAAAAGAGAAATTTTAAATAAATTTATTTTATGTAAGAGAAATATTTAAATGATAAAAGGAGAATTCCCATGACATTGGAATTCAATCATTTAAATGGAAAAAGTGGAATTCTTGGTATATTGAAATTAATGGAAATTTTATCTAAATTTAAAAGAGGAAATTTAGATAAATTTATTTTATGATAAAAGAGGAATTTCCATGACATTTAGAATGTAATTAACTAAATGCAAAAAGAGGAACTCCCATGATATTTGAGATCCAAGAAATTAAATGGGAAAAGGAGGAATTTTTAGTATAATTCAATTTATGAATATTTATCAAAAGTGGAAATATGGGTAGAATTGATTTTTGTAAATCCCATGAATTCTTTTATTGAAAAGAGGAATATTGAATATAATCCATTTGAGAAATTAAGAAAGAACATGGAAATAGTCGTCAAGAAAAATAACCTTTATCTAAGCCAAGCAATTGGGAGAACTTTAGAAAAAGTCCCATTATCGTTATAGAAGTAGAAAAAGCTACTAAATGGGAATAAGATGTGAATGGATGTGATAAGATGTAAATGGGATGCGATAGGATGTGAACCGATGTGATAAGATGTGAATGGGATGGGATAGGATGTGAATGGATGTGATAAGATATAAATGGGATGCGATAGGATGTGAACAGATGTGATAAGATGTGAATGGGATGGGATAGGATGTGAATGGATGTGATAAGATATAAATGGGATGCGATAGGGTGTGAACGGATGTGATAAGATTTGAATGGGATGGGATAGGATGTGATAAGATGTAAATGAGATGCGATAGGATGTAATAAGATCTAAATGGGATTGGATAGGATGTGATAAGATCTGAATGGGATTGGATAAGATGTGAATGGATGTGATAAGATGTAAATTGGATGCGATAGGATGATGTGGATGGATGTGATAAGATGTGAATGGGATGTGATGGGATGTGATAAGATGTGAATGGGATGTGATAGAATGTAAATGGATGTGATAAGAAGTGAATGGGATGTGATAGGATGTGGTGTGATGAATTTGGATGAGATGTGAAGTAAATGGATGTGGATGTGAATGATGAGATGAGAATGAGATGTGAGGTTATTTGAAAGGATGAGATGTAAAGTAAATGTATTTGGATGAGATGTGAAGTAAATAGATGTGGATGTGAATGATGAGATCAGAATGAGATGTCAGGTTATGTGAAAGGATGAGATGTAAAGTAAATGGATGTGGATGTATATGTGAAAGAATGTGATGTAAATAATTGTGGATGTGAATGATGAGATGAGAATGAGATGTGATGTACTGAAAAGAGATGTGAATGTGAATGTGATGTGGATATGGACGAGATGTGATGTGATGTAAGAGGATGTGGATGTGAATGTGATGTGGATGTGGATGAGATGTGATGTAATGTAAAGAGATGTGGATGTGAACGTGGATGAGATGTGATGTAATATAAAGAGACGTGGATGAAATGTGATGTGATGTGAATATATGTGGATGTGAAGTGATAGATGTGAATGTATTGATAGATACGGATAGTCGTGCATGTGAATGATTGGATGGATGTGGATGAATGAGATGGGATGTGTATGAATGAGATATAATGTGGATGTGATGTAAAGTGGATGGAATGAGTGAGATATGATGTGGATAAATGTGGACGTGATGTAATGTGGATAGAATGTATGTGATGGAATGGGGATACAATGAATGTGATGAATGTGAATGGATGTGATGTGATGTGAATCAGGATAGATGTGAATGAATGAGATGTGATGTGAAATGGATGTGATACGATGTGATGTGAATCGAGATAGCTGTAAATGAATGAGATGTAAGGTTAAATGGATGTGATGTGAATCGAGATAGCTGTAAATGAATGAGATGTAAGGTTAAATGGATGTGGATCGGGGTAGATATGAATGGATGAGATGTGAATGAATGTGATATGATGAGATGTGGATATGGGTAGATGCGAGTGGATGAGATGTGAATGAATGTGATATGATGAGATGTAGATATGGGTAGATGCGAGTGGATGAGATGTGATGAGTATAAATGTGAAAAGATGTGATGAGATGGAAAATGATGTGATTGGATGAGAATGGAAAATGATGTGATTGGATGAGAATGGAAAATGATGTGATTGGATGAGAATGGACGAAGGACCTAAGTGATAAAGTTGCAACAGCAGTTGATGGAAAGTCAGTGGAGGACGTCTCGCCTAGCACGGTCAGCCGAGGTCTTGACCAGCCTTGGTTCGATTTAAATGGTGAGCTTCCGATACAGTGGATGAGGGACCAAGGAAGCGGCCATTGAGTGAAGCACTAGGTGACTTGCGAAGGATCCTAGAGGGTGCTGACCATACGGTGCTCGGGCTTTGGGTCGCCAAAGATACCCACGTGTGCGTTGAGGAAGATATTGGAACAAGGAGTAAGAGTTGTTTTCTGAACTCGAGCATGGATCTGGTTGATTGACCTTGCTGGTCCTCTCAACGGATGAGTCCATGGCTATTTTATATGGATCTATTGGTTGATCTTGCTGATCTTCAACGGAGAGTCCATCTAGGATTTTTATAAGTGAATATATACTATGAGCTAGGAACTATTGAAAAGGCCCCTGAGTGGACAGGTGGTGAGCGTTCTCATTGCTAATGATGTCATAGGTACTCCGATGAAGGAATGATTGGAAACTATAAATCAACCGGATATCTCATCAATTCTCAACCGTAATTCTAAAATCATATCAACCAGCATTCAAATTCATCATCTGGATGGCATTTAGGATGAATGGGATGAATCCCAGTGATGATGCTAATAACTAGAATGATGATTGTGACTTCAGCAAATCACTATGAGATCAGTGGATTGTGCTGGCACATTGCTACTGTTAACACTTGACCCAGTGGATCAAGTTAAGGGATGACAAATTAAAAACCTGCATAATTGAAATTTCCATGTAGGAATGTTCAGATGGAATTTTTGGTCTAATGGACCATTATTGTGTTAAGGATATGAATGATATGTTCTGAATGAATTGTTATCTGATAATAAGTTCTATATGAAGTGATCTTTATCCCAGGATTCTATTGGGTTGACCAGACTATAAGGAACCCTAGAATCAGTTGGATCTTAAGGAAAGGAGTTGTGCTCCAATTGCGAGCCCGAGATGAGGACATCTCAGGTTTTTTAAGTGGGATAGGATGTAAGATTCCTCCCTCCAACTTTTGAGGTATAAAGGAGTAAGAACCTCCCCTTCTGATCTTATAATTATTCCCCTCTCTAAAATAAAAGAAAGATCTTGTTTTACCCTCTTTTGGCTTGGGGAGAGAAAATGTCTAGAGAGAGGTAATCTAAAATTGAGATATTTTTGGATATAAAAATCCTCCTAGTGTCTAAAATGGTTTCCCCTGAAACAGAAATTCAAAAATAACTTTCCAATGTGCAATTGGAATTAATTGAAAATGTGTATAAAGGACCTTAGCCTAAGGGTCTAGATTTTCTGAAATTTTTGGATAATGGTCCAATTAAGGTTCCTATGGGCCAATAGGATCAATCCAAGTGTAGGGAGGAGATAAATCCAATGAATAAAAGAAAATACCCAAAAATGAGTAAATGCCCACATAAGATGAAGAGTTGACTGAGAGTACAAGGTTTATTAGTTAAAAACTATGAGATATTACTAAAAAAGTGAGATATTTCGATATAATGATACATTTTTGACACCTTGGTAATAAGGAGAAGGGGGGACTTCAAGGAGGCACCTATTTCACACATGTGGTGGAGTTTTTAACTCAAAAAAATTGTGATATGTTTATCTCTCCTCTCTCTTGGATCAAACCAAATCAAAAGGGAGCCAAACTAGGTCCAAATCTTGTCCAAATTCAGCCAAACTAAACCTGGAAAATTCTAGAACCTAGTTGGACTTGGTTAGAGGCCTCCCTCACCTATAAATAGATCCTTAGTCTTTTGTAAAAAAATGTGTGAACTATACCATGCCAGTATTATACTAAAATAATGATATGTTTTATTATCCCTTAAAAATCCAATACTTTTGGAGAGAGTGGAGCTTTCCTTTCAACACACAAACCAATTGATTGGTTGGGGGCTTCTTCTAAGATAGAGAAGCAACCAAAAACAAGAGGTAAAGTGTAGTTTTATGGTTTTTCTCTACTATTCTCAATGTCTCTTACTTCTCACCCCCTCTTAAGCTTGAGGAGTTTTTAATTAAGTGGTTATAATGCAAATCAAGCTTTTCTTAAGAGTTGTAATGAATAATTAAGAAAAGCTTACATTTATGCTTAAATTAGGATGCTTTTTATGTTTATGTCTCTCTCCCCCAAAGAATGGTCATTCCTATGACCAATTCTCTATTCAATTGATGCTTCTCATGGAGAAATTCTCAATTCACAAATCAAACTCTAGGCTTATGAAGCTAGAGGTTAAGAAAATGGTTTTCTATACCTATATGCTAGTAAATTATGGTAATATTATGAGTTAAATCCATAAATTGCATTTAAGGTTAAAATATAGGTATACTATCATAATTACTTTACTAAGTCTTATTCTTTTCAAAAATATTGACATTTGTCAATAATAGCAGCGGAGCTATGGCAAAATTTTTAAGAAATTGGTACATAATTCATTCTTATGCATAACGTGAAAAGAGGACTTCCTACCATAACGTGAAAAGAGGACTTCCTACCATATTCTAGGATTGAATATCCTAGGCTAAAAGAATTATTTTCATCATATTCAATGGAAAACTAATTTTTAAGGTTTATGCATAATAAAATAATTTAAGAAAAGAGGATATTGAGGTAATTTTATTTAAATGATAAAAGAGGAATTCCCATGACATTGGAATTCAATCATTTAAATGGGAAAAGTGGAATTCTTGGTATATTGGAATTAATGGATATTTTATCTAACTTTAAAAGAATAATTTTAGATAAATTTATTTTATGTAAGAGAAATATTTAAATGATAAAAGAGGAATTCCCATGACATTGGAATTCAATCATTTAAATGGGAAAAGTGGAATTCCTGGTATATTGGAATGAATGGATATTTTATCTAAATTTAAAAGAGAAATTTTAGATAATTTTATTTTATGTAAGAGAAATATTTAAATGATAAGAGAGAAATTCCCATGACATTGGAAATCAATCATTTAAATGGAAAAGTGGATTTCTTGGTATATTGGAATTAATGGATATTTTATCTAAATTTAAAACAAGAGGAATTTTAGATAAAGTTATTTTATGTATGAGAAATATTTAAATGATAAAAGAGAAATTCCCATGACATTTGGAATGTAATTAATTAAATGCAAAAAGAGGAATTCCCATGATATTTGAGATCCAAGAAATTAAATGGGAAAAAGAGGAATTTTTAGTATAATTCAATTTATGAATATTTATCAAAAGTGAAAATATGGGTAGAATTGATTTTTGTAAATCCCATGAATTCTTTTATTCAAAAAAGGAATATTGAATATAATCCATTTGAGAAATTAAGAAAGAACATGGAAATAGTCGTCGAGAAAAAGAACCTTTATCTAGGCCAAGCAATTGGCAAAACTTTAGAAAAAGTCCCATTATCGTTATCGAAGTAGAAAAAGCTACTAAATGGGAATAAGATGTGAATGGATGTGATAAGATGTAAATGGGATACGATAGGATGTGGACGGATGTGATAAGATGTGAATGGGATGGGATAAGATGTGAAGGGATGTGATAAGATGTAAATGGGATGCGATAGGATGTGAACGGATGTGATAAGATGTGAATGGATGTGATAAGATGTAAATGGGATGCGATAGGATGTGAATGGATGTGATAAGATGTGAATGGGATTGGATAAGATGTAAATGGATGTGATAAGATGTGAATGGATGTGATAAGATGTAAATGGGATGCGATAGAATGTGGATGGATGTGATAAGATGTGAATGGGATGTGATAGGATGTAAATGGGTGTGATAAGATGTGAATGGGATGTGATAGGATGTAAATGGATGTGATAAGAAGTGAATGTGATGTGATAGGATGTGGTGTGATGTAAATGAATATGGATGAGATGTGAAGTAAATGGATGTGGATGTGAATGATGAGATGTGAGGTTATGTGAAAGGATGAGATGTAAAGTAAATGTATGTGACAATCTCTTACTATGGGTTATGATTATAGGAGATACAAACTTAAGTTGGGTAGCTGGGAACCTTTGGATTCTGATATAGATTACATGTCATTTAGGTTTGAGTTGTAGGTTATTCCACATGCTAAAAGAAAGGAGGTTAATGTTACCTCTCAGTGGACGTTAAAAGACGTCAAGAAAATCTTGGAGTTTCTTGACAACACCACCCCTAGTTATAAATTCAAGGTCAATGGTACTACAATTGGAAGAAGAGCTAAATGCTCTATATCTTGTATGAGTTGTTTACCTCCAACTGTTGTAATCTTTAAACCATGAATGAATAGACAATTGACATTTTTCTTGACCATTGCCATTTGTGAACAAACATTTAGTAGATAACTACATCTTTCATAAACGAATTGTGATTTATATACAATAAATGGTACAAATACATCTTGCAAGTTACAAAATGTCACTGCGTATGTGTGAAGTTACAAAATATTCTAATGCTCTTGATCTTCACTTTGTTTATTTGGGCTTCCAGACTTTGCTTGCTCTTGATCTTCACTTTTATTATTTGGGCTCCCATACTTTTCCTACTCTTGATCTTCACTTTGCTTATTCGGGCTCCCGGACTTTACGTGCTCTTGGACTTCACTTGGTTTTTTTGGACTCCCAGACTTTGCTTCCTCTTGTCCTTGAGCAGGAACAACACCGAAGTTGAGGGGATTCTATGCAGAGGGCTTCTTTGCATGAGATGTATTTTGTGAGGTCCTATTTGGCTGAGATGTCTTCTTTGCAAAGGACTTCTTTGCAGTGGTCTCCTTTGAGTCTTTTTGCACTGCAATAAAGAGTATATCAAACAGGTGCAATGTTTGTAACAAAATTGTGGTAGTTAATGAAAAGAGATACTATGGTAGTTGAAGAGATACTTACATTTACATTTTACATTGATACCAGCTAAGGAGTTCATGAAAGTAACCTCTCTATCCAAAACATCAATGAGTATAAGACTCCAATGGTGATTGCAAATAAAACAATAGTAAGAAAATATCTACTCACATGAGTTATGAATTTAAAACTATTAAAAAAATACTACCTTTCATTATATGGGATGAATATATAATAGTTTCTCAGGCTGTCATATGCACTAAAAAACACTTCAATATTTGATCATGTCTTTGAAACGATATCACTTGATATTAGAGGATCAACCACAAATATGCTGCTTGAAACCTCTGTGGGCATTGTAGAAATGTATGCCTTGTAATCAAAGACAGTATTAAGTATGCAAGGAGAGAAAAGGACAAAATTGTGGCTAAAGAATGATGCTTACCTCATGCAACAGAATAATACAGAGTTAGATATTTCAATATCTGTTTTCTCTAACATCACTTTATCCTCAGGTGAAATGCTCAAGTAATAATCATTCTAAGGGTTGGAGGAGACATTGATAATCATTTGACCAAATACCTTGCCCATTCTATCAAAATTCATAGCACCATGTCTCTTAACTTCCTCTTTATAAAAATTATCCTCCCTCTCAAGAAGCATCTCTTTTTGGTCAAGTGTTTTTCTTGTTTCATACTCATGTGTAACATCTTCAATAGTAGGCCCCTCAGCTTTGTGGGACCTCTTGGGAGGAATTGTCAAGATATCAAAGGCCCTAGTATCTGTGGTGGGAAGTGGCTTGAGAACTTTATCAAATCTATACCTAAGCTTGTTCACGACTGAGAAATCCTTGTTCATTAAAGTGACCCTGTGTGCATGTGCAGTAGCAATATAGGCATCATTCATGAAATCTATAAGAAAGTCTTCAGTTGCTTCTTGTGCAACCACCACAATGCAAAACCTTGACACTTTTTGTATGGGGTATTACTTTTGGTCAAGACACCAATCCTATCACATATTTGCTTTACTACACGGATGAAGGAAGCCCTTGGGATAAGATGATGAGTGTCATCTTGGGCATTCCTGATCTCTGAAAAACACCTCTTCATATAATACCATCTTGACCTTCTTTTCTTCTTTTAGGACTCGGTGTAGTAGAAAACTGTGCTATCTTTGGATCTTCAGTATATACTTTCCTTGCAATTTTCTTTATCCTTGCCATAGATTGCAAACTGAGAAATATTTGAGAAACCCTACAACAGTAGTCGAAATCCTTTCTAGATTAACAGAAGACCCTCAAACAAGAAGAAATAAAGAAAGGATGTACATGGCCAGTGGTTTCAAAAAGGCACACAAAAGGATGTCCCAAATAAAAGCAAGAAAAAATTATCCATATGCTTATATGCTAAGCACACAGAGCATATGGAGGTCTCAAAAGTGGTTGCATAAGGTATGACTTAATAAAGGACTTGCCAAAGTGCTAAGCACACATCTCTTGAAACCAAAAAAGGACTTAATAAAGGACTTGCCAAAGTGCTAAGCACACATCTCTTGAAACCAAAAAGTGGTTGCATAAAGGTATGACTTAATAAAGGACTTGCCAAAGTGCTAAGCACACATCTCTTGAAACCAAAAAGTGGTTGCATAAGGTATGACAATAAAGGATTGCTAAAGTGCTAAGCAAACACAACATATGCTTATATGCTAAGCACACAGAGCATATGGAGGTCTCAAAAGTGGTTGCATAAGGTATGACTTAATAAAGGACTTGCCAAAGTGCTAAGCACACATCTCTTGAAACCAAAAAGTGGTTGCATAAGGTATGACTTAATAAAGGACTTGCCAAAGTGCTAAGCACACATCTCTTGAAACCAAAAAGTGGTTGCATAAGGTATGACAATAAAGGATTGCTAAAGTGCTAAGCAAACACAGCATCTCAAAACCAAAGACCAATAAGGAGGTTGCATAAGGTACTTCCAATAAAAGACATGCACAACAATCCGTAATGGCGCAAGTAGGTGATAAAGTCCCTTGAAGATGTAGGCGATTCACGTCATTATGGAGGACGACTAAAAACACTACTCTCCCTCTCTGCTGGTAGCACTAGCACCAGATCGGCCAAGGGTGCCACTTACAACATCATGCTCTTGTGATCTCCAACCTGGTAGAAAATCAATGAAGCACTAATGGCTTTTGCGAATGTCCTCCACAAATTTTCAATGGATGATCAATGAATAAGGTACTTCCACCAATAAAACACATGCAGAACGATCCATAACGGTGCAAGTAGGTGGTAAAGTCCCTTGAAGATGCAAGCGATTTGCGCCGTTCGGACGGCTAAAAACACTACTCTCTCTCTCTGGTAGCACTAGCACCAGACTTGGATCAGCCGGGGGACCACTTACAACATCAAGCTCTTGTGATCTCCAACCTAGTAGAAGTTCAATGAAGCACCTGTCATCCACTAATTTTCAATGGATGATCGATTGAATAGTTAGTCTCCCTCCTTTCCCCACGAGACATAGAGGAAAAACTTTTTTTTTAAAGAATTAAAAAAAGTAGGGGGCGTCGCGTTGTGGAATAAGGGATAGTGGATGTCACCAACAACACTTGAGACACCAATAGTGGGTACAATTGAAGACGTTATTGTTGTTGCTCTTGAGCAAAGGACTCAAGAACAAGGCTTTCCATTAAAGTCTTATCAAGTCTAATGGGATCTTCTCTGGATTTGTAATCTTATTTCTATGACAAACTCAAGGCCCCAGATTTCAAGCATCAATTCACCGAGGAGTTGCTATGGATGGATAACTGTCGTCTCACCCCTACAACCTTGTCCGCCGGTGCAATAGATGCAAAACCCCATGCTACTTTAGATCCTTTCGTGCCGTAGGGAAGCAAGAAGATCACAAGGGATTACCTTCAATTTGGGCACATCGAGCCTTCACTTGGGAATAATGTGGTCGCACATTATTTTTTTGTGTGAAGTCCATTTCACGTCGTGAAACCCTACTGGTTCATGTCATGAAAGGGTCCATCGGGTTTTTTTTTTTAAAGTCTGGAAATCAACCCTATTTGAAGGCCCATATCTCCTAAATTGTGAATCCAATGAATGCACTCTAGTACTCAACAGAAAGTCAGCATCGAGCTCTTTGAAATTGGTCTTGACCGTTTGAGGGCAAAACCCATCATTTTGGCCTTCGACCAATAGCCTCAAAATTTGACCCAAAAATCGAGGCAAAAAACGACCATTAAAGCACTAAAAATCACCCAAAACAGTCCGACAATAATTGCGAACCATATTCGGGATACTTTTTAAATGCCTAAATGACAAAATCACAAAAACTCAGAGAGACAAAGTTGTAGTACTCCAAAAATACTACATCACTCACATACATAGTTTTTCCAAATTTCTTTTGGAACACATTGAAAAATGAGCTGCGAAACAGGAAAAAACTATTCGGAAAAAACAATCATCTTGAGACAGTGACGGAAAATAGATTTTGAGACCTCCTCTTCCATCTGGGATACCAATGGCACACATTTTTTTCGAAAAATATCTCAGAGGTCGTTCACGTGCGTTTAGCGCCTTAGCTATAATTAGGGCAAACGGACACTCATTTGACCCAGGGAAGTGTGCGCCACGTCTCCTAAGGCTATAATGAGTTGCAGGAAACCCTAAAAAGAAAAAAAAATGTGCTTTCTCATTAAGGAGCAATTGACAACATCACGATATGGCAACGACAGATGGATTACCAGGGCGCACACCCGGACTAGTCCCAATGACTAAAATCTTCAAGCCATTGAGATCCATGCCCCAAATGCATCACCCAATTCCATTTGCCATGCCAACAAATTTACATCCCCTATCACATCAATCCCTCTGGGATTTGGTCCCTTGCCTAGCACTACTACAAGACCTAGACCTTTAAAAATGCCTCTGGGATTTGGTCCCTTGGTCCCTTGCCTAGCACTACTACAAGACCTAGACCTTTAAAAATGCAAGATACCAACCCTTTGCAATCCCTACATACCCAAACCTTGGACATATTGACTAATCTAGGAAGGGGGGTTGCCCAAGGACTAAGTGAGTCCCTACCCACATTAGCACCCACACATGGCCTCAGTGACTCATACAAAAACACGGTCGTATAGATTTCCAAAATCATGGGCAAATACGATGGAACGAGTGATCCTATTCAATTCATACAAATGTTTAAAAAAAGATGCAAAGCCTTTGGAAATCCAAACTGTCCCACCACTAAGGTACATGTATTGAACCTATGCTTAATGGGAAAGGCTAATCAATGGTTCATCACATTGATGCCAGCGATCAAGATGAACTTCAGGACCTTGAAAGTAGCCTTTATCCATGGCTTGATGTGGAGTGCAGCAAAAGAACTCTATTCAATTGAGTGTAAACAAAACGAAACCATTAGAGATTTTATCCTTCGGATAAAAATCTTAGACTCATGATGTGAGCCATGACAGAAACTAAACGATGCTCAATTGAAGAGATGTTTCATGATGGGCATAAAGAATAACAACTTACACAACATTATCATTGTATCCAATCCGAAAACGTTCGATCAATGTTGTAAATAAGCAATACATTTAGATGACAACATGATGGAGGATGATCATGATACGAGATTTCCTCATCTAAGCCAAGTCAAGCAATGGCTAAAGAAAAATTAATTTCAGAATTGTCATTCCCTGAAATTTATACAGCCTTGCTTAAAAGCTTTGAACCAAAATCTCCAAAAGAGGATGAGCTCCCTCAAACCGAACATCCTTAATGCCTCCCCAAGTAATGGGTGAAAGGCCTTGTGTTCATTGCCTCCCAAAGTAATGGGTGAAAGGCCTTCTGTTCATTGCCTCGCTACATCCATCCCAATCCCCAATGTAAGTACAATGCACCTATCTTTCTATACTGTATATATTGCAAAACCTTTGGTCATGACACACCACAATGTCCTAATGCACTTACAATTAACTCAAAGCCTCCGTCTCCCGTGCCCCAAACAGAAACAGTCCAAAGGGTCGAAACTACTCAGGAAGCAGTTAAGCAAACACTTTAGTGTTTCTATTATCATGGACCACACAAAGTGGCACACTGCACAGTTTGGAATACTTCCATGCCCATAGTAAAATTGGCGCATATTAGCTCAACATAGTGGATGGGGAGGCTCTTCAAACTGTGCAGGCTCTCCGCTATTTCATCTGCTAGGGGGTACGCCACTCCAGCCATAGTGGTGGAGGGGGCTAGTCGGGCAGGAAGATTCAGGCCATAAACTGATGTCCCCTCCACGTCCCATATGTGAACAATGTGGCATCAATCACTTATTCTAAGATTTCCCAAGGTGAGTTGCTTTAATGCAACCCGTCTCGCAAAATACAACTCTTAACATGTTGAGTGTGCAAAACGGGCAATTGGCCACGGTACCCTTGAATGTGCTTACACGTGTACAAGCCAAGGCATGAGAAACAATAAAAAATAATGCAAAAGGAAATACTTCGAAATGGGTAGAAGAGCATGTTTTAAAGCAAAAAGAAAAATAAGAAGCAAAACCTTCTAAATCCAAGAAAAACAAGAAGAACAGAAAAGCAAAAAAGAAGGTTCGTTCTCCTCGCATGGGCAAACATAATGAAGACTTGAAAATCCAAGGAAAGTGAGACGATGAAACAAGTTCTAGTACATCATTTAGAGAGGATGAAACAAGTTCTAATTCATCACTCAGTGCACCTCACAGACCAATCAAGAAACTAGAACCCGCCCAACCACACCAAATTCAAAATCATGATTACATGACATATGCGCAGCACAAAAAGCAAGCTTAGGAGAGCATGCTTAGCATTGGTGAGTGTCATACAGGATCACTGATTGTGATTAAACCTTATAAATTCAAACCTCCAAAAGGAACTAAAATACAAAAACCAGAGAAGTATCACGTACTCTCTACAGAAGAGTCATTAAAGGTAGTAAAAAGCACGCAAGGAATTCGATGAATCCCTTAAGAAATTAAAGAAGTCTCTTAAATCCTCATTTGGAGGACTGTTCTTCTCTCGTGTGGTGAAGCTAGCATAGCTTCAGCCCTTGCACCTTTAAAGTCTAAACATGTGTTATACCAAGACATCAAGAGCTACACAGAATAGGACTGTATGGATTTGCAAGTTTCCAAACATACCTCAATTCAAGTCGGCAAAGGACCAAGTGTACCATTATACACATTGGGCACTCTAGAAAAAGATAAGAGCCAAGAAGAGGATGAAAGCGAATGGGAATATGAAATCGACATGGGATCTAAAGCTGAAACAAAAACTGAAACATCCATTATTCCTCTTAAAGATTCTATCATGGTATGGTTAGATTTTCGTATGGGCAATGATGTTAAGCACAAACGCGCATTGATTAGACCTTGAGCTAGTCATAACATCATGACAATAGACACTTGGGTGTCATAATAAGGACAACCTAAAATCATCCCTAAATATAATGGTCTTGCAAGAGGTGCCAATGGACAAAACATTGAAGTTCCAGGTTACTTTAGCTATGCTACTCAATAATTCCCACAATTTGTTTCATTAAGCCCGTGCCATATCGTCGAAAGTAAGAGCGGCATGGCCAATAAATGTGTGAAGCTTCTCCTAATATGAGTCGTGCACACTCTTGACAATGTGGAAATGGATGATGCTGTTGATAGAATAAAGTGACAAAGTGATGCCCACAACAATTTTCACCCTAAGGGAGCATAAAAGTACCTAGAATGAGTTTGAAAAGGAGGAGCACTATAACCCCCGCGATGTTCAGGTTGAGTACTATCAGGGTCAATGCATGGTGGACATGTATCTCGCCAAGTATCCATCAGGAGGTATCTGGGCGTAGAACAATGAAATTTAGAAGGCATAAGGAACCACATTAGTAAAAGTGAGGCTATTCAAACACTGATCTACCAAAGAGCTTCAATTGTAGTGTTAATGCCTTACCTTTGGTTTTGTGTATGTCCTTTTTAAGAGGTGGGAAGGATAGCAATTGTCGAGGAATTTGAGCAAGATAAGAGGATTTAGGCAGTGAAGTGCTAGAATCTATGCTCAAAGGAGACTCATGTAAAGTTGGATTTGTCTTAGGTACACAAGTTGATGGTGGAAGTGTGTAACAAGGAGAAGTTGGGACAGCTGGTGATTCAATACATGTTTGGGGAAGGTCAACACAAGGAGATTTGTAGGTGCTATCACAACCACCTATCCTATCTTGAAGAGGTTGTGTTGATTTCCTTTGCACCCACTGATATGAAAAACCAAGAGTGGCTTTTGGAATCTTATTGATACACTCTTCTGGCTCTAGCAAACCATGGCATTTGGGAAGCCAAAGTGCTGTTGCACCCTCATAATAGCCTTGTGCTTTAAGAACATGCTTTGGGACCCAATGAGTAACAATCTAAGGCTTAGGCTTGGAAAAGATATTCTTTTTAGGAGGTTTAGCAACTAGGCTAGATGGTACAAGTTTGTACGCATCTTTGGGTAGCCAAATTGACGATTCCTTCTTGCCTAACCTTCTTTGAGCAGTGACTAGAGTAGTTGGAACATGCCAGCCATGGCCCTCACTTGAGGACTCATCGATTATCCACATCATTTGTCTTGGAGCTTGAAGAGCAGATGTTGAAAGTGGGTTGTGTAAGGTAGAACTACCACCCTTTTGACATGATAAAACTCGTGGAGCAGCAGATCCCAAGATGCAATCAGAATCAATTTGTAATTTGTATTGTCTATTCTTCCAATCTAATGAACAATTGGTAGCACTTAACCATGATCGACCAAGAACAACCTCTACCACTGCCTTGGACTTACTAGCCACATAAAAGGGAACTGACATCTAGTGATCCTGAATGGACATCATAATGACATATTTTCCCTCTATAGGGTTATCTTCACCTGAGAAGCTTCGTAAGTCAATTGGAATGTGCACAAGTGTTGGTTGTCCCAAGGCTACCCATGTGTCAAATGAGAGAACATTATAATCTGCACCAGAGTCAATTAAGGCAAAGACAAAGTAGGTAGTCTCATGAAGATGAAGACACACGTGAATATTGAAAGGATCGACATATTGTTCATCAGTAGCCAACTGTAAGGTCAACATAGAAGCCTTGCGACGCTCCTTGGCTTTTGCAACTCTAGCTTTAGCTTCTTCTTGAGCCTGACGTTTAAGTAGGTCATGTGATTCTTTCCGTGTGTTGGTAGCATGCATTTGTTGAAGCATGGCTTCAGTTAGTGGTTCATTGTATTTCTTGAGACGACTTCCATTAATGAAGTTAGGCATTTGCTCTAGGCATTTGCTCACCTTGTAGTGTCTCTAAATGCACTGCACCACTAGGAGTAAGCTCATTAATCACAAACGGTCCTAGGCCACGTTTCTTGAGCTTTCGCTTATGCTTCTTAAGTGTGTACAAGAGCACAAGGTCCCCCTTTTTGAATCGGCCAGTTGTTACATTTCGATCATAGCATTGCTTTTGTCTCCTCTTCTCAGCATACATCCCCATTACCGCCAATAAGCGGGTCTCATCAAGCTTTTCTAATTCATCAATGCGTTGAGAAAGCTCGTGACCAGTCCAGTCCAATTGTTTAGCAACTCGTAGAGTAGGTACAAGAAATTCAATGGAAAGAATTGCATCTAGCCCAAAATCAAGCTCAAATGGGGTTGTGCCCACAGATGTTTTATAGGCTGTTCTATATGCCCAAAGAACTGAGTGTAACTTTTGCTCCCAATCAGACCTATGTCCCTCAACAATCTTTGTGAGTGCTGTGCAGAGAATCTTGTTAGTACTCTCAGCTTGACCATTGGTCTATGGATGATAGGGTGCAGAACGCTTGTGAATTACCATAAATTCTTGAAGTAAAAACTCTATGACCTCATTCACAAAGTGCACACCCTGATCACTAACGATTTCAATAGGTAAGCCATAGCGTGTAAACACGTACTCATACAAGAACTTGGCTGTGGTTCTGGCATCATTTTTGACTGTAGCCTTTGCTTCTACCCATTTGGTCAAATAGTCAGTTGCGACTATAATATATTCGACATGCGTGTGACGAGAGTTGGAGGTTTAATGGGACCGACAAAATCAATACCCCATTTGGCAAAAGCACGTGTGCTTAACATAGGCCGCAAAATGGCATATTGTCCTTTGTGATGGGAGGTTTGGCCCTTTGACAATCGTCACAACGTTTTACATATTCTTCGGCATCGATTTGTAAGGTTGGCCACCAAAGCCCAGACCACCTAATCAACTTAGCTATGGTATTGCCCGAAAAGTGTCCACCCCCAACACCTGCATGTGCATGAGTCAAGATTTTCAAGTAGTCAGCTTCACATACACACATGCGCAAGTTGCCATCCTTGCCCCTCTTGTAGACCATGCTTAAGATAGTCCACGCTTTTGATGCTTAGGAATTGCTCGATCAGTATGACCATGCTTAAGATAGTCCACAATATACTTACTCCAACTTGTAGTTGAAATTTGGAATAATGTGACATTATGAATTGGTTGTTGAATATGACATGAAGCACAGTTATGAACAAATTTTTCAGCATCCGCATGCATGGTAGGCCACCATTGCCCATCCTGAGTTATACGTCGCACACAAGTAATAGCTGATGCATGGATTCCACCAATTCCCTCATGTGCCCATTCCAAGATCTCCTCATATTGGTCAGGGTTAGGTATAAGCCGCAACACTCCATCATTACCCTGACGATATAATCTCCCTGAGATTAACTTGAATGGTCACCATAGGTCCACATTAGGACCTGCTAGTTGTATCTCCCCACTTGTCAAAATTTCTAAGATGGGTTCAGACCATTTAGGAGCTGTCTGTACAAGGAAAAGTGTTGAATCTAACATATCATCATCCACACCCACAGGAGCTTCTCCAGAGGTGATTCGAGACAAATGATCTGCCCTAAGATGAGTTGTTCCTTTTCGGACTGCCACTTCAAAATCAAACTCAAGAAGGATGACAAACCACCTCACAATCCTTCCAGTTGCACAAGGCTTATTCACCAAATATAGCAGTGCTTGATGGTCCACAAAAAATATAAATTTGTTTGCCAAAAGGTAATGGCGAAACTTTTTCACTGCATATATCATGGACAAACCTTCTCTTTCTGTTGTGGTATAATTCTTCTCAGCATTGTTCAACTGTCGACTAGCATATGAGATTGGGAAATCCTTATTATGTTCTCCCGATTGAGCCAAAATACATCCAATTACAAAGTTTGAAGCATCAATATGGACATGAAAGATTTGGTTCCAATCTTGTGCCCGTAAGATGGGTGCAGACACTAATGCTTGCTTCAACTTTTCAAAGGATTCCTCACACTCGTCAATCCAATTAAACTTTACAAGAAGAGCATATAATGGTCTGGCTAGGACAGCATACATGTAGATGAATCGGCGATAATAGCCACAATGTCCCATGAATATTTGTACCCCTTTAGGGTTGATAGGCCGAGGTAATGAGACAATGACATCAATTTTATCCATATCTGTTGAAATGCCATTGCGAGAAACAATATGGCCCAAGATTTTCCCTTGTCTTACCACCATGAATTTGCACTTGTCAGGATTCAAGCATATACGATAAACTTGACACTTTTGAAACACAAGTCTGAGGTGTTCTATATGATCATCACGCTCTTGTGAGTGAACACATAAATCATCCATGATGAAGATCTCGAGAAATAGCCTAAGGTACTCCTTGAATACATGACTCATTAACCGCTGAAAGGTTGTTAGACCAAATGGCATAACACGATAGGCAAAGATGCCATCTTCAGTAGCAAAGGCTGTCTTGTGTTGATCCTTTGGATCAATTGACACTTGATTGTAACCGGAGAATCCATCCAAGAAACTATATGCCTTTTTCCCTGCAACACGTTCCAAAACATGATCCGTGATTGGAAGTGGGTAATGATCACGTATAGTAGCTGCATTTACCTTCTTGAGGTTTACACATACTCGAAGTTTTCCATTTTTCTTGGGCACCACTACAATAGGGGAGACCCATTCGGTGTGTTCAATCTCATAGATAAATTTTGCCTCTAAGAGCTTGTCTATTTCTTCTTTTATCTTTCGTGAAAAATTCTCATTGATTTTGTAAGTATAAGGACGTTGCTTGGAAGGCTTTGCATCCTCTCGCAATTGAATTGTATGCTGACATATGCTTGGATCAACTCCTTTGAGGTCTTTATAACTCCAAGAAAAAACATCGCGATACTCCTTTATTGTTTGAATTAATAACTTCTCCTCATCTAAGGATAAGTCTGTGGCAATCCACACATAGCGAGGCTCTTTTCCTGGCTCAACGATATCATTTTTTTTTTGCATCTTCTGGACCATCATATGAAACCCCTGGCGGCATGCTTGGCTTTTGTCGCATGGGCTGTTGAAGAACAATCTTCTGATCTTGAAGAGTGTACTGTGTGAAGTTGGGGGGAACATTGAGACCTTGTTCTTGTCCACTTGAGTCATCACTACTTGAAGACCATGCGGTTTTGAGCTCTCTTTTGCAATCTTGCATCAGAGTTTTTTGTTCAACCGTTATCTTTGCACTTCCGACACTCTCTTTTGAATCGGTTTGAGACTTGAGTTTTTGTTTTGGTTTCTTCGTTTTTTTGTGATTTTTGCTAATAGTTTTTAGCTTTTCTCCTGGTTGGAATCCATCTGATCGTTTTACTTGGTCTTTGATACTATCTTGTGCTTGGACATAGTATAGATATCCATTCTTTCTTGAGAAGTGAGGTGGTGGTCGAGAGTGTTCATTCTTAAACTCCTCGTCTTCTTTTTGTATTCTCTCACATCGTTTCCTCTCATCTTGTTTACGGATTCTCTTATGGCTCTTACAGCATTTACGTTTAGGTCGGCTTCGAGGGATCTCTACTTGAACCTCCCTTCCTCTCAAGAGTAGGCGTGCCTTTCCTAACTCTTCCTCGGGGATTATCACATCATCATCAAAATCAGAGTCCCATCCATCTTCCTTATCAGCATCATTAACAGATTCAAGTGTTAAATCCTCCACTGAGACTTCCTCTACATGCAGTGCTGTTGTGGATGCATCCCCATAGTACAAATCATCTAGAAGGTCACGTGGTTGTACCATTCGTATAGGAATAATGTCATATCCATCTGAGTCACAAAATTGAATTGGCTTAGGTAAAGCACATGTCGATAATGTTGCAAGGACATGACTCCATTCTAGGGGATCAATTAAGTGCTCAGGGAAGGGTTGTGAAATGTATGCCTCATCTGATACACTTCGATTACCCTTAAGTCTCTCAGTGTTGAAATCCTTACATGAGGCTCCACACATCCATAGATCTTCTCGCCCATCTGACAATGTAACTCTTAAGCCCTCAGATGAAGCAGAATCAAACTCATCTATTGGAGACCTTGTTACATCACGATATGAGTGATTCTTTAGGTTGACCCTTGTGATGACAGAATCATATCGGAGGTACAAATAATTGTATCCCCAATCCTGAATCATTTGAAATTGTCGCATGAATGGTCTAGCCAATATCACTTCATAGTTTGGATGCTTTCCAAAATCCAATACTGCAAATGTGTGCTCATATTCAATCCCACATGTGGTGACCAATATGTTCTCTAGCAGCCCAATGGGATGTTCTAAGCTTCCATCTGCTAGCTGCAAGCGCATCCTGGTACTCCTAATAGCTGGTTTGCCCCACTTTTCCCAAATGGACCTTGTCACAATGCCCACTCCTGCACCACTGTCAAGTATTGCAGTTGAAGCTACTTTCGCACTTCTAATGGGAGGGTAGCATTTCCCTGATCGTCCTCACAAAATTTTCCTACTTTGTTGATAGGAACTGGCATAACATGCTTTGTCTCAGGGTGTATAGTACAATGATGGTGACCCTTTTGTAGAAATACCTGCTCTGACAAACATGTGGCAATATCATTCCACAACTCAGGCCGAAGCTTTATCAAATCAAGCAAAGGTAAGGTACAAGCCACTGGTGCTGACAAAATAGCTTGCACAATACCCATATCCATCTCCTTTGTCAACCTTCTATGCATGGAGGGTATCCTCAAGGTTTGAGAACAGTTCTCATATTCTCCCAAATAAGATGGAAAGGTTTTCATTGTATGCTTACTTCTCGGAGAAACAATTGTTTGAATTTTCTCCTGGATGCTTGGGTGTCTTAAGTTGTTTTCTCTGCCCCTGGTAAAATCCACTTCAGAGAATGGAGGTGAAATAATAGAGGACATATTCTCATTAACTTTCTCATGAACTGCTGCCCACATCTCATTTGCCATGTCCTCGTTAGCATCAATAACTTCATCATTGCATGGGAAGGCAAGACTAGGTGGTGGCAGAATGCCTTCTTTCAATGGGGTGTCAAATTGGTGCAGACTTCTCGCTATGAGCTTGTGAGATCAGCTCACTTTTCATTTCCCAACTTGATGACATTTCTGGTATGGTTTCTAATGTTGGCTTAAGAGAGGTTGGGCCCCGAGGGATAGGTGGAGGTGGGCCCTCAAGTATTGATTGAGCTTCCCTAATGAGTTGCTGATGTACAGCTAGATTGATCTTCTCCTCACGAGGGTTTGGGTATTCTTGAAGCTTCTTGGGTAGCTCAGATAATGCTGCAATGCGACTTCTATGAGCATCAATGATGGCATCTAGAGTCTCGTTCACCTTATCCACAAAAACAGAACCCCTAGAACTATCCTCAGTTGTACTAGCCTCATCTTGTTTAGCACTAGGCCCAGGTTGAGGTTGATGCTCCTCATGCACTTCTTGGGATGTAAAAGTTTGATCCCTCATGTTTTGTTTAGAGGCTTCTTGAGAACTACTGGATGCACTCTTAGTTTGCTTGTTGCGGTTCTTTTTCCTCCTAGTGGTCCTTTTTCTATTGGAATGTAGGGTCTTGTCCACTAGATTTGCCTTTGCATCCCTAGTTCGAGGTGACTCTAAGTGGCACGACATCCTCATTCTCTGATGAAGGTGGCGATGGAACTGCCTCTACAAAGTTGAGTGAGACCTTTGGTTGAGAGGTGCCTTCCTCATGTGGTTTCAGCAAACAATCCTTTGGAAAGTGTTCTACACAACACCCTAGACAATATCTTTCGATTGGTGAAAACTGTGGTACTGTTGTATTGGATCGAGCTGCTTGCCTTGGGCGATGTGGACAATCACAAGCCCAATGGGGTTCTCCACACTCATAACAGGGGCCCATTAGTTTGGCTTCTACTTTCCTTTGCTGCCATTGACCTGAGGGGCCTGGAGTCCTAGGTTGGTAGCCGCCTAGCAACATCAAAGAATTTTGTTCCCCCGGTTGAGGTTCCAGTGTTTGGCTTGGATATGCGCGACTTTCAAAGAGATTTTCCTTGGATGAATATGATGCGTATTCCTCCTCCACATAGCTTGGGTTTACCAAGTCTCTACACATATTTGAATTGTCGTAGTCAACAAACCTCACAGGAGCAGTCCCAGGAGCAGGAGGTTGAGCTCCAAGTACAGGTCGTGCTTGCTCTTATGCCATCGGTGGCTTACGTTCAAAATTAGTGTACTGTTGATGCATTTGTGGAGCCACTGCACCCCTTTGCTGCTCACGTTCTTGTCTCATTCTTGCAATACGAATACATTCCTGTGTGGTGTGGGTATAATTCCAAGCACAGGCCTGGCACCACTTCTTTGTGGGTTGGTTTGTGACAAGAGGAGAAAAGGTATTACATTCTTCAGTTTTATGGTTACCGCCACATGCTCCACAAAGATGAGGACCTGTAGATAGTACACTCCTCATTCGCTGCTGCTGCTGTGGTTGTGGCTGCATGGGTGGGCGATAGGTTTGTCCCAATCTCCTTAGTACTAGGTTAGCTATGTGGTCTGGATTTACTAGTGCGCTAGACCCTGAACGTTGGTCATCACCCCAATGATCTCTAGGTTGCACCTCAGGGCCAGTACCATCTTGGAATTTGAAGTTATCTGTGAAATCCATAGCATCATGGCAACACTCATTGAAATTTGTATGCTTCTTTGCATAGAGATGTGTGTGCAATGTTGAATTTTTGAGTCCTTTTAAGAAGAGAGAAATTAATCGACTCTGGGTGGGCTTCTCATCTTCTGGGCAACGATTAATGTACTACTTCATCCTATTTACACAGTCTCTAACACTCTCAGTCTCGCCTTGCTTGAAAGAGTAGATGTTTGCTACTGTGTCATGCTGAATCCCCATCAAGGAAAAAGCAGCAATGAATCTCTCTTCCAAAACTCGTAAAGAAGATTTGTTTGAAGCCTCTAGTGCCTGAAACCAAGCAAGGGCCTTTCCCTCAAGAGTGAGTCCAAATCCTTCAATTTGCGTATGCTTGTCAGTCACTTGCTCAGCTCGAACTGCTTGCCTAAATACTGCTACATGGTCATATGGATCCCCCGACCCTTCATACTTCTTTACCAGTTTCTGAAGAGTTGATGGCCTTACTCGTCTTGAATACTCATCATCGGGCCTACGGCCTCTCACTCTCAGTGGGAACTGTTCCTCTCTTTGGTAAGATGGTCCACATGCATCCCAAATTGGTGTGGGTCCCCTATTACCTACCTCACCAACCCCCTCCAAAGATCTTGTTACCCGCATTTCAGGAGGTGCATTTATGGGAGGCCGAGTTGGCTCCCCTACCCTCTGATTGTCATAGTGAGAGAAACGTTGTTGTGGTGTGATCTGTAGTTGCACTTTTGGTGTAGGATAATATCTTGGTGCTAGAGTTGGGCTACTTGTAGTGGTCCACTTTGATGTTGAGGGTCCCTCTCTAGTGAACTCTCTTAGGGGAGGAGCAACAGTTTCTCCAAGAAAGGCTGTCTCTCCTGGTTTAGCTGTATTAGTTGAGAACACTTCCATGAATAATGGTTGTCCTCTCCACATGAGCTCACGAATCTCCTTCCAATCTAAGGTTCGGTATTCATTGGCCCATTTATCAACGATTCGGTCAAGCTTCTCGACTACCACCACAAGTGCTAGAGGAAGATCTAGCTCTGGCAATCTAGTTGTGGTATAATATCCTTCTAAAGAGTCCTTATAGACCTCTTGAAGTGGGTCATCCTGAAAAACCTTTATTACTGGAATTTGTCGTACAAACTTCCATTGGTTCTCAGCCCCCTGATCCATTTTGCTCTTGCCTTTCCTGTCCCTTTCCAAATTTAGATCTATAAAAAGTAAATCATCTATGGATGGCTTTAAGGACTGGGCATTGGATGGTCCAGGCATGTCCGGCTCAATGAGCCAATCATCTCTAGACTCCCTTGCTCTAGAAGGCTTTGATAAGTCTAAGAACTCACTTTTAGAGAGCTCCCCTAATTTGTCTACATTCTCTGGATGATAGGTGACTTCATAGCGAACACCATCTCCACCCATGTACATGTTACCCTGGTCATTGACTAGAGGTCCTCTATCAAGCTCTGAGAAAAAGTTTGTGATCTTAACGATACTGTTGTTGTGGATCCCTAAAGATCTCAGCTCCTTAAGCATTCGTGTAGACATATTAAAGTCTCACATTGAGTGGTAACCCCATGGTGTTGGCTTCAAATGGATTAAAAGATCTTGTGGGTGTCCTATTTGGGGCTAAGGGATGACTATTTGATGGCCCTAGATTGTCCATAGACAATGAGCTAGTTGTCCTGGAAAGGGTATCAGATTGGGATTCCGGGACCGAAATTTCGACGATGGGTGTTTTCTAACTCCTCTAAAAAAGTTAGATAATCTCCCAATTTTTTGCGGCAGGAAATGAAAAATTTTTCAAACTCTTTTTTTTTTGCACCCCCTTATCCGGTGCGGTGGCGGTCTTTATGGTGTGGTGCGTGGGTCTCTCCGCGTGGTGCGCTATTCACGCACAGTCGTCTTCTTTTTTCTTTTTTTTTAAGTGTGTGTGCAGCAAATTCAATGCGTGTGCAGCTGTGAGATTTGCAGCAAATTCGAAATGTTCAGTCTTTATGTGTGTATACAGATTTCAGTTTCTCTACAGGTGCAGGTTTAACAAAGAACTAAAATGCACAAAATTTAAGATGCAAAAAACTAAACTAAGCTAAGAACAGAAAATAAAATGAACATGCAGAAAATTGAAACTGTAAAAATTATCCTCAGACAGCAAAAATTATCCTCAAAGAGAATGACAGAAATGCAAAACAGGCCTCTCTTTTTCGCACACAAATTGAAATTGGCAGGTTTAGCGCCTACCTCCAATCCTTCCCGTGTGTTGAATCCTTGTCCTGACCTCAAGAGAGAAGCGTAGCTAGCCAATCGCACTCAAATTGCAAGACAAATAAAGAGAATTTAACAACAGATTAGTCTTAAATAAATACCAAAATTAGTCCCAAAGCCTGCTCTCCTATCCAACAGTTTTGCAACCGATTGGAGCTTAACAAGGAGTGGTAGTGTGTGTATGGTGCTCAACTAATGTAGGCACTCGCTCCCCGGCAGCGGTGCCATTGTAGAGCGGTTCTCTCTACCGTGCAATATAGTGCTCATAGAGTACTACCGATCAACAAATGTGTTAAGATACACAATGTCAATCCGAGGACTCGACCCGATTAGTGCATGAAGGCTTATCCCATGAGGGAGAGCTCACATACACAAACCACCACTTGACGATTCAACCATTCAACACCTCAATCAATCTCTCAATCTCATAAATCCACTACACTAATCAAGAGAACAAGCAATGCATGGCAATCTCTTAATCCCATTCAAACATTGATTAAATCTTAGCTTTCCCTAATGCCTGCAAACCCATAAGCGTGCATCTACTAACCCACAAGCTTAAGCAAGCATAGAATGTAACATTCACAAACCCACAAGCTCATAGAGAGATTCTATCCATGAATGACTCATTGCCAATGAAGTGGGCAAGAGCTTGCATCAATGGAGACTACACACACACACACTACAAGCATGCAGCATACACAAGAGAAAGAAAGAAGCATTCAACTAATCATAGATTAATCTACTTCAATGATGCTAAAATAGATTAAGAGAAAGAAGTGGAGCTATACTCATTAGAGCTTGATGCTCATTAGAGTATAATAGAGAGAGAGTTAGAGAGTTGTCATAGCTTGAAAGCTCAAGAGCTTCACTCAATAGCTTATGAGAATGGCCAAAAACGTCCACTTTCTTTAGCTAACATCTCTTTTGTAGAGATGTCACTAACCCTAACCCTAGGCCTCTTTCACACATAGGCAGACAACCCTATAAGTGAGCCTTACTGCTTAATACACTTAGAGCTCTCATTTAGAATCCACATTGGCCTAAAACGATTTACATTGCACTTCGGCACAAAAATATGGAAAAATTATGTGCGTCTTTATGTTCCCATGGCTACAATCCCGCTCTCTCACGTTAATTGCTTCTGGCCTCCTTCCATAATCCATATTCTCGTGAGTGTTCCCGTGGAATAGCAACACACTGTAGCGTATATACCTTCTCCACTAGGAGGATAGCTCAATTTAAGATAATCAGAGAAGCTCAAGGAGGTGACGACATGAGCAAACAATGGAGGCAAGGGCCAAGAGAACCATCTCTAATACCAATTATTGGAGTAGAGACAAAGGTAACAACACACACAAATGCAACAAGCAAGCAAAGATAGAGAGAAGCACAACACTCAAAGAACCAGCTCTAATACCAATTATTGGAGTAGAGACAAAGGTAACAACACACACAAATGCAACGAGCAAGCAAAGATAGAGAGAAGCACAACACTCAAAGTAGATTGATAAGAATGAGTGAAGTACAAGTAAAGTGAAAGATAGAGAGAAAGAACCAGCTCTAATACCAATTATTGGAGTAGAGACAAAGGTAACAACACACACAAATGCAACAAGAAAGCAAAGATAGAGAGAAGCACAACACTCAAAGTAGATTGATAAGAATGAGTGAAGTACAAGTAAAGTGACATGACTCAATGTCACTTACACATTTACTCTCATAAGAGTGTGTACACACTCTTGGAAAACATAACCTCCTAAGAAGGGAAAAAGTGCCACGGTCTATAGTAGTCAATTCTTTGTCATAAGGACAATAGTTTCTTTCTACTAGTTTTAGTTTCCAACTCTCAAATGCAATAGGGTGTCCGCCTTACATGAGTACTGCCCCAATTTCATAACCACTAACGTCGATCACAACTACAAACAATGATGTTGTGAAATCAGGTAGTAACACTGGTGAGTGGGTAAGAGCTTCTTTTAAAGATTGAAAAGATTTATCATGTTGAGCACTCCAATGGAATTGTTTAGTCTTCTTTAGGAGTTCTGTCAAGGGATGTGCAACATATGCAAAATTCTTGACAAATTTCCTATAGTAACTACATAGTCCCAAAAATGATGGTTAGTCATGTATGTCATGAGGTATGCCAAGTAAACAATACTCTCAATATTTTTGGATCTACCTAAATACCAATAGTGGAAACACTGTGGCCGAGATATTTAATCTTATCTTGAAAGAAACTACTCTTCTCAAGATTGAGATAGAGTTGGTTCCCTTTCAAGAGTGTTTTTCATGTTCTTTAACACTTTTACTGAAAACTAGTATATCAACAAAAAATACAACCATAAAGTTTTGATGTTTGAGGAAAATCCGATTCATCATACAACTAAAAGGCATTGGAGCATTGGTTAGTCCTATTGAGATATCCAGCTTATCTAGTGAGGCGGTGGACACTGATGACCTGCCTGGGGGATAGGCCCCACACTTACACCATTGGCATGGTTGGTGAGATCATGGGTGATATGCGGCCAGTGGGATGACAGGCTATGTGACAGCCATTCTAGAGACTGGCATAGTTATAGTGCCAACTCATTTAGTTGGGTTCATACTATAGAGAATCCTAGTATGTATTTGGTTGAGTACCTTTCATATTATGTGTACTCTTATCTTTGTATATGGTGTGTTGAGTGAAGAAGAAGAAGATTTTCAGCCTCTCACCTTGTGTGTTCTCTATTAGGGTTTTGTGAGTGTGTGTGTGCTTGCAAGAGCTCAAGCTCTCTTCTCCTCTGCATCTTTTCATGGTATCAGAGCCTAGTTCATGCTAGGGCTGAGCTGCAAGCAAGAGAAGCACAGGAAGCGGTACAAGGGTAAGAGCTTCAACTACTCTTCCCTATTTGTGTTGGTGACTACACCCTTGTCGGGAGCTCTACGGGAGGCACCAGCAAACGATCTCTGATTGAGGAGCTTTCTTCGCGAGAGTAAAGCTATAGGGCAACTATATTGTCTTGTCGGACCTCGTTTTTGGGCCGAAAACGCATTTTAGGCGCGTCAAGACCTCCATTTTTCAGAAAGCAGGCGATTTCGAGCACTACGACGGGTAAGTCATCGATTCTCTGCAGAACTCTGTTTTTAGAACTGCAGGAAGACAGATTTGCTAGGCAGACACTGTGTGTGCTGCAAGGAGGTCAACAGCTGCTATTGGATGTATGTATACACATTGAGGTCACTGGCTGTGACATTTGAGTGTACTACAGTACCGCTGCAAAAAATACAGCAGTTTGTGCAGGACAAACCAAAGTGCCGTTTCTGGTAAATTTGTGTGTCTGCTGGCAAGATGTCAAATGATGGCATAAACCAGATTGTTGCTGAGAAGCTTGATAAGAACAACTTCCATGCTTGGAGGTTCAGGCTGACAAATTTCCTGATGGGAAAGGGCTACTGGGACTATATAGAAGGTGAGCATGAAGAGGCACCGGAGATACCGCTGCAGATGTGAAAGAGTTCAAGGATTGGAACCAAGGAGCCAGAAAAAGTATATGTATTGGCTCTCTATCAGTATACCAGGACACCATGATTGGGCACATACAGGATGCCAAGTCCCCCAAGGAGGTGTGGGACACCTTGGTAAAACTCTATGAAACAAATACCAAGGCACGCAAGATACAGTTAAAGAATGAACTTCATACTGTGGCGAAAAAGAGTATGTCTGTGAATGACTATGCATTGAAGATAAAGGGTATTGTGGAATCCCTTGCATCTATTAGTATTTCAGTAGGATGATGATGATAAGGTGGAAGTCTGTCTACGTGGTCTCGGGCCACAATACAAGGCATTCAAGACGTCTATTCAGACTCGGGAAAACATTCCCAATTTTCTAGATTTGGTGTCTATGTTGATTATAGAAGAGAAGAGCTTGGGTGAAGACCAACAGTCTTCACAAAACAAAAACAGTTCAGAGCAACAGGCCTTCTACACAAAGTCAAGAAAAGGACGAGGTAGAGGAGGCCGTGGATGCGGTCAAGGAGGTGGCCGAACAGGTAATCAGAATTATGGCCACCAGCAGCAACAACAACAATAGTCCCAGAATTCACAACAACAACAACAACAACACGCAGGTGGAAGAGGCCAATTCAGAGATAGGGGGAGTCAAAGAGGTCGTGGAAATTGGCAAAGGCAGTATAATGATACACGTGGATGCTTTTATTGTGGTAAGCCTGGACATGTGTAGGCAGAGTGTTATAAGAAGCAAGCTGACATGCAAAATGGGAAATTGCAGCAAAACAACTATGCATCCTCGAGCAGAAACAATGAGGATAATGAAAGGTTGTTTGTTATGCAGCATGTCATGAATACCATGTCTAAAAATGTTGAAGCAGCACATAAAGATGATGTATGGTATGTTGATTCAGGTGCTTCGAACCATATGACAAGTCATGGGGAGTGGTTCAAGGAGATGAAAAACCTTGAAAGACCAGGTTTTGTGGAAACAGGGGATGACACTGGATGACACTGCTCATCCAATCGCCCATGTTGGAGATGTGCCATTGTCTATGTAGGATGGCAAAGTGAAGTACCTTGCAGATGTACTTCATGTTCCAAACATAACAAAGAATCTGGTTTCAGTTGGCCGAATGATTGAGCAAGGTTTACAAGTTCGATTTAACCCTGATGATTGTTATGTTGAAGACTTTAAAGACAAGTGCAGGTTGGTTGCAAAAGGCAACAGAGTGGGCAGAATGTTTACGTTGAATATAAACATGCCTGAAGTGAGTGCTGCGATGTTTGTAAATGGTTCAGGAATTGTTACAGACACAGACATTTGGCATAAAAGAATTGGACATGTGAATGTGCAGAGAATGAAGTCTATGCAGACTAAAGGAATTGTGACAGGGCTTGCAGAGAATATGTGAAGCATGCCAATTTGGAAAGCAAACAAAGCATGTATTTCCACGTAATAGATATGTGAGCAGAAATGCACTAGTAGATGTTGTGCATTCAGATGTATGGGGTCCTACGAAGACCATGTCTATGGGAGGCTGCAGGTATTATGTGACATTTATTGATGACCACACAAGGAAAGTGTGGGTATACTTCATGAAGGAGAAGGGTGAGGTGTTCACTCACTTTCAGAATTTCAGAGTTATGGTTGAAAAGCAAACAGGGAAATATGTAAAGTGCCTAAGGTTAGATGGAGGGGGAGAGTACTTCTCCAATGAGTTCTCTAAATTTTTGAAGAAAAATAGTATTCGGAGACAGTTTACATGCAGATACACTCCGCAGCAAAATGGAGTTACTGAGTGAAAAAACAGGCACATTGCTGAGATTGCGCGAGCATTGATGGAAGAGAAGAATATGCCGCATAGATATTGGACTGAGGAGGCTGTTTCTACAGCAGTTTACATCATGAACAAGACTCCAACTGGAGCCATACATGATGTAACTCCAGAGGAGAGGTTTACTGGCAGAAAACCTGATTTTTCTCATCTAAAAGTTTTTAGATGCATTGCATATGTGCATGTGCCAGATGAGCTGAGAACTAAGCTGGATCCAAAAGCTGAAAATGTGTGTTTATTGGATATTCCCTTGAGCAAAAGGGATACAGGTGTTATAACCCTACTACACGGCATGAGTTGAGGGTAAGCAGGGATACAACTCACGCCGTGTAGCAGGTGTTATAACCCTGCTACACGGCGTGAGTTGAGGGTAAGCAGGGATGTTGTTTTTTATGAGATGAGCAGCTGGTATGCTGCTACTGAAAAAGAAGCTGTTGGGACTGATGTGAGTGGAAATGTGGTTGCACAGAATGCAAGTCAGCAATCACAGTCTTTGAGTGGACCAGGAGAGTCCTCATCTAGTGGTTCAACTGATAGACCATGGAGTGGTAGGATGCGTCATAATACCAGTCTTGCAAATGTGATTAGTACATCACATAAAGGCAAAGAGAAAGTGGTTGAGTCCCTTAGTATGCCTGACATTTCTGCAGGGCATTCTCATGTTGATGGAGAGTCTAGTGGCTGAGAGATGAGCCTTGATGAGGAGCTTGGGATACCAGCTATGAGAACACCTGGTGTAAAGAAGGCTATGGAAGCCATGAATGCAAAGCTGAGAAGATCTGGGAGAGTAAAGAATCCTGTGCAGAGGTTTACCTATGATGGTTATGTGGCGCATCACTGCATACATGGCAAAGGTTGTGCAAGTTGTAGAGCCCACATGCATTGATGAGGCTGTTGGAAATGTGTGTTGGGAGAAAGCTATGGATGAGGAGATGGATGCACTATATGGAAATGAGACTTGGGATTTAGTGCAATTGTCTGAAGGCAAGAAAGCCATTGGATGCAAGTGGGTGTACAAAGTAAAACATAACAATGATGAAAGCATAAGCAGGTACGAGGCTAGATTGGTAGCCAAAGGATATGCGCAGACATATGGCATTGATTATGAGGAAACTTTCAGCCTAGTTGTTGCCAAGATGGCAACAGTGAGAGTTGTGATAGCAGTGGCTGCGTCAAAGCAATGGTCTTTACATCAGATGGATGTAAAGAATGCATTCTTGCATGGGGATTTGCAGGAAGAGGTGTATATGTTGCATCCACCTGGTTATGAGGATGTGAGTCACCCCGAGCATGTTTGCAGGTTGAAGAAAGCCTTGTATGGCTTAAAACAAGCACCAAGAGCATGGTCTGACAAGATCTTTGATGTAAAAATCTTGCTTAGACATAAGTTTGAAATGAAGGATCTAGGGGAGCTCAGATATTTCTTGGGCATTAAGGTGATTAGGTCACCACATGGTATTGGATTATTGCAGAGACAATGTCACGTAGGCTGTAACGCCTGTGAACAGACGCAGACCGGATGGCCAGATGGGGCTTTAGCGTCAACGCCTCGGCCGGAGCGCCGAGGATGTGGCCATCCAGGGTTCAGTGGAGAGAGGACGCCCATGCGGAGTCATGGGCGGTCAGGCTAGTGTGGACAGCAAGCCACACACTATATAGCCTGGGGGATGAGGGGCAATCCTCATTCTTCCTCTATGGCTGGGTGGTGAGCCAGAGGCCGAGCCAGAGGCCGTCCCCTCCTGTGGTAACGCTCGTAGTGGTGTTACGGTAATCTAACACTGGTATCAGAGCATGAGTTTCGATTGGGTCAAGGTCTGTGCATGACCGGGGGGACCGGAGCCCACTCAATGGTTTTCAACCATTCAAAAACTCTTATCCTTATCTCCACAATGGACTATGTGGAGGGAGGCGGCCAGAACTAAAAGGAAGAATTCTCTCTCTCTCTCTCTCTCTCTCTCTCTCTCTCTCTCTCTCTCTCTCTCTCTCTCTCTCTCTCTCTCTCTCTCTCTCTCTCTCTCTCTCTCTCTCTCTCTCTCCGTCGCACACACCAAAGCGATAATCTGCACAGCAGCAGCAGGTAAGCATTTTTCGTTTTTTTTTTGCTTTGAAGCTTGTTTGCGAAAAAAAAAAAGTTTTCGTCTGGTGGTGTAGAGAGAGAATGGCTGTGAAGAGAGACATGCGACTGGAGCTATGCGTCTAGCGAGGTCGGCTGTGAAGAAAAGAAGCAGCTGCCTGGTGCTGCCAGTGGTGGCCGACCTACAGGCGACCAACCAGCCACGACCAGACGTCCACTGTATGGGGGGGACAAAGACCAGCCCCAGAACCTTCTTACGGGGTGCGAAGACCACCATCCGGTGTAGAGAGCTGAAGTCGTCTGGTGTAAACCACTGTGTGGTGGGGACACAGCCACAGCCGGTGGCCAACCACAATGGGCAGCCAGCCACGACCAGGCGGCGCAGCCACAACCAGCGGCCAACCCGTCTTGTGGCTGCGCTTGGTCGCGGCCCGCACCACGACCAAGCGCAGCCACAGCCGGCGGCGGCCAGCCCTGAGACGGGGGCGGTCGGCCTGGCCACAGCGGGCGGCCTACCTGGCCCACAGGCGGCGGCTAGTCGGCCGATTAATTTGTGTTTTAATCCAACGAACGCCGCCACAAAAACTTTTTTTTTTTGTTAATCAAACAGACACCTCTCTCCCAGCAGTGGAGGGATAATCCCGACGAGGGATAATCTAGGGTGTTTCAGGCATGGATTCTGCGCAGAGATTAATTTTTTTAAAAAGTTGCAGGCACCTTTCTCTCGGATTGGAGCATCTCGGAGTAGCGACGCTTGTAGAGGCTCGCAGCGCAACACAAATCGGCAGTCGACGACAGTCTCGCAGGCGACCGTAAGGGGGATGACTATTCTCTCTCCATCACTGCTCATTTTATTAGCGTTTTTTTTTTGTAATTTTTGAGTTCTCACATTTTTCTTTGTGCAAGAATTAAAGATGTCTGCTAGGCGTAGTGTGTCCCCACCGCCTTCTACTTCTCTAGGGTTTTCAGGTCTCTTGTCCTCGGTCGCGGGTTTGACCCCGACCGAATTGTCAAGCCGTATACACCCGATCGTTGTTCGGTCCGGAGTGCGCTCGTCAATCACACGTGATCCGCCAGCGCCCTCCTCGTCTGTTGACCCCGCCTTAGGACCCAGCGAGCCTGCAGAAGCGATTGCAGTATAGCAGATGACCCCTTTCTGGCCGATGAGCCAGATGACATGAACATCGACGTCGTCGAGGGGATCGAGGAGGACCTCTTGGAATATGACGACGACAATTATGACCTATTGGACCCTGCCGACATCCTAACAGAGACAGAGCTCTCTAGTGGACTTTTTAAATATCTTAATGCAAAACTGAACAATATGGGTAAAGTCCTTGCTGACTTAGTCACGATGTTACAAAGCATCTCCACACGGTTAGATGCACTGACAGCCGCCTCGGCTAGTACTCCGACTCCTCGTGGTAGCCGAGCTCCCGCGGCATGGGTGAGCGTAGCCTCGCCAGTGGTTGCAGGAGTACAGGCCGATGCACCTGTGGGGCCATCCGTAGAGACAGCTTCATCGTTATTAAAAGACTTAAAGCCACCTAGTTTTGGTGGCGAGAAGAAGGAGAGAAACAAGGACTCGATCAACATGTTTCTAGCGAAGTGGTCAGATTTGCACGCGCTGCCAGCAGCCTAGCCGGATACAGGCCGTAGAGACTAGCCTCTCATTAATCGGCAAAGCGTACAAGTGGTGGATGAGTTTGACAACTCGTCCTGCCACTTGGACGGAGTTTGAAACGATGTTTCGAAAAGAGTTTTTGCCTGTTAATGAGGCGGAGAGAAGCTGGGAGTTATGGGACAAGTGCTCGATGGAGAACAAATCCCTGACTCATAGGGAGATAGTACTCAAGCTAAAGGGAATCGATGCATTCCAGACATTGCGAGGCTTTAAAAGAGGCCTCAAAGATGATTACCTTGAGTACGTAGAGCCCTTACAGCCTAAAGACTTAGCAGAGGCAATTAAGTATGTGCAGATATTTGATGACATCAAGCGCCGTAGTGCGCGTGGTGGTTCTATAGCAGGGCCGAGAGTAGTGAGAAGAGGAGGTCAGGTCTTAAAAGAAAAGGGTTCCGCAGTGATAAGCAAGGGGATAGGATGGACCAGGAAGCTTATGGTGGTCATTGGTCTAAAAAACCGCGACCATCCAAGAAAAAAAGAGACAGCGAAATCCAAAAGAAAGAGCAGTATATTAATGCGCGAAAGGAAAATCGCTGCATTAATTGAAATGATGTAGGACACACGAAGGCTGAGTGTCCAAAGCCTAAAGCCAGCACGAGTGGCAAACGAGCCCAAAAAAGATGGTAAATCCTCTAGGCAGTTGCATACAGTGCAGAGACTCCCTCTCAGTTTCGCAGAGTTCAGAGAGGTGACAGTGTGTCATTGTGATGAGCATCGTGCTTGTTCAGTGACACCAGCGATGTGGCAGCCTACTGTAGGTCCGCATGACATGGTGCGCATGTATGGCACCATAGGTGGCCATAGAGTCACAGTTTTTATTGATGATGGAGCTAGCCACAACTTCTTGAACTACTCGTTAGTCAAGAAGTTGGGGTTGACTGAGACCCAGAGTGATCATGAGTATACTGTTGGCCTAGCCAACGGATACAGCGAAACGGTATGGAATACCATAGTATTGGGGGTCCCATTATCTATGCAGGACTACGAGGCTCCGCTTGACTTTCAGGTCATGCACTTAGCCAGAGCAAACGTATATCTAGGCAGGGAGTGGCTGTATGGCTTGGGCCCTAGTCTAGCTCGGAATTACCTACATAATACGCTACGTTTTGAGGCCATTGGGACCGTACTTATGCAAAGGGGACGCCTAATTGCATTTGACAGTAAAAAGTTAGATCGTGCGCAACGTAACTACTCGGCTTACGAGCGAGAGTTACTAGCGATAGTTCATGCACTGAAAAAGTGGAGACACTATTTATATGGTGCTTCTTTTGAGGTCCGGACATACCATGAAAGTCTGAAATGGCTTTCAAGTCAAAATGAACTGAAGGGTAGAAAAGCTCGGTGGGCGGAGATTCTACTAGAGTTTGACCTTCAGATACGTTACCAGAAAGGTAAGTATAACGTGGTGGGCAGATGCACTTAGTCACATGCCACAGATTAATGAACTTAGTTTCACAGTCTTCAAGAATGATTTCTTGGAGTCACTACGTGGTCTATGTGAGCACGATCCATCTTTTACAGAGGTCTGGTGTGCTGTACGCGTATGCACTTCTTCACAGACGCGACCACCTCCCTTGTTGTGGCACGGATTGCTAGTCCGAAAAGACTGGCCGAAGGTGCAAGAGTTAGTCCGGAGAGACTAGCCGTGTCTTTTGGGTATAGTTTGGAGCCAGAGAGCTCTGACGTAGGCCCTTCATCACCTTTGACTGCCACGGCTTCAAAGGGGAGTGAAACTTTGTTGGGGGGAGAAATATGCTAATTACTCCATTGACGAGGGGTACTTACTCTACAAGGGTAAAGTATGTGTACCAACTATTGGTGACTTTTGGGCCCAAATTCTTAAAGAAAGTCATGATAGTCCAAGTGCGGGTCATCTCGGGATTCAGACGACCTATGCACTAGTAAAAAGACAGTTTTATTGGCCTAGTTTGTTTAAGGACGTCCAGACTTATGTGTTGAAATGCAGTAAGTGCCAGGTCAATAAACATGAACGTCCTAAGGTTGGAGGACTACTCCATTCGCTGGAGATTCCTCAAGGGAAATGGGAAAGCATTTCCATGGATTTCATTACCGGTTTACCCAAGATGAGTCGAGGGAATGACTCGGTGTGGGTGGTAGTGGACAGGTTAACTAAAATGGCAAAGTTTATCACCACGAAGAAAACTGTTAAAATGCCAGAGTTGGCAAAACTCTTTATTGAATATCTCTACAAGCTATATGGCCTGCCTGCGCAGATATAGTGTCGGATAGAGATAGAAAGTTCAACAGTCATTTTTGGAGGGAAGTCTTCAAAAAGTTGGATACTACTCTGAGTATGAGTATGGCAGATCATCCAGAGTCCGATGGTCAAACTGAAAGAGTTAACCAAATTCTAGAGGATATATTGCATTCTTATGTTAGTAAGAAGCAATCTAATTGGGAAGAGTACTTGCCCTTATTGGAGTTTGCCTATAAAACAGCTCCAAATACTCAGCGACTGGATTTACACCATTCATGTTAATGTATGGATTCCAGTCGAGATCTCCAATGGCTGTAGGCCTAGAAAAGGAGAAGATTCAATCTGTCAAGGATTTCCTTGAAGATATGAATGATATGCTCAGAGCCGCACGTGAGAGCATTTGTAGCGCTCAGGATCGCGCTAAAACTTATGCGGATAAAGGACGTAGAAAGGTGACCTTTGCAAAAGGTGACTTTGTATTCCTTAAGGTTCCTGCGCAGTCAGAAACCATGAAAACGGGAAAGTGTGATAAACTTTCTCCGAGATATTGTGGTCCTTTTAAAATCCTTAAAAAGATTGGGGACGTAGCATATAAACTTGAGTTACCAGAGAGTTCTCAAGTCCATCATGTCTTCCATGTCAGTAAACTGAAGAAATCAGTTCACGGGTTAGAGAACGCAGTTTCTCTAGAGATTTTGTGGACTTGATAGAGCCACCAAAGATACCACATGAACCTGAAAAGATTCTAGAGTATCGTGACAGAGACAAACCCGACATAAAGTGTACCAGGAGGTACTTGTTAAATGGACAGACAGGGATGAGGAGGCAGCTACTTGGGAACGCCGTAGTGCAATTTCCAAGAGGTTTCCCCAGTTTGTTTTCGAGGACGAAAACTCTTTTTAAGGGGGGGTAATGTCACGTAGGCTATAACGCCTAGGCAACGACAGACCGGATGGCCAGACGGGGCTTTAGCATCAATGCCTCGACCGGAGCGCCGAGGACGTGGCCATCCGAGGATCAGTGGGAGAGGACGCCCATGCGGAGTCATGGGCGGCTAGGCTAGTGTGGACGGCAGGCCACACACTATATAGCCTAGGGGATGAGGGACAATCCTTATAGCCAGAGGCCGTCCCCTCCTGTGGTAATGCTCGTAGTGGTGTTACGGTAATCTAACAGACAGTATGGCTTGGACATGTTGTCCAAGTATAGTATGACAAACTGTAAGCCTATCTCAGTGCCATTGGATCAGAATGGCAAGTTGAGTACAGATTCAGAAGAGATTTTGGAGGATCCTACTATGTATAGGTGCATAGTAGGAAGCTTGATCTACATGACGATCACCAGGCCAGATTTGAGCTATGCTATTGGGTTGGTGAGTGAGTTTATGCAGGTTCCTCGGAAGCTGCATTTGGATGCATTGAGGCGCATACTGAGGTATGTGAGGTCTACTTTGCATTGTGGACTATTTTATGAAACTGGGACAGAGATATGTGTACATGGGTACACAGATGGGTATGTGAGGTCTACTTTGCATTGTGGACTATTTTATGAAACTGGGATAGAGATATGTGTACATGGGTACACAGATGCTGGTTGGGGGCTGAAAGTATCTCAGATAGAAGATCTACTAGTGGCTTCATGTTTTCTTTGGGGAGTGTTGCTGTGACTTGGAGCAGCAAGAAGCAGCCTACAGTTGCTCTATCCAGTATAGAGGCCGAGTACAGAGGTGCTGCTATGGCAGCATGTGAGGTAGCTTGGTTGAGAAAGCTACTTGTAGATTTGGGTCTATCAGTGGATAGACAAGTTGTCATTTTCTGTGACAACATTAGCAGTATACAGTTGGCCAGGAACCCAGTTTTTCATGCTCGCACGAAGCATATAGAGGTCCACTACCATTTTGTCAAAGAGAAGGTCTTGGTTGGAGATATTGACCTTGTTTATGTCAGCACATAAGATCAGGTAGCTGACATCTTCACCAAAGCATTGGGTACAGAGAAGCTCCGCAGATTCAGGGCTTCGCTTGGTGTACATGAGATGGAGTTGAGCTCGAGGGGGAGTGTTGAGATATCGAGCTCATCTAGTGAGGCGGTGGCCCGTTGGGGGGATAGGCCCCACACTTACACCATTGGCATGGTTGGTGAGATCATGGGTGATATGCGGCCAGGCTGTGTGATAGCCATTCTAGAGACTGGCATAGTTTAGCGCCAGCTCATTTAGTTGGGTTCACACTATAGAGAATCCTAGTATGTATTTGGTTGAGTACCTTTCATATTGTGTGTACTCTTATCTTTGTATATGGTGTGTTGAGTTTGAGTGAAGAAGAAGAAGTTTTTCAGCCTCTCACCTTGTGTGTTCTCTATTAGGGTTTTGTGAGTGTGTGTGTGCTTGCAAGAGCTCAAGCTCTCTTCTCCCATGCATCTTTTCAAGTCCAAAGGGCATAACCGAGAATTCATAATGACCGATTTGTGTTCGGAATGTTATTTTATACACATCTTCCTCAACCATTCTCACTTGATGATAACCTAACTTGAGGTCAATTTTGCTAAATACCTTAGCCCCTCTCAATTTGTCTAATAAGTCTTCTACTCTAGGGATAGGGTATATATTCTTTACCATAATTTTATTTAGTATTGTAATAAGTCATCTACTCTAGGGATAGGGTATCTATTTTTTACCGTAATTTTATTTACTGCTCTATTGTCAATACACATATCGTAAGTGCCATTCTTCTTTTTGACCAAAAGCAATGGTGCACCATAAGGTGATCTACTAGGTCTAATCAACCCTCTTGCTAAAAGTTCCTCTATTTGTCGTTGAATTTATTTTTGTTAAATGATATTAACTCTATAAGGTATCTTATAAGGTGATGAATTACCAGGGAAAGTTCTATCTTATGATCTTCTGGTTTGGACTTAGGTAGGCCAGGGGGTAATTCTTCAAGAAAGAAATCTGAAAATCTGGAAAGGAATTTTTTATGAGATGGACTAGCTGGTATTGTCTCTAAGGCAGTGATGACTATTTTTACAAACACTACGTAAGACTTCTCTTAGAGCTCTCTTTGCTTGAGTACGACTCAGCAAAGGTTCAAGTTCTTTTTCCATTTAGCTTTTAAGAGAGATTTTCCATCCTTAAGGATCCACATCTCATGTGTATCATAAACAATCTATGGATTATATTGGTGTCTCCAAGGCATACCCAAAATTATATCTACTCCTTGAAAAGGGGAGGAACTAAAAAGTCTCTTCCTTCTTCATAGTGTTTGATTGTAAGGCCTAGGTTCTTCATTAGTCTTGAACAATCATATCTTGTGTTTATGAATGCAATTTTAACTTTTAATTATGATGATGTGGTCTCTAAGCCTAAAGCTCTCACTAGTTTCTCGGAAATGAAGTCATGGTGATGGGTGATCCCATCATCATTAAAATAGTGACTTCTATTCCTTTAATAGTTCCTTTCATTTTTAAAAGAACATAATTAAAAGTTTTAGGCTTGCCTCCATAATCGTTAGGTAGAGTCCGCAAGTTGCCCTCTTGCTTGACTTGGCCATTGTCGTCTTCATCATCAATCATGTTTGCAATGCCACTTGAGTCTTTAACTTCTTTGAACAATCAAATGCGTAATGGCCTTCCTTTTTATATTTGATCACACGAGCCTTATACACTGTGCTGTTAGTTTTCATAGTATTATCTGTCTTCTTATTCCTCTTGCTTGACTTAGCCATTGTCGTCTTCATTATCAATCATGTTTGCAGCCCGCCCGCTTGAGTCTTTGACCTCTAGACAATCAAATGTGTAATTCCCTTCCTTTTTACACCTGTAACATTTGATCACACAAGGCTTGCGCACTGTGTTGTTAGTTTTCATAGTAAAATCTATCTTCTTTACATTCATTTAGGATGTGTTTTTATTATTGTTGTTTTTACCACTACCATTCTTAGATCTCTTGAAATTTTTAGTATATGGTTTAAATCTAGGACCCTTAGAAATATGAGATTCATGTGGTCTAGATTCCTTTGAAAGTGAATTCTTCTTCTCACAGTTTGTGGCTAAAGATAGAGCAAAAATGAGGGAATGATGATGAAACATGTTGACCTCCGCTCTAATAGTGGGTCTCAAACTAGCTATAAACTTCCTTTTTTGCTTTCTGGTTCGCACTTTTTCAATGGCTTGAAGTTGTAGTAAGGTTTGCCAAAATTTATCAATACATGCAGACACGTTCTCTTTCTAAAATTGCCTAAGGATATCCCACTGGTGTCTAGCTCTAGATTTATACTCTAGTGGTAGAAAATCCTTTTTTGATCAATTTTTGAAACTCCTTCCATGAGTGAAGTCTACGTTTGCTTTTACGAGTCACGTTCCACCATAATGCTACACTTTCTACTAAATGATTATAGCACACTTGATTTTATCCTTCTTAGAGAATTTCTCCCCCGAAAAGTAGTCATCAAGTTGACTAAGCCATACAAGTATAGTGGCGAGCATCTTTCTTGCCATCAAAATTATGAAAAGTAAAAGTTTTGTAGCTAATCTTACTCCCTTTCTTTGATTCCTGGGTATGAAAAATAGCTTGGACCATTTTGCAAATAAGGTTATGTTCAGAATTTGTATCAGAAATTAAGGATCCTCTTTTCGTCTTTTTATGACCCATCTTTCTTTCTAAAACCTCTCATTAATGTCATGCTTGTCTCCTCGAGGAGAATGTTTCATCAAAGCAGTGGACCGATTAGGTCAAATAAAATCCGGTGCATATATAGCTGAAGTTCTTACACAGGTAATCGAAGACGTGTTATCATAAGTAATGCAAGAAATCATCAATCTACCAGTAGAATATTAGAGTCTTGTTACACACACATGCATGCATGTGTGTGTAATACACACTTGTTGAATCTAGTATTAAATGATTGGTATAAAAGTGTAAATACAATTTGGTTCAAAGAGATACTTGATGAATGTAGGGGGATTTTCAAATTTGTGCTTAAGCATCAAAGAGTTCTTGATATCTTTAGAGTGCATATGACACAGATGTTAAAGCTGCCCTACAGAAACAAGGTTTTGCACTCACTTTTATTCTCTCCTTCAAAATAAAGATGGTATACAAGAGACGTTTACGTGCACTTCATTTTGAAAGTGGAAAGAAGTGTAGATATAGAAGGTGTGCTCAAAGGTAACAACCCTTTGTGGATTGCTTGAACAGTGCTTTTTTTGGCATGGAGTTGAAGATGCATACAATGTTATGATGCCATTCGAGATTTGGATACATAAGGTGAAAATATGGATAAAGTGTGGATGACATGGTGGACAATTCAGCAAAGCTTATTAAATCCAAAGGCCATCTCAGACTCCATTGTTACTAAATGGAGGGCACCATTTACTAAGCAATGACAACTCATATTACATAGATACTTGAGTATTAGATGGGGAATAAGTATTGGATAATTTCTACAAAGTTGTCAATTTAGTGTATCCCAACTCACCAGACCCCGGCAGCGAGTTGTGTTCAAGAATTGTTGAAGTACAAGTTAGAAGAGGGAAAGTTCAGCAGCAAGTTTGTTTAGGATCTAGCAAGAGATCAACCTACATGGAAGTGGTGGATTCTAAGAATGGAACATCATGTGAATTCTAAGGCCCCTTACAATAGTGATCAACCTACATGGAAGTGGTGGATCCTGAGACTGGAACATCATGTGAATTCTAAGGCCCCTTGCAATAGTGAAAGTTCTCGCACAATGTGTAGTAAACACAAGCTCTGAAATAAATTGGAGTACATATAAGTATGTGCATAGTACCATTCGCAATCAACTTCTTGCAAATAAGGCAGAAACATTGTTGTACATGTATTGCAACGAGAAGATATTGAAGCACTTTAAGCGTGAAGATTACAAAGAAAATGTTCCAAGATAGATGTACTAATATGTAGATGATACAAATGGAGATGTCAAAGAAGAGGATTTGCAAAATGTCGATTCCTCTTTTATGATGAGTACGCAAGAAAAAGTAGATGAGAATTTGGAGATAGACGATCAAGAAATTAAAGAATGCTTACAAAAAAGCTTGGGGGTGCACTACTAAGAAACCCTATGTATCACGTGCGTTCAAGGGGTATTTAAAAAACCCCTTACCTATGAATTTTTCATAAACAAAAAAATGACCACTTTTTCTTTATGAACTTACAGTTTTTTTTCAAAATCGATTAAAAAATCCCTTTTATAAATTAATTTATTTAAGTTTACCTTAAAATCTTGAATTTAAAAAACCCCTTCATTTGAACTTGCATGCTATACTTATATATTTTTAGAGGTGAATCCCCCGAGTAAAAAAGAAGTTATCACTTTACACCACAACATGAAACTATGTATGTTTATATTGATTTTAAAACCAACTGTGACAATATGAAAGCACAAAGAGTGTTACTCCATGAAAGATTAAGAGTACAAAATTGCAAGTACATCATTGCAAGATGATTCTTAACTACTTTCATCAAAGTTGATGTTTCTAAAGATGCTAGGGGTTCCTCGCGCCCAATGTAAGAAATAATTTGTTGGAACTCTTGTTGGAGTCCAAACATCTTATACAAGTCTTCTTGTAATTCTAGGCACATAATTTACAATGGTTAACTAATAACATTGACTGGATTAAGCATGATAGATGGTAGTAATATCCACAAGGCAATGTGTAATAACCACTCCGTTCATCAAAAAATTTATTGTAAACTAGACATGCATTGTGAGTATTGATTGGGAATTCCCTTATTTAACGATGGATGATAGATTAGTGTACTTATATGCTTAACAGCAAGCTTCTCTTCTAAGCTTGCAACTTTTCTCCTTAAGTGCACGAAGGTCTCTACTCAACAATGCATTATCTTGAGTTGCTTTGGTAGGTGTCATGGCGGCATCTTACCACTTCTTAAGGTGTGTCTCTTGGCTTTTGATCTGTGTACACAGCTCTTCTCTCATTTTATGCACCTCCAAGGAAACCCCATGGATAGCCTACCAAAGCTCCTCTCTAGTGAGCGTAACTGTTTCTTGTCGGATGTCATGTATTGATTGTTGGGTTTCTTTGGAGCTAAAGTGCACTGAAGTATCTTCTACAAAGTGCATGTACTGATTGATGGGTTTCTTTGGAGCTAAATTCCACTAGAGAATCTTCTACAAAGTTCATGTACAGCTTCTTTGCATGACACCCTATATGATGTAAGAGATGACCTTTGATTTGAAGATATATTTTTCCCACACTTGCCTTTATATCATCATTCAAACATTTTCTTCACTTTCAATTTGCTACTTAATTTCACACAAGGCGGCAACTCAAAATCGACAATCGTCTTGGGTAAAAAACAATCATAATTTTCGTAAACCTTTTGTTACTCCACATACTGAGACTTTTAACAACACTCGTGCACCCACTTCAAATAAAAATGTATCTAATGTGGCTAATTCCAAGCCAACTAATGTAAATTCAAAGTCCCAGCTTAGCCACAATAGCGTGCACACACCACATGCTGATTCGTAGTACAAATATCCCATCTTTTGTTATATAAATGCCATAAACCGGGGCATAAACAGTCTTAGTGCCCTGCTAAGCTTCCAAAGGACAACCCTTTCCATTGGCAAAACTCCACTATATTGAAGAGGATAGTGCTATTGAGGACCTTAATTTCGCTCCAGATTGGAGTGAAGGCGCTCTTCAATCCAAGGTGAACAACACAGAATCTATTGATCTAGGTATGTCTCCCTCACTACATGCTTTATTGCGAATGAAAGGTCATATAAATAATTATGAAGTATGTGTTTTACAGGACGATGATAGCTCACATGACTACATCTCTGAAAAACTTGTTAAGAAACTCCAACTTGAAACTTCTCCTTCTGCTTATAAAGCTAAAGAGCTAGGTACAATGGCACATGTGAAATAAAAGATCTTGAAATTTATATTGGTCCTTATAAGGAAAAACAAAATTTTCTTATTGCATCTTTGCACTCCATAGATGTCATTCTTGGTATGCCATTTAGACACCAACATAATCCACATATTAATTATCATACACACACTATGTCTTTCAATTTCAATAATCAATCTCTCTCTTTATCTAGTCACTCTTCTCTTGAAATGTTTCCACTCATCTCTCACACACAAGCACATTGTGCATTAAGGAAATGTGAAAAAGCGTACATGATTTATGTTAATGAAGTGGAAAAGAAAGAATCTTCTCTCTCACCACAACAACAAAAAATTCTTTCTTCATTTATGTTAACCCATGGCGGACATGGCGACGTACTATATTTTATGTCATTAATTTAAATATTCTGAGTCATGGGCCGGGCTTGTCGGCACCATATGTTAAGGATGAAGGGATTGGGTGATCGCCGATGAGAGGCGCACCTTGGATATCAGTAGGATAAGGGTTAGGGTCGGCCGGCCATGTATGGGCGCCCAAGTGTGAACGGCCAAGTCACCTATATGAGTCAAATGTAACCCTAAAATCCTCATTCTCATGTGTTGTGAATAGAAGAGTGCTCTTGCCTTATCTCCTTGTTTTCCTTCTCCTGCGTGTGTGAGAGAGAGAGAGAGTGAGAGAGCGATCGAGCGCACTGTGTAGCGGCACGGCAAGGCGGCGGAGAGGCGGTAGAGCGGCGACGGCGGCTCCTCCTTCACGGCTGCGACGCGGGAATCCTTCAAGGCAGCAGTTAAGCGGTGAGTGACACACCCTTTGGCATTCTGTTTGAGCTTCCTTCCCTGGTTGTATGCTTGTAGTCATTCGTGGCTCGCATACGGTGTCTGGCAAGTCCCCAGCTACGACCTGTGCGGCAAAAGCGCACATTTTTGGCGCCGCTGCCGGGGAGTTGCCCTACACCAAGCTCCAGTTTGCAGCTCGGCTACTGCGTGAAGTTTAATCTACACTGTAGGAAAGGCGTCTGTGTTGCTGTTGAGGTGTTTCTGTGGTTTTCAATCTCTGTTTCTGCAATTTGTCTTCTGTATTCCTGTTTCTTTTGTTATATTTTCGCTCCGCGTGTGGGCGTACGTTCTGTTATCTGGTTTCTGCGTGTGAGAGGGATTTCTGAATCCCCAGATCTGTGCTGTGTGTGCGAACTGCGCCGCGGCCAAGGTTGAACCGTAAGGAAACCCTAGAAAACTTATCCCACAAAAAAAAAACAGAAAATAAAAAATAAGAAAACTATAAAAAAGAAAAAAGAAAAAATTAAATTTTATTTTCAAAGAAAGAACCAAACGTGTGGAGAGGAAAGCTTTTCTAATTGGAGAAAAAAAATTTGAAAAGAAAGAACCCCAATTGACCCACGACCCCGGCCCCGGCCTCGGTCTCGGTCTCGGTCTTTTGATATATATATATAGGAGAGTGAGCCTCCATAGCTTTCTCTCAAGTGAGAGCTTATGGGAAGTCGTGCCCTATATGTAGCCCACTCCCCAAGGAGTAAAGTGAGCATGTGGGATAAAGCCCTCACCCTTTCCTCCACAAGCAAATAGGCTTTTGCCCCTTTCCCCCAAAGGAAACGGACTGTTTTGAGGACTACAAGAGCTCTGGATAGGCAAACACGGTGCTGTAAAGCACACTAGGACCCTTTAAACGATACGCTCGTTTCGAGCTATCACACGCCCTAGTCCAAGTTCGACCGTAAGTAAGGGGGTCAAAAACGGGTTAAAAACAACACAAAAACAAGTAAAAACGGGGTGCGAAACACCTAAGAAACCACTTGTGTGAGTTTCAAGGGTAGTTACCAACGCACGTAGGGTACCCACGTCACATGCATCTACGCTCTGGTCGGGTGCTAGAGCCTGAACCACTAGAAAGCGTTTCAGTCTACGCAGGCTCACACCATCCCTCCACGTTGGCATCTTGGCCTTCGGCTGGAACCCAAGGGAGTGCAACCCAAGATCCACGAATAGTGGATAGTGACTCGTCCTCTGACTCAGAAGCCATGGAAGGACACCCTACCAAGAACCCTGAGGAGACAAGCCAAAACATGCCAGTGTGGGCCCCACAGCCCGGATCTAGCATGTTTAGTCGTTTAATAGAGACCTTTAGTAGAGCTACACGCTCTGAGCATGCGACAAGCGAAGTAAATGAGGAAGGAGGGGTAGTAGATTCGCCATTCACATCTTATGTGGACCCTACCCTCCCAAAGAGTGTCCATGTGGATATTCTACCCACTTCGTTTAATGAGGGCCCTACTGAGCTACCACATTCCGATGCTCTTCCTAAAGTAGAGGTCCCTAGAAGCCAATCCATAAGAAGTGACATTGCGTCCACTTCAAGAGAACCGTTTGGCACACCAAGTCTAGATGGGATATTTCTCAATGAAAATTGGGAATATGATCTACACACAGAGACTCTAACGGACCTATACACGGGTTACACATACCATGTAGGTTGGTTAGAAGTCCTACGATCTACATCTAGCGCCACTAATCTAGAGGAGCAACAACACATGATATGTGAGGTGATTCATAGAATTATCCAAATTGAGAGGCAAAATAGGGGAGTGGACCTAGTTTCCACTGGCCCTATGAGGTTTTTGGATACGGGCAAGGCCAAACAACCAACCCTATCACAATTGGAGACTCCCTCGGTGAGTCCCATAGACCCTTCATATGTTGTTTCGCCTGGAGTCTCAATGCAGGTTGAGCCCACGAGTAGTAACTTTAGTTTTCCAACCTTGGCTCAACTTTCCATTAAGGAATCCGCAATGCCTACTCCAATGATGAGCATGACAGAAAGCGCACCTGTTACCACTGTAGTTAGTACGACACCACTACCTAGTGGAACAGTACCTACAACAGTGCGTGGCAGTGCCTATCGGCCTTATGTACCTATTGCTACTCATGCTCATGTAGCTCCTGCGCCTCCTAGTATGCCGATGGCGTATGCTCCAAGACTGCCTTATCACCACCCTTATCCAAGAGGAGCTAGGCCTAGCCACATATCATATCCTACGTCATTTGCCAACCTACTCAGACCAACGCCAACTCCTATCAGCCAGGCTATCCCAGAAGTGCCTCCACCAACTATGCCTGCTCACTTAGGTGATCTCGCAGCATTTGCTCAGACGATCGGACGATCCATTGCGGAAAACATGCGGGGCATGCCTGAGAGAGAACCTAGAAGCAAGGCAGTACAAGTGGCTAAGCTCACTCAAAACTTCAGTGGTAACGAGGATGTTAGGAAGCACATTGAAGTCTTTGAACACGTGTGTGATTCCTTGGAAGAGCACAATGAGCTCCATAAGTGTAAAGCCTTAGGCTTAACCTTAAGTGGGAAGGCCGGAGATTGGTATCGAACCTTAAGGGTTGAAGAGCGCACTCACTACCCCACTCTCAAGAGATTGTTCTTGAAAGAATACATACGCGAGGGTGTGCTTTGGGGGGTAGCATCTCAACTCCAAAAAGCTGAACGCGAGGAAGGGGAGTCAGTGAGAGACTTTATAAGTCGATTGAAGCATCTAAATTCTCGCTGCACTCCCGATGAACGCTTCAATAACAACCAACTCCTCGATAGATTCATCCGAGGATTGCGCCACGAGGACATTTACAATGGCCTAGTCATTAGAGGTCTTACAACGTGGGAAGCAGTCACTGCCAATGCAATCCAGTTAGAAGACAACTTGATGATTGCAGGTAAAAAGGTGTCTTCAGAAACAAAATCCGTTAGTTCGCAAGTATCTGGGCACGAGCCAATGACGGTAAAACCAATTGCCAAGGAGCCCAAGATATCTGAAATGTCTGTGACCGACCTTACTAAGGCTCTCCAAGAATACTTCAGGGGTAATCGAACTCCTCAGAATAGCCATATGTACCCAAGGAGAGAGCAACAATGGTGTTCGGTGTGCTTAGGACCACATAGCACGAGTGAATGTCCCACATTCAGAGTCAAATTCAATGGGAATTGCAATGCATGTGGTAAGTATGGCCATCAATCTAAAGATTGCCTAACACTTAAGCGAATGTTGGCAAACCAGGCACCACTAGCTTGGCCAAACACACCTCAAGTACCCGCGCTAATGCCTGCACAACCTATCGAGCAACCATCACAGCACATAGTTCCAAGGAATCCGAATGTAGTCCAGTCTGTGCCATTACCACCGCCAGTGCTAGGACCACAACCTCCACATCCAAGGATTACCCCTGTAAACCAGATGGGTTGTGAGTCACATAGTGCATGTGGGGATTATGAAGAGGAGATAGACCCCACTGCTCCATACGGGATTGATACGTTTGAAATGATTCCCCAGTACTACATGGAGGATCATTTCGGGCAAGTCAAGCCTGTATATCAAGCGGCTGCTCTTGCCACAAGAGGGCAAAACCTTAATACCATGGCGAGGAGACCACCTCTTCAATGTTACGAGTGTGGTGGACCGCATCGTGTAGCGGAGTGCCCTAATAGGTTACAAAAGATCGCTACTCAGATGCAACCAAATCAAGGGAGCACATCGGGAATGCCGGTACTTACATGTAATCGTTGTGGCATAGATCATTTGATCGCTCAATGTCCACATAATCCTAATGCACCCAAGATTACGCCATTGAATTTGGTTGAGGTCACCAACCAAGCACGAAGAACCACACCCATTGTACCCGCGAATGTAGTTACACGGTCAATGCTTCAAAATCAAAACTACATTCTTGAAGAGAGGGATACTGCATCAATCGCTCAGGCAAAGAAAAAGAAAACACGGCGAAAGAGATCGCTTAATGCCACAAGCTCCAAGCCCAGTTCAAAGACTAACATAGGGACAGGAGACGACCCCGTGTATATGAATGATCCTGAAGACGATTCTGATTCAATAGAAACCATGGGGACCAAAGCCACTACCTTAAGGGAGGAACCCACACGGGAGCTCAATGAAGGGGAATCAAGCGAGTACATAAATAAGGGAAAACAGAAGGAAACTTCCTCGGCCCCACAACCAAGTCAGTTAATGCCCTCTCGACCACCCAAACTGACTGAGACTCCCCAAGACAAGCCACGTGGGCCAAAAACCCTCAAGAAAAAGATTGGAACTTACCCAAACCCAGTTGAGGAGATTGAACAAGTACAACACTTAAGGGGTTTGGTGGAAGAAACACAAAGAGAACTGGAGCCAAACCCGAGAAAAATCAAAATTCCAGACACAGTGTTTCCTACGCAAGTTCAGCCTCACCGGAACCATAAACCGTTAGCTATACCTAGTATCATTCGGGAAGAAAGTGAGGATAGGACATCTGGAAGTGGGCAACCACCCTTCTTGCTGGAAAGAATGTTTAGTGAGGGAATGCCTGACCCCATCGAAGAGGAAGTGATTCCATCTTCACCAGTCCCTAGTCAAGGGGCGATGTCTCGAAAAGTACCGTTGAATGTGTCTAAGCTAATGGATTTCATGTCCTCTGAGATCAGAACCACGATCATATCCAAATTATACGGAGATCCTGAGCTATTCTTAGCTCTTCGGGCATTTCTCAATGGAGAACTAAAGGCGGGGCTACCACAATTTGCAAATATGGATAGACCCGACACGCTTCAAGATGAAGGGGAGCATTGGGATCTACAACCCAACTTTGATGAAGATTCGGTCGTGGAAATACCTGTGAACAAGTTGGGACAGTACTTTGAAGGTGACGAATCTAATGCCACCCTCCCCATTACTACCAAGGGATTAACTCTAAAGGGAATCCTTGATGGTGGTGCTGGAGTGAGCATTGTGACTAAAAACTGTTGGGAATCTATGGGAAGGCCTCACCTCGAAGTCACAAACATAGTGGTTAAGATGGCAAACGGAACCATAGCTAAACCTATTGGAATGTTAAGGGACCTTAAGATCAAGGTCCTGGGATACAAGGTAAAACATACCTTCATTGTAATGGATTTCTCCAAGCATCCTATGTCATATCAAATGATCTTAGGACGTCCTTTCATGAGGGAAGCACAAATGGTACATGACTGGTCGAAAAACCATGTCTACCTACAATTCCAGGACTCTGTCATTCGAGTTAATCTTGAGAATGGTCGTGCACATCCTTTAGGAAGCAAGGTTATCATCGATAATCGATCGGATACCACTGTTCACTCTGCCCCATTAAGGTATTGCTATACATGCAAAAAAGAGACTGATGATGGGAAAGATTCTCCTTATATGGATGTCCTACCGGGTATGACTGAGTCGGATAACGTGGATTGGGTACACCTAGCGGCAACCATAGACACATGGGGAAATAGAGGCACAAGTTGGGTAACACCTGAGGGGCAAGATATGCCACCGTTAGTGCCAATAAACATGATAGGTGTTATGCACATGACTCCTGATGGCGAGAACGTGGCAAACTCCACCGACACTGAAAGTAGCGAAGACTCTGACCAATGCAACTCTGAGTATGAATCTCAAGAAGAAACTGACCCTGAGCCTGATGGGGAAAATGAATCAAATATTCACACAAATGTGGAAGCAAGGTGCTCAAGGCCTAGGACAGTGGCCTCCTGCAGTTCATCCGAAAGTGAAGATCGACCAAGTGAGTCCGAATCGGATAGAAACAAAAATCAAAAACTTGGTAAGAAGAAAACGAGACATAAGCGCCAACGCTATCGAGCTAATGTACGAACTGCAATAAACAAGGAAAGATCCACTGCAGAATGGCTTAGTTATGTAGGAGCCATTGATGCTCATCGGAAGATAGCGGATAATTGGGGACAATACCTCCAAAGCGTCATGTGGTGTATTCCGCAACCTCATGACGTCGCCCAATTAGAAATCGAAGAGAAGCCGAAACTAAGTCGTACTGCAAGAAGGCGGCAAAACCAAGAGTTGGCTCAACAACAAAAGGAAGCGGAATTGAAAGAAAAAAGTCTGGCACAACAAGAACCAGTAGACTTACACCCCGCACCCGAGCATTTCAAATCATTCACCACAGGGGAACGTAAAGTAGTCTACACAAAAGCCCAACGAACGCCTACCAATGGGAGTAGCGGTGTCTACGATGGCCCTGCGGTAGTTAAGGAGATAGACTTAGCAGATCCGGGTGAGGAGTCTAAACCAGTTTATATTGCTCAAGACCTCACCAAGGCGGAAGAAGCTACACTTACGAAGCTTCTTAAAGAATTCAAGGACATATTTGCTTGGACATATCATGATATGAAGGGTGTTCCACCCTCGGTGGTGCAACACACGATTCCAATGATTAGCACTGCTAAACCAGTCCAGCAACGTCCCTACCCAATGAATCCTAAGTACGCAAAGATTGTACAAGAGGAAATTGAAAAGCTGGTAAAATGTGGATTCATATACCCAATTGAGCACTCAGAATGGGTTTCTCCGATAGTCATCGTGCCAAAGAAGAATGGGAAACTCAGAGTGTGCGTTGATCTCAAAAAGGTTAATGCAGCCACCAGAAGGGATCATTACCCCTTGCCATATTCTGAACATGTTCTTGAAAGAGTGGCAGGCAAGGAGGCATATAGCTTTTTAGATGGGTACTCGGGTTACAATCAGATCACAATTGCAGTCGAGGACCAAGCTAAAACAGCATTTATCACGGAGTTTGGAGTGTTTGCCTTTCGCGTCATGGCTTTTGGCTTGACCAATGCACCTGCAACATTCCAACGATTGATAAACACGGCCTTTAAGGAATATCTAAGGGACTTCTGTGAAGCTTTCTTAGATGATCTTTGTGTTCATTCCTCTTGGGACGAGCACTTGATGTGTTTACGAAAAATATTTGAAAGGTGTAGATTATATCGCATCTCCTTGAATCCTTTCAAATGCCAATTCTGGGTTAAACACGGAGTTATCTTAGGGCATATAGTGTCCAAAAATGGGATTTCCACTGATGAGAGTAAGATCAAGGTCATTCTGGAATTACCCCCACCCACCAACTACAAGGGAGTCCAACGCTTTATGGGCCACGTTGGTTATTATCGAAGGTTTATTCTCTTCTTCGCCGAGATAGCTCGACCATTGTATAAGCTTCTCATCGAGTTTATTTGGACCGAAGAATGTGACCGTGCCTATGAGCTATTAAAGAAGGCCTTGGCGAGTGCTCCAATCTTGAGAATGCCTAACTGGGATTTACTCTTCCATGTGCATATTGATGCATCAAACTTTGCTATTGGGTGTGTGTTAACTCAACCTGGAGAACATAAGCTAGACTACCCCATTAGCTTTGCCAGTCGCCAGTTGAACGATGCTGAGATGAACTACACCACTACGGAGCGAGAAGGGTTGGCAATGATATATGCAGTAAGGAAATTTCGTTATTACCTCCTTGCCACCAAGTTTGTTTTCTATGTGGATCATCAAGCATTGTTGTATCTGGTAAATAAACCATGCTCCACAGGAAGAATCACACGATGGCTATTGATTCTTCTTGAGTTTGATTTCACGGTTGTTGTGAGACCTGGCAAGAAACATGTTATGGCTGATCATTTGTCTCGCATACCCAATGGTGAGGCTCCTACAGGGGTTGATGATGACTTACCTGACACTTCCCTGTTCATGGTGGAGACAATGCCTGAATGGAGTGAGAAGATTGTTAACTTTTTGGTTAATGGCTTTCCACCCAAGGAGCTTCGTAAAGATCTAGCTCGAAAGCTGATCAAAGAATGCGAACCCTATTGCCTGATAGCCGGGACTCTTTATAAAAGAGGAAAGGATGACGTTCTTAGGCGTTGTGCCCGAGAAGATGAGTATCTATACATTTTGCAAGAGGCACATATGGGTGTAGCCGGTGGTCACTTCTCAGGAGACTTAACTGCGCGAAAGATCTTACAATCAGGGTATTGGTGGCCCACTATGTTCCAAGATGCATCACTCTTTGTGAAGGGTTGCGATGAATGCCAACGATATAAGAAACCCCAGAGGAAAGATCAGATGCCCCTACATCCAATCAAAGTAAACCAACCATTTGAAAAGTGGGGTTTAGACTTTGTAGGTCCAATTAGCCCAGCGGCCCGAAACACACAATCTCGCTATATTATTGTGGCCACTGACTATATGACCAAATGGGCTGAAGCGAAAGCGACACGTAAGGCAGATGCGAGGACAACAGCCAAGTTCCTCTTTGAAAATATAATCACACGCTTCGGTTGTCCTTTTGAACTTGTGAGCGACAATGGAACGCATTTTATAAATGACGTGATTAAGGAGCTCACAACAAATTTCATGATATCCCATCACAAATCTACTCCTTATTATCCGCAAGCGAATGGCCAAGCCGAGAGTACCAACAAGACTTTAATCTCTGTTTTGACAAAGACAGTTGAAGCTCATCGCACGGATTGGGATCTAAAGCTTACGACAGCTTTATGGGCCTATCGTACTGCGTACAAAGTGGCTATTAATTGTACACCATTCAAAATGGTATATGGCCAAGAAGCAGTCATGCCGTGGGAATTTGTCATTCCAAGTCTTCGTGTTGCTACTCAAGAGGGTTGGGATGGTAATCCCTTAGCAGAACGTCTGTATATCCTTGAGCGGCTAAATGAAGAAAGACAATTGGCTGTATACAATGCCCTTGTGGAGAAGGATAGGAGGAAAAAATGGTTTGATCGCCATCTAAAGGACAAGGACATCAAGGTTGGGGATAAAGTCCTGATGTATGGAGTGCGAAACGAAAAGAAGAAGCTCAAATATGCTGGTAAGGGACCATATAGAGTATGTGAAATTACCCCGCAAGGTACCATCAGAGTGGAGACTCTCGACGGAGTTGAAACCATTGGATTCCTTAATGGGAGTAAATTCAAACGATACTATGACCCCCTGAGCCAGGAGGAGTTACACGCAATCCATCAAAAGAAGGCAGCTAAAGAACAGGCTGAGCTTAAAAAGATACAAGCAAGAGTCGAAGCCAAAGAACGTCAACAGCGTGCTAGGAGACAACGAGAAGCCAACTTGGGAATTACGCAAGTATTTTTCGAGGAAGCAAAGGAGGATGCATTGGAATCTGACCCACCTCTAAGATACCCAATTGAGTTACAGAGTCCTTACGGGGAGGTGCTGTATAATGCATTATTGGATACAGGAGCTCAACACAATTTGCTATCATATGGCGTGTGGTGTCAACTGGGAAAACCACCTTTATCCAAGAGTTCTATCCAAGTTCAAGGAATCAGCAAGAAGAAAACCCCTGTCTCAGGAATTCTGCACACTCCGGTTGCTTATGACAAGGGAACCATAATTCAAAGCTTTTTGGTTATGCCTGCTGGTACCATGGAAGGGACTGTAATCTTAGGGCGTAAATGGATGATGGCCACCAAGTGCAATATCGATTGGGCAACCAGACAAGTCACAACGCAAGAACCAACACTAGGTCTGACCGCTCAAAATCCCGCACCTAAGTCATCCACTCAAATATTAGATAATGAAAAATCACAAAGTCCAGTGGCAAAACCATCTTCGATTGTTGGCCACCCCTCTAACGCTTCAACGCCAAGAGTGGAAACAGGCAAGGCGGTCCATAAAGCTTCGCTTACTATGCCAAAGAGTACATACAAATGGGTCCCCAAAGCTTCGTTAACAGCTACTTTCCCTGCTCAATCTCGTTCAGCCACCAAGAAGCCTCGTAAAAGGAAAGCAGTTGCCCACCCGAGAAAGGGCAATGTAACATCGCGATGGATCCCTAAAAAATTATTAGTAGCCCAAGGGTACTATGAGGGAAATGACCAGATTTGGGTCCCTAAACATAAGCTGAATCCCTCTACATCACCTATAAAACCTTGCAAACCAATTGTTGCCACCCCAACGATAATTCAAGATCGTGGTAAGGGAAAGGTAACAGAGTGCTCCACACCACTTCTTCCAGAGTTAGTTTGGATTCCCAAACGATATCGATCATTACCACCTAGCTCAGGAAGGGGGGAGCCACATGAAGCTTCTAGCTCCTCATGCCAGGCACACGCTGATATAGAAGTTTCTACATGCTCTACACCTACTCTTGTCAACACCCAACAAAAAACTGATGAGTCTACGTCTCCCCTTGTAATAGTATCGTCGGAAACCATTTCCTCCATTCGTCAATGGGAGCGTACACTACCATCTCTACAATTGGATGTGGCCACAAGGGTCATAAAAAGCTATCTGCCCACATCACAACCTATGACCCGCTGGACAAATTGGTTCCAAGAGGCTGCAACATCATTGCAAATAATATGATCTACCCAAGGAAAGGGGGAGCATGTACTCATGCTCGACATTCTAATGCTTCCTCCTTAACCTTCTCCCCTGACCATGTAATTGCCAAATTCAAGGGGATGTATATATATAGCTTCATACATTTTTAAAAAATAAAAAAAAAACAAAAACAAAGAAAAGAAAAACAAAAAATAGTAAAAAGAGCAAGAGCACAAAAAGAGGATAAATATCTGTATACAATCAAGAACTAGATTGACCTGTCTCACAAACCTACTGATGCTATATCTGTGTTTGCAGATATGGCAGATGCACGATCATCATACACTTCATCCACTCCCGCCTTTGATGAGAGGTATCATCTGTACCTTTCTCAGATATTTCACATGTGCTATCCTGTTATTGAAACTGAATGGGATCATATAGATGTACTGGCCAGAGAGGAAAATGTTGAAGAATTAGAATGGCTAATTCGCCTATTGACCATGACTGACCCCTACTCCGTAGAGGAAATATCCCCGATAGCCCAATGCTTTCCTTTTCCACAAGATGACTATCCTCGCATGGTTATATTCTTGATGAGTTTATGTGGATGGGAAAATGAAAAGGAAATATCTGACAATGATGAATGGACGGATGAAACTCATGGCACTACTGAGGTTGACTTTATTTGTTTGGATGATGCGGATAGAGGCTTAGCCTTAGGACTAGAGCCAGGACTCTACAACATCCTCTTACCGTATTCTCAGTAGTAGTGTGGTGATTGGTAGGTAGGTTAGTGTTTTCAAGTTTTTTCTAGTTTAGATTCCTTAAACGAGTCTTGAAATTTTCACACTGATGTGCCTCTCGAGGTATAGTGCTTGTTAGTTGATTGTACAGGTTAAAAAGTTTGAGGTGGGTTCGCTTCCATATCTTGAGACTGCCGCAACGATCATCAAAATATATCTACATCACATTGCAAGCTGTCTCATCAAATCAAGGAGATCTCCAATTTCAGGTGTAATTCTTCCATACCCACTCTCTTTCGTTTTTTCTGTTCAATTAATTTCATAAACTATACGGCATGACCACATGGAAATTGTCATTGTACTACTTAGTTTTTGAAGTTGCTTGCATGCTAGTGTAAAACATTAATGAGCTTAACTTTATTGGAAATATTCCTAGGCAGCATGATGTCTTTAGTTAACCTTGGAATACGATTGTCTTAGGTCTAGGGTCAAACCATCTTAATGTTTGACACCTGGCCATGTGTGTGTTGACCTCTAGGACATAGCTTTTACCCCTTGTCGAAAGGATGTAAGAACACATTTTAGTTCAGGAGCAAAGATCAAAAGAAATAGATTTAAAAAAAAAAGCCTACAATAAATGGCAATACAAGGGTTAGTGTGCTTTAATGTTGGCCTATCGCCTTATTGATACTTGGTAGGCGAGGAGTATTCTACTCCAGACCGATGCCTTGGTTGGTAGGGGGTAGCCTTGCCTAAAGTGAGCTAATAGATTCCTGGATAATGCCTTGTGTTAAACATGGTACCAGGATCGATGTTAGTTTTGCCTTAGGAAGGTCGCCATTGTGTGTAAAAATTGTCACGTGCATTAAAAAAAAAAAAAAAAAGAGGCAAAAGGCTCCTGTAATTGTGATGTTTCTTGTGTCCCTAGACGTGTGGTATTAACTTATTCTTAGAGTAGACACAGTGTGGTCATCTGTTTATTTATTAAGCTTGGTTATTTTCCTTGACTTAGGCCAGTTATAAACCTTGATTAACCTGTGACACCTTGCTAACTCTTGAATTCCTTTCAATAATTTTAAACTCCTATTAATTTGCTACACTAGCTCACTCATGTGACTTTTAAACTAAGTTCTCATAGCAACATCCATTGTGGTCTCACATGCTTGAATTTATACACTTTATATCTTTTGAATTCTAGCATACCTTCACTCTACTTCCCTGTTTTGCAGACGGTCTACCACAACAACCCTCTTGAGCTTACCATACCATAGCTTCCGAGGACGGAATCTACATCAGGAAGGGGGGCATGTTAACCCATGGCGGACATGGCGACGTACTATATTTTATGTCATTAATTTAAATATTCTGAGTCATGGGCCGGGCTTGTCGGCACCATATGTTAAGGATGAAGGGATTGGGTGATCGCCGATGAGAGGCGCACCTTGGATATCAGTAGGATAAGGGTTAGGGTCGGCCGGCCATGTATGGGCGCCCAAGTGTGAACGGCCAAGTCACCTATATGAGTCAAATGTAACCCTAAAATCCTCATTCTCATGTGTTGTGAATAGAAGAGTGCTCTTGCCTTATCTCCTTGTTTTCCTTCTCCTGCGTGTGTGAGAGAGAGAGAGAGTGAGAGAGCGATCGAGCGCACTGTGTAGCGGCACGGCAAGGCGGCGGAGAGGCGGTAGAGCGGCGACGGCGGCTCCTCCTTCACGGCTGCGACGCGGGAATCCTTCAAGGCAGCAGTTAAGCGGTGAGTGACACACCCTTTGGCATTCTGTTTGAGCTTCCTTCCCTGGTTGTATGCTTGTAGTCATTCGTGGCTCGCATACGGTGTCTGGCAAGTCCCCAGCTACGACCTGTGCGGCAAAAGCGCACAATTTAACGATTGTTTTACGGATGACTATCCTCCCCATCTACCCCCTTCTCGTGGTGACTTAGACCATAAGGTAGAACTTCTTCCATGCATTCAATCACCTCACAAAGCACCATATAGACACGGCCCTTTGCACTAGCAAGAAGTGCAAGGTCAAGCAGTTGAATTGCTTGACAAATGTCTCATTCGCCCTAGTAGCTTCCCATTTGGTGCGCCTATCTTACTTGTGCAGAAAAATAATAAAACCCTTTAGGATGTGTATAGACTATAGAGCACTAAATAAAGTGAATATTAAGAACTGCTACCTAATCCCTAGAATTGATGACCTATTAGATAAATTGAAATGTGCAAGTGTATTTAGTAAAATTGACTTAAAGTTTGGGTATCATCAAATCCATATAGATCCTATTGATATCTTCAAGACTGCTTTCCATACACAATCAGGACATTATGAGTTCATTGTCATGCCCTTTAGTCTCACTAATGCTCCTGCCACATTTGCACACATGTGATGAATTTTTTATTATTATATATTATCAAAACTTTGTGATTGTTTTCTTTGATGATATTCTCATTTACAGTCACTCTGAAGAAGAACACAAGGATCACTTATGTATTGTCTTTGATTTACGAGAAAATCAATTATATGCTAACCTCGACAAATGTTCTTTCTTTCAAATTGAGATGGAATATCTAGGCCATATTGTATAGGCCGATGGTATTCGAGTAGACCCTAAGGAAGTCCAGACCATTCGAGACTGGCCTACTCCTAAAAATGCCCATGAAGTTAAATCTTTTCTAGGTCTAGCAAGTTTTTACCGTAAGTTTGTAAAGAATTTCTTGCTCATTGCTCTCCCATTGACTATCTTGCTCATTGCTCTCCCATTGACTATCTTGCTTTGCAAGAAGATAGTTTTTCGATGGGGTGACAGTCAGCGGAAGTCCTTCGAAACTTTGAAGTACTTATTGACCCATGCACTTATCCTACAACTCCCAGACTTTGATCGTCTTTTCTTTTTAATTGTCACAGCAGATACTAGTGGATTTGGCGTAGGCGTAGTCATCCTGCAAGATGACCATCCCATTGTAAGGTTCCCCCCTTCCACAAATAGGGGAAACACTTAAGATAGTCCGCTAAGTCTTATCTTAGAGAAAATTTCCTACTCATCGACACCTTGACCATACAGAGATTCAAGGATACGATTCATAGGTAAGACCTAGTTCTATCCCGCAGGGGGAGCGTGGTCTTCTAAAATCAAATCACCCATAGGGTAATTGATCACATAAATTAGGCAACTACAAGACTTGATTTCTAGAGGCAACGCTTTTTTCCTCATCCATGCAAGGCACAGCCGCTGGCCTAGTCTTCTAGAATAGAGTTGCCCGAGAACCTATTTATCTAACGTAGGGCTTTCACTTAATATGTTGGAAAGCTACCCGACTAATCGGGTCCACCCGTCCGTAGGATGGTGCCGTCGGGGCATTCCATCCTCCCACTTTCCACCCTACTCACGCGTCAATTTGTTTTCTAATTAATCCTACCACACTGTTTGACATAAACAAACATGTTCCTTAATTAAGACCCTTTTCACAAGGTTTGTTAAAACAGCCTTTTCTACAATATAATCATACCAAAGACAAGATTTATAAAAACAAAGTTAAACATGAATCAATTTCATACAAGCCAAAGTGGCTCTCTTATTCTTTTCCTTTATACCGCCGATGATCTAGAATTCGGCCTTTCAGCCTCCACATGCTGGGCAAAACCCTACGGGACCATACACCTCATCGTCGGCCCCGCTGGCGAGGACTCAAGCCGGCCTGTCGCCCTCTCAGGCTCCATCGCTCGATCCTCCCTCCCCTCAGAGGGATGTCTGCGCACTAGGGTGGGCTAATTCACCGCACTAGCCTGGGCCCTCAGAACTAGGCAGCATCATAATCACTCGCCTCAATCGGCAAACCTCATTATCCCAATGGTATGAGGGATACCATGGGCCAACTCCGGGCCTTACTAACGTCTCTGCCGTTCGGCTATACAAGCACAAGAACGGGGCAGCGTCAAGGCAGGGAGAAGTTATACCTGTACCTTAATTTAACCAAGATAACAATCCATTTACTCACTAAACCATAGGACTAGAATCCATGTTACCTTCTTAAGAAAACAATCCTTTTCTCACACAGATTTTAGCATTTCAACTTGAGATTGCGATAAGATATTCTTTATTAAGGCATATGCTGCTGTTTAAAAGAATACAAACTTTAAATGGTAAATCAATCAAATAGATCACTGTAACAATCAATAGAGAAGCCGGGGCCATACCTCAACCCCTAAGAATGATATATAATTGAAAAACAAAATATGAATATACCTTATAGAAATTTATCGTTTACCGTTGTCTTTGCTCGTATTAACAAGAGCTTTAGAACTTGACATATGAGAATAGAGTCTTCTAATACCTTGTCCTTTGATTGAAATCATCCAATAATCTCCAAGCTTTATCTCCTCTTACTCATACTGTGATTCTTCTCTCTTTCTAAGATCTATGGCAAAATAGCCTTCTCCTACAGGGCTACGGCATACTATTCTTTCTCTAAAAGAAAAGCTATGGAGTTTTGGTCTCTTCCTCCGAAAGGCTATAGCAATCTAAGCTTCTTTTCTGAGATATTAGATAAGAATGAAGGGATATATGCATCTCAAACTCTAGGATTACCTTGAGGCTACTTGCTGTCTTCTCACAGTTTTCTCTATGTAAAGACCCTGATAGAAACAGCAAACTGTTTCGGCCATAACTCTCTGATAAAAACTCAGAATAAGGTCATGTAGCCAGTCAAAAGAACGGGAAGGCATCTGGTCTACAAGGCTACGCGGGCAAAATAGGCAAAAACGTGTGTATATAGTCACAAACGCGCCATCTTTGGAAACACGTTGTTTTTCCACATTTTTAGTATGCATGGACTCTAAATGTGTAAAAGTACTCTAAATATGACCTCTTATCACCTAAAATCGAAATTCTATTTTTGGGGATACTTATCTCTTAATAGAACTATTCTTATGTTCTTATTTCTTTTAGGATTTTTGGAGCTAATATTTTTATTCTACACTTTTCTAATGTTTCTAGCCTTATTGTCTCACTCTTTCTAATTACACTCTCTTTTCTTATTGAAATCTATATTAAAAGAGACACATACATACGTGGCTTGGGAGGGACCTTACACCCATAGCTTATGAGAGCCGCAAGCTCAAACCCAATGAAGCCAAGTATAGTACCTATGACAAGAAACTTTTGGCTATTTTCCATGTCCTCAAAATATGGAAGCATTATCTCATGGGATCCGAGGTACTAATAAGATGGATCAACAAGCTATCAAGCACTTGTTGTTGACCCAATCCTTAATATCGGATCAGATTGCCACATCCAATGGGATTCTTTTATCCAAAATTTTCACCCTATGATCCAATATCAACCAGGCCGCGTTAATGTAGTTGTAGATGCTCTCAGTGTCACATACCTCTTGATGATAACCAAAGTTCTATTTGTAATTCTAATTTATTTGATGAGCTTAAACATGCTTATTTGAATAATGTGTCTACTATTCATGTGCAATCTTTTGATGCTATAATTGACTCATATGCTGATGATCCTAATTTTTCACCTGCATGGAATGCCATACATGCTAACAATTCTTTACAACTAAATGATTACTCTTATGCAAATGGATTTTTATTCTTTCAAAAGAGACTTTGCATCACTGCACCATTTAGAGAACTAGCCATAACTAAGATGCATGCTCCTGTATATATGGGACATAGAGGAATTTAATCCACATTAGCTACATGTAAAGAATATTTCTTTTGGCCTGACATGAAACATGACATTGCAAAATTTGTGTTTGAATGTATTGTTTGTCAAATAATTAAACGCCATCATGGTAAATATTTTGGTCTTTTAATTCCCCTACCTATTCCCAAAGGTCCGTGGGAAGAGATTTCAATGGACTTTATTACTAGTTTGCTGACTACATCCTCTCATAAATGACATGATATGGACCATAGTTGATAGATTTAGCAAGTAAGCATACTTTGTACCTTGCAAAGAAGACCCTGTCTGCCCCTCAAGCTGCTAAGCTGTTCATTAAGACTATCTTTCCTCACCATGGCTTTCCCAAAGTCATTCTTTCTAACCGAGATGGCTGCTTTTGCAATCATTTTTAGGTTGATCTATTCAAGAACTTAGGTTCTAAAATGGACTTTACATCTACTTTCCATCCAGAAGGCAATGGCCAGGCTGAAGCTACCAACAACACTATTATGGATCTTCTTAGATCCTATACTATTGACCAACCTTCTAATTGGGATCAACATTTGCCTCTACTTCAATTTACTTACAACAATACCTCCCATTCGGCTGGTCGAGCTCCCTTTGAAATTGTTTATAGCAAGAAACTTCCCATTCCTGTCTCTACCATAACTAGTGATGTTCCAGCTGTGCTGACACTTTAGCTCATGACCATGCTACTATTCTAGCTGAAGTCACTGAATCTATTGAGCACAATTGAAATAAACCACTCAAGCCAACAAGAAAAGACAACCAATGAAATTCAAAGAAAATGATCTAGTTTGGTTACGCATAGAGAAAAGTGGCTTAAAAAGAATATTGCCAAGCATCCTAAGATCAAGTTCGCTCCTAGGTTTTATGAACTGTTCACGATTATCCAACAAATCAATGAAAATGCATTCTGTTTGGGCCACTCATCACTGGAAGATACATAACTCATTCCACATTAGTTTATTGAGGCTCTTTAAAGGCCCCACTCCTGTTAACCCTGCTATTGATGACCCTCCTCTCCTCGAGGATGACTATGAACTTCTAGTACCTGAAAGTATTATTGACCACCATAACCAAACAACCACCCGTACTCGCACTGTGTATCATCATTACTTGGTGAAGTATAAGAATCATTCTATTGAGGAATCACAATGGATTCCTGAAACATCGCTTACCTTGCACTACCAACACTTAATTCTGGCATGCCACTCACATTCACATTGATTCTTTTATGGACACCAATTCGCCGATTGAGGCAGTGTCATAGTTCTTTCATATGTTTTGGCACCGATTCACCAACTGAGGAAGCACATTCATTTAGTGCCGATTCATCAAGACTGAGGCAGCACATTCATTTAGTGCCGATTCGCCGATTGAGGCAGCATGTTAGTTTAGTGCCGATTCGTCGACTCAGGTAGCACGTTGATTTAGTGCCGATTCACCGACTGAGGCAGCACGTTGATTTAGTGCCGATTCGTCGATTGAGGCAACACTATAGCATGAGGTTGGCCACCCTTGCTTTTGCTTATTTCACACAAATGAGGACAGTTACTTTTTCAACCCCGCGGTATTTTATGGAAATGAGAATTGTGGAATTAATTGATATTTTATGTGATATTTATGGTATGCTCATTTGCCACATGGTCGTGATTGGTTACACGCGAGAGCGTGGAGCAGTGGTGGTGACATCGTGTTGGGTGGATAAGCAAGATTTAATGTGTCTTGTGTTTTTGGTGAGCAGATCAGTGCACAGAGTAGCGTGGGTGCGATGGATTTTGGCCGGTGTGCGGCCATTGGATTTTGATGTGCGTCGATGGTTGCCCGCCGCTTATAGTTTCATTTAATTAAATTGCTACAATTTGAATGTAAATAGCCAAGCTTGGGGACCAAGTTACTTTTTGATATTAATGGCCCAAAGTGGAATGCATCAAGCTATTTTTGAGCACTTGCTTTTTGCTAATAATTAAATACATGCATGAGGAAGCGTGCTCACTCATGCATGGGGGGGGGGAGATTGAACCCACTCTTGGTTGTTACCATATTATAGTAGTGATGTGTGTGAACACACTTAGGACCGCCGGGGCACTTTTTCCCTCACTAGGAGGTTTTTTCCCCCGTGCATTGTATATATGCCCATTATCTTCTAGGGCTTGTTATCTTTCATTTTTGGCACTCATAATACACTACTGTGTTGTGCTCAAGCTTCCTCATCTTCTTGAAGTTGTGTGTGCATTCCTGCAACCCTAATTCCAACAATTGGTATCAGAGCAGGCTTCCTCCTCCCGGGCAGCATCACCGGCACCTGCCGCTTCATCTCCTCCGATTGCGACGAGGTTTCACGAGCGTCTGCAGGTTAGTATATGCCGTGGGATAGCCCGTAGGGCTTGGTCGTTTCAGAATTTTGATCTGAAGTCATTTCGCCCTTCGTTTTTGCATTCCAAGTACTGCGCAGGCAAAATCGTCCTACTGTGCAGATTTTCTGTCAAGATTAAAATCTGCAGGACAGGTGCCCATTCGTCTGTTTTGGGCTGTGCTACATAGCACAGGTCGATTTTATACAGGTTTACCTCTTACAGACAACATTTACATCTAGTAGTACAGTCATTGGCCATGGCTGACAACAATGATGTATTCCGCATGTTGGCTGCTGAGGATAAGTTGGATGGCACCAACTATCCATTGTGGGCATATATGATGCGACATGTATTGGTAGCAAAGGGGTTATGGAACATTGTGCAGGGTATTGATGCACGTCCTATTGTGGCTAGGAATGCTGCAAACACATCAGAAACAGGTACTGTTGATGATGGTGCAGGCACAAGTGCTGTAGCAGCTGTTCGAGAACCACCACTTTCAGCAGAGCAGATTCGTTGGGATGGTAGAGATGCGCAGGCTCATGCCTTGATTGCGCTGTCTGTCAAACGTACCATTATCCCACATATTCGCTCCTGCAGGACTTCTAAGGATGCTTGGGATGTACTTGCCACATTGTATCAGGCAAGAAATGAGGCTCGTGTTGCTTATCTCCGAAAACAGTTGGAGAGTGAGCATATGAACGAAGGTGATTCTATGGATAGCTTTTTGACAAAGATCAAGGATTTCAAAGAGCAGCTCATTTCTGCAGATGAAATCCTGTCAGACAGTTCACTTGTGCAGACTGTTTTGAATGGTCTACCAGATTCTTATCAGGGTTTTGCTTCCACTCTTCGCTTGATGATGAAAGGCAATCCCAATGCCTTATCATTTGAGGAGTTAGTTTCTGTTTTGCTGCAAGAAGACCAGTCAAGGCAAAACAGGAATATTATGCGTGTCGCAGATCAAGCTTTCGTTGCTAGTCAGAGAAGCGGGAAAGGTAAAGCTGGCTTTTCTTCTAGTAAGCAGAAATCTGCAAATGCTGCGCAACCAAAGAAGGAAGACAAAGATGAGAAGAAGGGTGACAAACAGAAGACATTTTGCAGGTACTGTAAGGGAAATGATCATGTCATCAAAGCGTGTCCTAAGCTGGCTGCGAAAGAGGCTAAGAAGAAAGAGGCTGGTATGGCTGTTGCAGATGCCTCTCCTTCTAACAATGAATCTGCTAATGTTGTGCTAGATACAGAATGGGCATTCAATGCGCAGTGCAGTTATGACCCATCTTTGCATGACACATGTATGTCTGCAGTAGATTCAGATGTATGGTACTTTGACAGTGGTGCCACTAAGCATATCACCTCGCAGCGCAGTTTATTCACTTTCCTTGAGTCTGCTCCCACAGGGAATACTGTCACTTGTGCCAATAACTCCTCTTATCCCGTTAAAGGAGTTGGACAGATTGTGCTGAATGTTGCAAATGGCAACACCTTTACACTTTTTGATGCATTGTATGTGCCAGGGATCAAAAAGAATCTGCTGTCAGTCTCCGCATTTGCCAAAACAGGTTTGGTTGTAAAATTTGTGGATGACAGATGTACTGTTCATGATCTCTCTTGTGGTGACATCATTGTAGCATCTGGTTCACTATGTCGAGGGCTGTATAAGCTCAATATGGATGGCAAATGTGTAGAGGATTCAGCATGTGCTATTATGGATACGCAGGCTATTTCAAATGCAAAACTGTGGCATGCACGTTTTGGTCATCTGAATTTTGCAAGTTTGCTGCGCCTGCAGAAATCTGAAATGGTGTCTTCTTTGCCTAAGCTTGAGGCACCTGTCAAGCATGTTTGTGAGGGCTGCATATTGGGTAAAATGCAGCGTGCTTCCTTTCCCAAAGATGGATCAGTGAGAGCTGAACGTAGATTGCAGCTTGTTCACAGTGATGTTTGTGGTCCCATGCAAACTCCATCATTTGGAAACTACCTTTACTTCGTGACTTTCATTGATGATTTTACCAGGCATGCATGGGTATATCCTTTAAAGGCAAAGTCCGAAGTGTTTTTGTGCTTCAAACAGTTTTTGGTTATGGCTGAAAATGTGTCAGAAAGTAAGATGGGCACCCTCCGTTCAGATCGAGGGGGGGAGTATATGTCTTCAGAATTTAATGCATTTCTGGCTGAGCGTGGGATAAAACACCAATGTACAGTGCCGTATACACCACAGCAAAATGGTGTGGCTGAGAGAAAAAACAGGTCTCTCATGGAAATGGCAAGATGTATGGTTAAGAGTCAAAGTCTACCACATGGTTTTTGGCTTGAGGCTGTCATGTGTGCCACTTATGTACTAAACAGGTGTCCCACCAAAGCATTACAGGTTGTCACTCCATATGAGGCTTGGCATAGCCGCAAGCCATCTGTTGGCCATTTACGTGTTTTTGGTTGCCTGGCATATGCATTAGTGCCTGTGCAACATCGCAGAAAATTGGATGACAAAGCTGTCAAATGTATTTTTGTTGGATATAGTGCTGAGAGCAAAGGCTATCGTTTGTATCATCCACAGACAAAGCGCATTTTGGTTAGCCGTGATGTTGTATTTGTGGAAGATGCAGTTCAGCCCTTGGTTTCATGTACTAAGGAGACAGATATCAGCTCACGTGATGTCTATGATACATTGTTGCCTCTTTTCAGTGGTGCACAGTCAAGTGCAATACCTCATGAGGCAGTTTTTCAGCCTATGCAGGTTTTAAATGATGGCACAGATCAGCCTATATCTGATGCAGATGTGCATGATGCACTTGAGGATGAGAGACAAGAGATTGAGGGCTCTAGGAACATGCCTAGATGGCTGGTGCAGACTTTGCGTGACAGCAAGTTGGATGCCCCTTTGTCTAGTCGCACTCGTTCTGGCTCTCATGGTGCCTCTTATGCGTCAGATTGTTATGCATTGGCTGTTTCTAGTATGTGCGATGAAAGTGAGCCTGTTTCATTTGATGAGGCACAAAGTTCAGAAAATTGGATGGCTGCTATGCAAGCAGAATACGATGCTATTATGAAGAATAGTACATGGTCTTTATGTGACTTGCCCCCTGGCAAGAAGGCGATTGGCACTAAGTGGGTATACAAATTGAAGCGTAAGCCTGATGGCACAGTGGATCGCCATAAGGCTAGGCTTGTTGCAAAAGGTTATGCTCAAGAGAAGGGCATTGATTTTGATGAGACTTTTGCTCCCACATGTCGTATGACCACTGTTCGTAGCATCTGTGCATTAGCAGCTCATAATGGTTGGAATGTACATCAGCTGGACATAAAGACTGCGTTCTTAAATGGAGATTTGCATGAGGAGGTGTATGTATCGCAGCCTCGTGGTTTTGTTCAAAGAGGGCAGGAAAACAAAGTGTGCAGGTTAAAAAAGGCTTTATATGGTTTAAAGCAAGCTCCACGAGCTTGGTATGAAAAAATACATGCATATTTGACTGCACATGGGTTTCAGAATAGTCCAACAGAAAGCACTTTGTATGTTAAACGTGTGGATGGTGTACATCTAATCATTGCTCTCTATGTCGATGACATGCTGCTTACAGGACCAAATGAGAGTCATATTGCTGATTTTAAGGCTGATTTGAATGCCTCTTTTGAGATGTCAGATTTGGGGCATTTGCATCATTATTTGGGGATACAATTTAAGCAGTGTGATGGAGGTATTGCTTTGTGTCAGACAAAGTATATTGAAACATTGTTGCGGAGATTTGGCCTTGAAGACTGCAAGCCTATTGCTACTCCAATGGAGACAGGTTTGAAGTTGAGTCTTCATGATGCTGGAGATCACTTTGATGTCACACTCTATCAGACAGCTGTTGGTTGCCTCATTTATGTATGCATTACGAGGCCAGACATTCAGTTTGCAGTCTCACAGGTGAGCAGATTTATGCATAGCCCAGGCATTAAGCATTGGCAGGCAGTGAAGCGTATCTTTCGCTATTTGAGTGGTACTCGGCATCTTGGGTTGTTTTATCCCAAGGGGGGATCATTGCCGCCAGATTTACATGTTTTTTCAGATTCTGACTGGGCTGGTTGTTATGACACACGCGTGTCCACGAGTGGTTTTTGCTTCATGCTTGGAAGCTCATGCATATCATGGTTGAGCAAGAAGCAGCCTACTGTGGCCACTTCTAGTTGTGAAGCTGAGTACAGGGCAGCTTTCACAGCTACGGTTGAGTGTGTGTGGCTCAGACGCCTTATGGCTGATTTGGGTGTTGGGCAGCCATCTGCCACCACCATCTTCACTGACAGTCAGAGCGCATTGGCAGTTGCGCGGAACCCAGTGTTCCATGCTCGTACGAAGCACATTGAGGTGCACTACCATTATGTCAGGGAGAGACTCTCTGCAGGAGAGATCAGTTTGGCTTATGTGCCAACACAGGATAACCTTGCAGACCTTTTCACAAAGGCTCTGCCTCGTGAGAAGTTCGAAGCTTTTCGCAAAGCTTTGGGCTTACTCCCTTTTGTGGATTCGTCCACATAGCTAGACACTTCCCTATACATGAGTGCTAGCTCTTGTTCACCGCATCACTCCAGGGGGGATTTGTTACCATATTATAGTAGTGATGTGTGTGAACACACTTAGGACCGCCGGGGCACTTTTTCCCTCACTAGGAGGTTTTTTCCCCCGTGCATTGTATATACGCCCATTATCTTCTAGGGCTTGTTATCTTTCATTTTTGGCACTCATAATACACTACTGTGTTGTGCTCAAGCTTCCTCATCTTCTTGAAGTTGTGTGTGCATTCCTGCAACCCTAATTCCAACATTGGTCGTGCATAGTTATGCTTTTTTTTAATGTCTTCTTGTCTATTTATCAAGCTTATGATATGGTTATGGGGTTTTATTATATTAGCACTTTGAGAGTTAGATCATCTTGCACCAATTGACAAACACAAAGATTGGACATACCAACACCAATGTTTCACTACCTATTGTTTCTATAATGCTTGGATTTTCTTATCAACCATAGAAGCACCTTATGTGTTTGGGGTGTGTTACTAGTTCAATAGATCTTCTACTTCACATTTAAATTCCTTATGAATTTTAGGAAAAATGCTTCTCATTAGGACTAAATAGTTATCTATATTATGCTAAAAGAATTGTTTCATGGTAATAGTATAGACAAAACAAAGAATTTCATAATGTATAGCATGACTAAGTGATTAGGAAATAGGTTGTACATATGAATTATCTTGTCCAATTACCAATGACAGCATCATGCGATCTACAAAAGCACTTATGGAAGTGCGAAGCATATAACTGCAGGCTATGAGGTCATAGTTTTGGACATGCAAGTTGCACAATTACCAATGAAAGCATGTGATCTACAAAAACACACATGGAAGTGTGAAGCATACAACTACAACGTTAGGGAAGTTTGAATATTTCATAGCCTTGCAAACAAGAAAAAAAAGCCTTGTATAAGGTCATTGTTGACATGTGCTTTTAAGGTTAAAATAAGTGAGAAATTCATGTAGGTGTGCCTTTAATTAATTCTTTCTAAGTTTATGTGTTTTACTTTGTAACAAAATAAAATATAAGAGTGAGAAACTTAAACTACTAACTTTCAAGAAAGAGAAGCTATACTACTTCAAGTTTCTCTTATGTTTCAACAAACTAATAATATTATTATAAGAGAGATGTTCTAATGAAAGATACATATTAACGCATGGATTTTTTTATAATGTTGTACTAATAGTTGGGCAAAGTGCAATCTCAATGCCATTGGCTGAGACAATGCTCACATGTTAGCTAGGGCCATCATCAACAATCAAAATCTTAACTGTGACCCCTTACCCTCTTGTGCCATGAATTGAAAAGGTGGCTTAACACCTTCCTAAACAATTTCTTTAAAAATTGATGTAAAGGCTTTTCAAGTCTTATCTTTTCAAGCTCCTCCATGACCAAATGTGCAAAGAACAAACCCATGGAAATGAAATTGTGACTTGTGAGCACCATAATGTGTAAGGGGAGTGCGGAAGGGTGGAGTGATGAGTCGATGTGCCACATAGTCACTCAAAATTCAATTAAAATAAATAACTTTTAGCTACATACCAGATTTAGAAATCATGTTCGTTTTCAATTCATGAAATCATGTTCATTGTTCAATTCATTGTGAATCTGAGGGCTGATTCTTAAATTTAAGGCGTACTTTCTTTTTTGGAGAGATGGATACTGAATGTTAGGGACAATTTCTACCCAAGGATCATTTTCAAGGTGGTTTCCCAAATTCTTTTAGGTTGGCTTTTTTAATGCAATAAACTACTAACCTACATTCAATTCTAGGTAGTAGGATGGTAGGGTGAGGGGGAGATTTTGAAAATCAGGAGTTGTGAGCTCTACATATGTGTTAAGCTCACAACCGCGTCCATGAACATGTAAACCTTGGTTTAAAGTTGTGAGCTAGTTTTGCCTACCAACACAACCAAGGTAGGTGTGGAAAAAAGTCCTTATTAGTAGTCAGTCGCCTTGCATGGGCTTTGCTTGGGTTGGGGTCAAGCTTGATTTTTGGCGGGCACCCTTGCCCTTCAAAAAGTGACAGGTTTGGTGAAACGTAGCAAGTTTTTTGTGTGATTTTTGACAGGCACTTCAAAAATTTTGTATATATTTTACGACCGTAAAGCTCAAAAACGGGTGTGACGCGCATCAAAAAGCGAAAAAGAGACTATGGTTGGGGTTCAAAGTTCAAGGATGAGTTCTTTCCTGGAGAACCAATAGGCTACAACCGACACAACAAGAGGCACCAATTTTAGGCTAACTTTTTAGGTACTTAAGATTTGAAGGGGTTGGATTTGGCATATAAATTTGAAGATGGATGATAATGCTGAAAAGTACAATATGTGGGGCCATGTGGTGGTGCAAGATATGAGGTTTCAATGACATGGACTCACGGGTTGCCATATGGAGGTGTAGTGGCTAGCAGGCTCCTCATCTTGCTACCACATGGCCTGGGGGAGACAGCTTACTGGTAAAGGCTAGATGTGCTCTCCTGCACTGTGGGGGTTTCTTGGGTCTTGGGACTGTTGAGCTACACAAAGGTTTTCCCGCTATGTATATGCAAGGGGATGATGTGTGTTTTCTCGTGTGTATTTGAAAAAAAATGGGAATTGACAGGATGGGAGCCAGGGGCCATGGCCATAGCAGACACACCCACCAACAAGGGGAGGGAGGGCCTCAGCTTTGGAGAGGGCTTGGGAGAACGTGCAGCCCATGTTGTTTCGGGACGTTCTGTGAATTTTGGCGGGAGGTTTTTTGAGCAGGGTCACCACACCGCGCCGCTCTGTACCCCTGCCTGCCATTTTTGATCTGTGCAGCGTCACAGCTTTGGTTGAATCTCTGCTATAATGCCCGAGAATGTGTGCTTTGGGCGTGGACTGCAGCAGCAGCGGCGCTTGCGGCTGAAAACCGGGTTAGTGGGGGCGACGAGGAGTGGCGCATGCGGTCCAGCCACCCCTCTGCCCAGCTGGAAGCTCTACGAGAATCCCTTCTACGAGGGTCTCGCTGCCGTCGTGGCCGCGGCCGCGGAGGCTGCGGCAGCGGCTGTGGAACCAGATGAAGAAGAAGACGACCGGGCAAAGCAAGAAGGCGCCAGAGAAAGCGTCGCTGAAGCTACTGTAGCCATGGACGGAGCCTTGGCTTCGGGCAGAGCCCCGGCCGCTCGGCCCCTTTTAGTGTCCACCCGCAAGTACGCCGCTTCTTTGTGGGAGGAGCTCCAAGAGGAACTGCCCGCCCCTCGCCCCTCCCCCCTGTGTGGCAGCCCCGTTAGCCACCTCCAGTCCCGCCCCTCCTCTCTTTCCAACTCCGACTCCCCCCACTCAGCCAACCAACAACCCTCCAAGGTAATGTCCCACTAATCCCTTCTCATTCGCTAATCCAGTCCCTAATCACCAGCCATTGCACGCCAAAGCTGTTCCAATCAACGCTTTTTCAAGATCTCGCCGCCTTAATCCTTGCCCATCAAAAGCCTAAACGCTTTAATTAATAGGCGATTACAAGATGTTTCAGATATTATCTTGCATATTTCGTTTATTATGCAGATGCTCTTAAACCTCTACAGTAATTAGTTCAACCCCGGCCTTAAGATGCTTCACATGCTCTTACCCCTTATTATTGATACTCCGCACAGTTAGCTTAACCCAACCCTAAAAAGATTACAAGATGCTTAAGATGCTCTTACCCCTCAATAATAGACTCTTTTCCACCCTCTAGCGTGCTGGCTAATCTCTTTACAATCTGTAGGACCACCTAGCCTAAGATGAGCTATTGTATATGCCCCAGAAACTGTCTCCTCTTCCAGCCCTCTTACAGCTCTGCACAATACCTCTAACACCAGCCTTAATTACTAGCCGGAGCGCTAACGAGCCATTGCAAGATGCTCCAAGATACCTTCGGTGGCCTAATGACATTGCTAATGGGCGATTACAGAATGGAGTTGATGGAGTCTGTGCTAATAGTCTATGCTGTGCATTATCGAGTTGATGATTTGAAGCCTTGTGAGGAGTCTAGATCGCACTTAGGTTTTGGTTAAGCTTGGGAAATAGCCTGGATATTTGATTCCAGTGTGTTCTGTGTATACGCTTCCATCTTTCATGACTTGATCTCTTCTGTATTGTGCTCTTTTTGCAGGCCTCAAAGGTGTCCACCAGGAGCCGACAAGCCACCAGACGCCCTCAACCTCCAGCCTCCATCAGCCCTCCTCTGAAGACGATCACGCTCATGCGCCCCAAATCAGGAGATGCACTGCGGCTTCGAAGTTCTGCTTCCAAATCAGCCAGCTCTAGTCAAGCCTCTCCTCTAGGGGTATGCTCTCCAACACCTCATCACAGTCTCAGGACTTGCATGCATATTCAAACTGCCCTTTTTCATATCTGCTAGTTCTTTAACTCAAAAATTGAACTTCAAAGCTTGTCCCTCACAAGATCCACAATATCATCCATCACACCCATCAAATGATCTACAAGATTGCTGGGCTTGTGTTTGAAACACCACTTTTGTTAAAATATAACAGTGACATTGGCCTCAATTATCTGCAGAGAGATGCAGTGGAGCAAGCTAATCTCACAGACAAGCACCACCTCGCTGAGACTGGGCTTATCACCTCTCCTCGCGACTACATTAAAGCATTGAATAGATCCCGAGCCCTTGAAGAGAACCAAATGGAAAGCTCCCCTATTATATCAGCCTTGAGTGAGGAGCTCAGACGGGCACTCACCAGAGTGAAAGAGCTTGAAGTTGCTCAGATCTCAGCACGCAAGGAGGTCGATGGTTTACTCAAAAGATTTGCAGATGAAAGAACAATGCTCAGAACCAGAGAGCAAGAGAAGATCCAGGCTGCTGTTTTGTCAATTGCTGAGGAGCTAGACAAGGAACGGAAGGCGAGAAGGAAGCTAGAGATGGAGAACAGGAAACTTTCCAGGAGTCTAGCAGAGGCCAGCAAGGTGACTGCAAAAGCTGAGAAAGAGCTAGACAAGGAGAGGAAAGCTCGGCAGCTAATGGAAGATGTGTGTGATGAGCTTGCAAGGGAGATAGGGGAAGACAAGGCAGAGGTTGAGGAGCTCAAGAGAGAGCATGCCAAAGCCAGAGATGAGATTGAAGAGGAGCACAGAACTCTGCAGATGACTGAGGCTTGGCGTGAGGAAAGGGTTCAAATGAAGCTTTCTGAGGCAAAGCTTGAGCTTGAAGAGAGATGCATGGTCTTGGACCAATTGAAAATGGAGCTTGATATGTACTTGAACTCCAGGAAAAATCAGAGAGTTGAGGCTTTCCTCGAGTGTCGAGGTGAGGCTTTGAGAGAGGCTGCAGAAAAACTGCAAGCAGAAACGTCTGGGTCAATGCTTTTGCTAAAAGATACGAGTTGCTATCGACCACATTCTCAAGATGATGCAGTTTCTTCTGATGATGTACATTCCCTTCGTCTGTCCCGGGATAACATTAGGGGTCAGTCTGAATGGGTCGTGCATTCTAATGCACATGCAAGGGATGACGCTCAATGGATTATGCATTCTACTCAACATGCCAAAGAAGATTCTGGCTGGGTTATTGCTTCTGACAGACATGCCAGGGAAGAATCTGACTGGGTAGAGTCTAATGCGAATGCCCATTTAAATGTGCTTGATAGACCATGGACTAATCGTAAGCCACCTTCAAGGAGGAGAAGAAACGAAGCAGCCATGAAATCCCATGGAAGCAGGCCAAAGGGGCTTAGTAGTTTGGGTGACAGGGATCTGGGAGAGGATAGGTTTAGAGATGAAGAAATTAGAGACGAAGCTGAGAGTGATGATGCTGGGAGTCGATTGGAGGATGCTGCTGAGGGCAGCTATAGTGATCAAGAAGAGGAGAGCAACTGGAGTGCAGATTGTGATGATGATAATGGGGAAGCAAGACGGGGCTCACAGAGTGCAAGTGAGGTGGAGGAAGAGAATAGGTCAAGATCCTCACCAGAGTCTAGCAGAAGGATGTATACGTTACCTGAGAGGATGAAAGAGGCTGGGCATGGTGTAGCAAGGTTTAAGCAAAACCATGATGCGGGTGCCACCCTCATGTCTGCAGCCAGAGAGCACCCCTTCTTTCCCCATATGAGGGGCAATGCAGAAGATGACAGTGAATTATCATCTGTTGCAGGGTCCTCCCCAGTTTACAAGCATCATTTAGCTAGTCCAGATTTCATGACTCAGAAGGGAAGCTGGCCCCTCATAGATTCAACCTACCATAGTGCATCTCAAGGAAGGAGAGCTCCCGTAAAGGGCTCTGTAGAGTGGTCAAAGCCACTCAGGAGCAACAGCCTACAGGCAAAGCTGCTCCTGGAAGACAGAATGAATGGACCAGATTTCCAGCTCAGGCACTCCAAGGGAGTGAGATCTAAAAGATAAAAAAGATGCAAGAAGTATTTCCAGTGCTTTGGGCTAAAATAATGATGCATTTGCTCTAGCTGAGGTAGCAATTCTGCAATTGCTGTTGGCTTCACAATGCAAGGAATCAATCCAAAGCATCA
>NC_141097.1:9715216-9925216 GCF_041138505.1 Cibotium barometz | reverse complement strand
TAGAGATCGAGGATATGCCCAAAAATTCACCCAAATATGCAAGGCAATCCAATTAGCTAAGAACTCAAAGAAGCCAACCTAGGAGAGGGTACCGAATGACCATTTCTCAAAGGAGGTCTTGGGAAACATCAAAGATTGTGAAGAGGTGAATACCTAAATCCTTTGCTAGAGGTAGTGAGACTCAAGGATGGCTCATAAACCTTTCATTGTTGGGTACCCTACTAGAGCAAGGGATGCACAACCAAGCCTTCGCTTCAATATAAGAGGCGTACCTAGCACAGTGAGGCAAGCCAAAGCAAGCAAGAGGAAGCCTTAACATCACAATTCTTCCATTAAACAAATGTGGAGGACAAGGGTGTTCAATGAAAGCAAAGAGAGCAAGAGAAAGAGGTGGCATCAATCTTGGTGAAGAAAAAAACAATGATATTGAAAAAACAATGGAAAACCCTTGAAGCCAAGGCCATAATTGCATCAAAATCATGCACGGTGGCATTTACGTGGGATTAATTCTTTGGTGTAGCAAGATACTTGCTACTTTTTATTTCTTGATTATCTGTTTACTATACTATAGTGAAAAATCTTGAAAAATACAAACATCGAAAGCCCTAAAAACCTATAAAAATACAAACATCGAAAGCCCTAAAAACCTATAAAAACTCTAAAAAACCATGAAAAGAACCTTGCAAGCAATTCTGATGCTAGGATCAGGTGCCTATGCATTTGCGATCACACAAAATCATTACTCTATCCTATTCTAACCTGACCTTTGAATACGAGACTTTGTCTCATGCACCAACTTTAGAGAGTGGTAGTAGACCACATGTAGACCTCCCTGATTGTGTCCCTGATTGTGTAATAATCTAGCTTGAATATGATAACTTTATCTCATGCATTGACTTTAGGGAGTGGTATTGGACCCACATGTGGACCTCCTTGATTGCACAATACTCTAGCCCAAAAGTAGACCAAGATTCCATCACCAAACAAAAGAGACTAGATCAATGAAAGGGCTCATGTTACTCACCAAACTCAAGAGATAAGAGATATTAGTGAGAATGTAGGGAAATGAGCACAAACTCGTTCATTAGCTATTGAAGCCTATGTGCTATGGCATTGCAGTTATAATTAGACTATAAAAGTCCCAGCTACATTGACCATAATGGGTTTCTCTTGGAGCAATGTATTTCCAAGCATTTCGATGTCATGAATAGAGATTGTGGATAACCCAAAAGTCATCATCGCTATGCACAATGGACATGAATTCTATGTAGATACGGAAGGAAACTGGTATATCCCCACACAAAACTCCTCATGTATCAGATTATTTGGCACACAAGGACCTTATAGAGTCATCCATGAAACTTTAAGAGTTGACACAAAGCCTGTTAAGGCTAAACCTCCAAATGTAATAGACATATTAAGGTGACATAGGCTTGTACAAGAACGCCCATGGCAACCTCTTTACCATCACCATTATACAGAGGGATGTGGACACAAGTTTTTGATGCACCCTTAGTCAGTTGTTATCATCCAGCCAGTGTGATCAAACTACATATGTGGCTCAGGATGGTAGCTGATACATCCCATGAATGGTCAAAGAATGAGGAGTATAAAAAGATTCGGGTATGAATAAGTCTTCACATCCAATACAAACTTAGAGTGTAGAACTTTAAGTCCAAGAGAAGCAAGGACTTTGAGACCAAAAAACTCTATGGTGAGAATATAATTTTCATTCTATTCTACACGAGAAACTACCCCGCAGACCTAAAGATTTTTATTAGACCCTATAAGGAAGGAACATTTAACTTCCATTGGTATGATGGCGAGAAACTCCACCTTTAAAAAGAACCAAGTAGTGGTGCCAATCCATTTAGGATGGGGAACCTCAAGAGTTGAGAGCCAAGAATATAGAGCCTCAAGTATACTAGTAACTCCTAGAATACCAGTTTGGAGCACTAGCCTATGGTTATGCAGGACCATCCTGCCCTCAAATTAGCCAATGGCAACTTAGGAACACCCTTAGGAATTCTGTTGGCATGTGTGTCCTGACCTATAAACATACATTTGGCATTTGTGGACTTTGGAAAGTCCATAAATTATGATGTGATTCTCAATCGCACATTCATGCATTAAATGATGTTAATCCACAATTGGGGAAGAGATATAATCTACCTTTGATATAAGATGATACACCATTAAGGTGAACCTAAAGAACCATTTGTACATAGATGCAACTGAATGACTATTGAATTAGGGTATGATAATACAACACATTTAAAAATCATAAACATGTATCATGTAAATGGACATAGTTGTAAAAAGTGTGAGCATGTAGAGGAAACTTCCATTGCTTCACTAGCCGACCCAGATGAAGAGGAAAACTGGATACATTTTTTGGCTACAATGAACACATGTCTAAGAACCATAGGAACCCAATTTTATGACAAAGATAAAAACGATATCATTCCAATCAGAACCTTATCTTCCATAGTCTCAGAACTAAAAGGGGTTCTATCACCTAAAAACTATGAAGTAATGATGGATATATCTTCCAAGGAGGACATAGTCATCCTACTCAAAGCTTGCAGTATAGGCTTCCAAACTAGATATGCCTCGAGATGGGTAGATAATGATGAGAAGGATAAGGAAGTGTTAGCAAAACACCATGCACTCCTTAGAGAATTCCTCGAAAGGAGAGAAGCTCACCTAAAAAAGCCAAAAAATAACTGATCCAAATTATAAGGATCCACCAAGCCTTGATGTGATGAAGAACACTATTTGCCATATGTCAAAGCCTTGAAAGCCATTGAGGAGTTCTATTCCAGCTCAAAGAATCTCATGAAGAAGTCAAGTTTTGACACCTGAAAAGAGGACTAATAAAACCCTAAATGAAGATAATCCCAAGGATTCAGGCTCAGTTGACTCCAAAAAGACATTCAAGTCTAGACGAAGAAAATAAAACAAAGCCATACAAGAGGGAGGAATAAAAGAAGAATCCCAAAAGGTTAGTTCCAAGGATAGTGAATAAGAAAAGGACTGGAGATAAGTCCCCTCACATTTTAGGAACTACAAGGATGAAAAGAGAAAGGTATGTGCACATAGGTGTGTCTTATGATGGACCCTTAGGATGCTAAACAAACTGACTTAGCACAACGTAGGGAAGAATAAAAATAATTCTAAATCTCTATAGACTTGAGGAGGAGACCAAATTAACAAAGGTGCTCAAAATACAGAGATGTGTTTGATTGTGTTTACTTGGAGCTATTTAGATCTAAAAGGAGTCCCTCCAGAAGTATGCCAGCATACCATGGACAGTGTAAGGCTGATCAAATAGAGGCCATACACTTATAATAAACTTTTTTTAAATAATGAAGGGAGAAGTTGATAGACTTATCTTTGCAGGTTTCATATGTGAGATAGAGCACACAGATTGGGTGTCACTAGCAGTCATAGTACTAAAGAAGAACGGCAAGATTCGCATAGGCATAAAGGCAACTGCTACTACCACAGTGAGAGACCATTACTCATTACCATACACTGAACATGTGCTCAAAAGAGTAGTAGAAAAAGAATCTTATAGCTTCTTAGATGGCTTCTCTAGATACAATCAAGCATCTATAGATTCCAAAGACCAACATAAGTTTGCTTTCACAACAGAGTGGGGAATATATGCATACCAAATAATGCCATTTGGACTCATAAGCATGCCAATTATGTTCCAATGATTGATGTCTACTATGCTTACAAGGATTACATAAATTCTTAGAGGTATTCATGGATGACCTCTATGTGAACTCAAGGTTGAGAAGAGAGCATATTCCACATATGCGGCAAGTGTCTGAAAGATGCAAATACTATAGACTATGCTTGAATCTAGAGAAATATGAATTCATGGTTACACATGGAAGAACCTTAGGGCAAGTGCTGTATAAAAACAAGATAACACAGATGAAGGAAAGATCCAAGTTATCATAGAATTTTTAAAGACCAAAAAGCCATAAGTCTATCCAAAGATTTATGGGACACACAGGGTATTATAGGAGATTCATATTCATGTATGTAGAGATCGCAAGACCTTTATATGTGTTTTGTGTGGACTAAAGAAGAATTCCAAATGCTAAGACAAGTTTTTATCTCAGCTCCTATTTTAAAAGTAGAATGCCATTTTCCATGTGCATATGGACGCATCGGCTCATGCCATAGGATGCATGTTAGCTCAACTAAGAGAAAATTGGATACCTGAAAAAAACTATACAAATCCAGAAAGAGAAGGATTATTGATGGTTTATGCTGTGAAAAAGTTTCACCATTATTTATTGGAAAACAAGTTTGTGTTTTATGTTGAGACCGTCAAGACTTACTCTATCTCTCTTGCGAAGAAACCATGCACCATGGGGTAAATCACAAGGTGTCTCTTGCATCTTCTTGAGTTTGACTTCTTCACTATCTCTGTGAGTGATGCATGTAAGAGCTGACCATTTGTTAAGAATCTTGAGTGGAGAACCACCGACAAGAGTTGAGAATGATCTTCTAAACACTCCTCTTCTCTAAATTGTTCTTGTACCAAGTTGGAGGGATAAATTGCTCAATTCTTAAGCCATTGATTTTCGATGGAGGAAACAATATCCCCAAAAAGAAAAAGACAAATTGTGAAGCTAGCAACCCCTTATATGCTTATTTCGGAATAGCTCTATAAAAAGGGAAAAGAGAATGTCTTAAAACTTTGTGTGTGTGAAGACAAGTATATAGATATCTTGAACAAAATCACATAGGAGTTGCACATGATAAAATTTTAGGTGAAAAATCATCATTTAAAAAGTCCTATATAGGTGCCATGAAATATGTTAAAAGACTTTTTGGAGATGCCATGAAATATGTTAAAAGATATGACGATTCCCTGTGGTTCAAAATACCACAACAAAAAGATAGAATGACTTTATAACCTATAATGTTTGTTAGACCATTTGCTAAATGAAGAATGGATTTTTTTGGACCCATTAGCCCTATAGCAAAAAGCATGCAAGCATGATATATTATTGTGGCTACAGATTATGTAACCAAATGGGTTGAGGCTAAGGCCACAGTCAAAGGTGATGGTGGTTAGATGACTACTAAGTTCATCTCTATGAGAATATCATCACAAGGTTTGGATGTCCCTTAGAGCTCATTAGTGTGAACGAGGGACTCATTTCTTAAATGAGGTGGTGGAGTTTACGAGGGACTCATTTCTTAAATGAGGTGGCGGAAAAGACTTACGGGGTGGACTCATTTCTCAGAAAAATTTATGATTATCCACCCCGTAAGTCTTTTTCACATATAAATAGACATGTAGAGAGCATGAACGAAAAATGTGGATGCTTCCAAACATGATTGGGACCTTGAACTTGCATCAACATTGTGCGCATACATAACTTCTTACAAAACTTTAACGACTGTAACTTGGTTATTAGACTTGATGCAATTATCATGGACTAGCCATGGGTTGTTTGAAAAACTCATCAAGATTAAAAAACTAGAAGAAACTAGGTTGCACTCCTTTATCAGCATGTATGTTGAAAAGAAAAGGAGGAAAAGATGGTTTGATTCAAACATCAAAACCAAGAAGTTTAAGGAAGGAGACTTGGTCCTGCTCTACAACCTCAAAAAAACAAAAGAAAAATCAAACTTAAGGGAATTAGGTCCTTTCAAGATTTACGAAATGATTATAGGAGAGGCTATCTGCCTAATAATGAGAAAATTAGCTACTCCTTTGCCTAGCAGGACATGTGCAAGTTCATGTATCTTATTCTTTTGAGGATCATGCTCATTGCCAGTATATGTAATGAAGAGGAACATGTTTCCTTTGAGGAAACATAAAAAAATGATAATTGCATATAGGCCATGTAGGATGTGTTGAAGAAATAACAAAGACAAAGCCAACGGATTAAACGATATTAATATCCAAGCACTCTGGGGTGAAGACATGAAAGTGTGTACATACTATTGGCCAAAATAGTACAAAACTTCAAGAGTATTAATATCCTATGTGAGAATATTGCTTTAAGAATTTTCTTTGATAAAGTATTATATCCAATGTAGCCAAACCTAAAAAGTACTCTAGTTTGACATGTAAAAAAAATCTAAGTACTTACAAGTATAAAATTAGTACAAAAATAAATAGTACCAATTTTTCCTTGGTCCAAAAGGAGTACTTTTTTAGACACCCTTTCATGCTTTCACCCTCTAGCATGTTCCATGAGCACATTCTTAAATTTGTGTGTATGTGTGAAAGTGGGTTTTTAGGCTGTAAGCTTTTTCCCACTAAAGTGTTTTTGGCAAAGTGCTTTTCATTATTTTTAGAATCTTTTCTTCTCATAAGTTGTATATAAATGGCTATTGGCTCTCATAGAAATCAAGATCCATGTGTCATGTGTCGATGGCTATAGTTTTTCAATGCTCACATGGCTACAGAAAAAGGTTTTTTTGGTGCTTAGATGGATGTGTGTAAAGCCTCTTAGGCTATCGATAGGACTCAAGGCCCAAGGAGTAGCAAGCGACTATACGAGCTTGTGCCGCACAATGGAGGAGGCTACAATGGCAGGAGGAAAAAATAACAAAGATGCTTACAACTATTGTGGCAAGATTGGACATTGGGATCAAGATTGCTATTTTAAGCAAAGAGATATTAGGAATGGTACTTTTAAGGAAAGGAATTATGCTTCAAAAGAAAGAGAAAAAAAGAAGAAGAGGAGAAACATAACTTGTTTGCTATGCATCATCAATCAATGTAGAGTCTTTGGAAAAAGACAAATGATACATAGATTCGGCATGTACAAATCACACGACTAGAAGAAAAACTTGTTTGCATAAAAAAAAGAGGTTAATAAGAAGATAAGTGTATCTATGGGAGATGATACAACACATCTTGCTGCTCATATTGGAAGTATACCTTTTTGAAAAATCCAAAGTAAGTTTCTTTATGTTCAAGGCATTACCTGTGGAACTTGGTGTCAATTAGTCAGATTGTAGAGAAAAATGTGGAAGTAACAATGAATCTAGATGGGTGTATTGTGCAAGACATAACACACTCAAGGTTTTAGAAAGAGGTGAAAAAGTTGGAAGGATGTTTATTTGGATTTTATGTCTATATTAGAGGTATGTGCATATATAAAAAGCTCATCTATGTCCGAGATTGAGCTTTGGCACAAGTGACTTGGTTACATAAGTATCTCTCAATTAAAGGAGATATCTTACAAAGGTTTAGTAAGGACAATTGTTATGTGGGTTATGTGAACCATGTGAAAAATAAAAGTCATCAAGAAATCCTTTCAACAAAGAAGGATATGCTCATCAAAAGCCTTTAGAGCTTATACACATGGATATATGGGGTCTAACACAAATATAAAGCATTGGAAGAGTAAGATTTTACATAACCTAAATTAATGACGACTATTCAAGGAAGGTTTGGATATATTTTTTAAAAACTAAATGAAAAGATTTTAATAAGTTACAACAATTCAAAGTAGAATTAGAAAAGCAAAGTGGTCTCAAGATTAAAATCTTGAGAGTAGAGATCAAAACAGTGTTCTTAAATGGTGACTTGTTGTTACATGAAGTTTTGTGAGTCAGCCAGCTGGTTTTGCCCAACCTAGTCAAGAATAGAAGGTATGCAAGCTTAATAAAGCTTTATATGGTGTGTGAAACATAAAGAGAATATGGGGGAGAGGGAGAGGGAGAGCTTGAGTTCCTTGCAAGTAAATATTAAGAGACTAAGGTTATGTAAAAGGGGAGGAGAAGGGTGTGTGTGTGAAGGGACTTAAGGTCCACTAGCTCATCTATGTAAAGGTGAAGCTAGGAGGCATTTTGTATGGAGCAAGAAGCCTAGTTGTATTGGAGCAACTTAATAAGCAAGATATTTTCTTGTATTTTGTGAGTCTATCTCCTCCACATAGTTGATCTAGCATGAGCACCACAAATTCTAACATGGTATCTAGAGCTTTGGTTGATTAGGTCCCCTTTGTGGTGTAGAATAGGTCAATTTTCTTATCTTTTCCCTTTGGTTGATTAGGTCCCCTTTGTGGTGTAGAATAGGTCAATTTTCTTATCTTTTCCCTTGTAGAGCTGAACCTCCTAGTAGTGGAGGTCCTCTAGCTACTTGTGGAGGCAAGATCTCAACATGCTTTCAACCGGAGAAGTCAAGAGGAGGCCTGGGCGCTCACCGACGTATGGTCAATCGTCAAGTTTTCTCTCTCGCTGCCGCGGCATTGCCGCCTGAGTGCGACGGTGCCAATTTCTGCACCGTCGGATGTCGTACAGCCATTCGACGCCTACAGGTAATTATTGGCTGCATGGGCTTAGGGCTTTTGAAGCCCATAGCCTCCACTATCTACAGCTCGAATTTCAACTCGAATGACGGCCCGACGCGTTTGCTATAGGAGAAAAACAGGGCTACCCTCTTGAAATCCATTGAAGCTCACCATATTAAAGCTTCAAAATCAAGTTTTTTTCTTGCTCTAATCCTCTCCTCTTTGCTCTAATCACCTACGTGATCTTGTGAAAGCTTGTTGCTCATCCTATTTTTTAGTTTGAAGCAGTGGCCATACACCATGAGGTATTCATGAGCCTCATACTCATCAAGCTCCATCATCATCATCATCTTCAAGTGTACAAAGCTTTTCAAAGTGTGCTTATAAGCACTAATAGTGTTGATCAACACTAATAAGGCTACTAATCTAGCAGAAGGGAGTTATTCCAAAGTGTTTTTAAATACTAAGAGTGTTCTTAAACACTAATGGTGAATCTAATCACCAATGCAAGTGACGCTAGAAATGTGCTCTTAAGCACTAATCATGTTTTTAAACACTAATGGTGATCTTAATCACCAAACAAAGTGTTCTTTAACACTAATAAAGTTAATCACCAAACAAAGTGTTTTTAAACACTAATGGTGATCTTAATCACCAAACAAAGTGTTCTTTAACACTAATAAAGTTAATCTCCATCAAAATAAGTGGTTGGGCACAAACCCTAAGTGCTAAACCATAAAATTTACCATCTTAATCTCCTATTTATGCAACATCCTTGGCTTGATTAAGGGTTGTTGCACTCTCATAAGCCTTTCTCTTTCTACTTAAGCCTAAATATCATAAATTTCTGGTTTTTTCCTCTTCATATATCAGCCATTACTCTCTAGTAACCTCCTTCAATACCCAATGTCAAAGGAAAACACCCAAATTAAGAAGTTCTCAGGAGAGGGCTTCCACACTTGGCAAGTCCTTGTCAAATACAAGATGATGTCCAAAGGTTTTTGGCCATTCATCTCCGGCACTAAGGTTATTGATCGAACTAAGGCTGAAGATATTGAAGATGATGAGAGGGCACAAGCCATCATCATGCTTCATGTTTATGAGGATGAGCTTGATAAGCTCTATGAAGCTCGTGTGGTAAGAATTCCAAGATTTCACTCAAAATTGAAATTTTCAGCTTGGAAATCAAAGAGGGAGATGGCATTGGAGCCTTCATCTCTCACTTGAAGGGCCTTATGGCTCAACTTGCATCAGTGAATGCAAGAATGGATGAAGATGATGCAGTGGCTGTTTTACTAAAAGCAGTCAAGAAGGTGTACCCTACCTTAGTCACCACTGAAGAACATACCTAATCCCACCCTTGAAGGAGTCATTCAATCTTGTCTTGATGAAGAAAAGAGGCCAAAGGGAGGAGCTGAATATTCAAATGCAACCACTTCATCGAATATCAAACAAGCTTTGTCACATCAAAGTGATCAAAGTAAGATGTGCCCATTGCAAAAAGGTGGGTCATTTGGCAAATAATTGTTGGATCAAATATCCCAACAAAATGAAATGTAACAAGTGTAAACAAATGGGGCATATCACTTCTAAATGTCCTAACAAAGAGTCAGAGGCTAACTTTGTATCAGCCTCTAACTCCGCTGAGAAATTGTTTTAAATCTCAATGTAACCACACCTATATTCCTCACCTTGTACGCCTAATGTTATAACGGCATCCTATGTCCAATACCATCTATTCCAATTTCTTTCATAGTTGGTATTGAGGGGGGGTATTAAGAGACTAAGGTTATGTAAAAGGGGAGGAGAAGGGTGTGTGTGTGAAGGGACTTAAGGTCCACTAGCTCATCTATTTAAAGGTGAAGCTAGGAGCATTTTGTATAGAGCAACAAGAAGCCTAGTTGTATTTGAGCAACTTAATAAGCAAGATATTTTCTTGTATTTTGTGAGTCTATCTCCTCCACATAGTTGATCTAGCATGAGCACCACGAATTCTAACAATAAACACACACACATAAGAGAGACCAAGACACACAAGAGAGATGGAGGGCTAAAGTTTCTTCTATCTTCTTCTCTTCTCTACAACCATATAACTAAACGATAAAAGTACATACTATAAGGGAAATTACTCTCCACACAAAATAATGGTCAGTCCATAGTGTGAACTCGACTATATGAGCTAGGGCTATAACTATGTCATTTCTCTAGTACTCCAAAGTGACTATCACACAACCTGTCATCCAATGGCAGCATATAAACCATAACTATATGAGCTGGGGCTATAACTATGTCATAACTCTAGTACTCCAAAGTGACTGTCACATAGCCTGTCATCCACTGTTATCCATTAGTAGCCTGTCATCCACTGTCATCTACTGGCAGCATATAAACCATAATCTCACCAACCATGCCAGTAACATAAGTGTGGAAGCTACCACCCAGGCAAGTTATCAATGTCCTTAACACTAGTTGATCTTGATATCTCAACATTCCCCCTAGAGCTCAACCATGCTAGTAACATAAGTGTGGAAGCTATCACCCAGGCAAGTCATCAATGTCCTTAACACTAGTTGATCTTGATATCTCAACACTCCCCCTCGAGCTCAACCATGCCAGTAACATAAGTGTGGAAGCTATCACTGGGGCAAGTCATCAATGTCCTTTTTTCAATTATATATCATTCTTAGGAGTTGAGGTATGGCCCTGACTTCTCTATTAATTGTTAATAGTGATCTATTTGATTGATTTACTAGTTAAAGTTTGTATTCTTTTAAACAACAACATATGCCTTAATAAAGAATGTTTTATCGCAATCTCAAGTTGAAATGCTAAAATCTTTGTGAAAAGGATTGTTTTCTTAAGAAGGTAACATGGATTCTAGTCCTATGGTTTAGTTGAGTAAATGGATTGTTATCTTGGTTAAATTAAGATACAGATATAACTTCTCCCTCCTTGACGCTGTCCCATTCTTGTGCTTGTGTAGCCGGACAGCGGAGACGTTAGTAAGGCTCAGAGTCCACCCATGGTATCCCTCATACCATCGGGAGAATGAGGTTTGCCGATTGAGGTGAGTAATTATGATGATGCCTTATTCTGAGGGCCCAGGCTAGTGCGGTGAATTAACCCACCCAAGTGCATAGACATCCCTCTGAGGGGCAAGAGGATCGAGCAACGGAGCCTAAGGGGGCGACAGGTCGGCTTGAGTCCTCGCTAGCGGCCGACGATGAGGTGTATGGTCCCGTAGGGTCTTGCATAGCATGTGGAGGCTGGAAGGCCGAATTCTAGATCATCGGCAGTATAAAGGAAAAGAATAAGAGAGCCAGTTTGGCTTGTATGGAATTGATTTTTGTATAAACTTTTTTCTATAAATCTTGTCTTTGGCATTATTATATTATGGAAAGAGGCTGTTTTAATGAATCTTGTAAAAGGATCTTAATTAAGAAACATGTTTATTTATGTCAAACAGCGTGGTAGGATTAATTAGAAAATAAATTGATGCGTGGTAGGATTAATTAGAAAATAAATTAACGCGTGAGTAGGATTAATTAGAAAATAAATTGATGCGTGGTAGGATTAATTAGAAAATAAACAACGTGTAAGGATTAATTAGAAAATAAATTGACGCGTGAGTAGGGTGAAAAGTGGGAGGATGGAATGCCCTAATGGCACCATCCTACAGACAGGTGGACTTGATTAGTTAGGTAGCTTTCCAATAGATTAAGTGAAAGCCCTATGCTAGATAAATAGATTCTCGGGCAACTCTATTCTAGAAGACTAGGCCAGCGGCTGTGCCTTGCATGGATGAGGAAAAAAGCGTTGTCTCTAGGAATTAAGATTAGTAGTTGCCCAAATTATGATCAATTACCCTATGGGTGATTTGATTTTTAGAAGACCACACTTCCTCTGTCGGATAGGACTAGGTCTTACCTACAAATTGTATCCTTGAATCTCTGCATGGTCAAGGTGTCGAAGAGTAGGAAATTTTCTCCAAGTTAAGATTTAGTAGACTATCTTAAGTGTTTCCCCTATTTTGGAAGGGGGGAACCTTATATATATGTCATGGGAGTTTAACAAATACTTAAAGCAACAAGGTATCAAAAGATAATTAACTGTAAGATACATGCCACAAAGGAATAGAGTGGCAAAAAGAAAGAATTGGCACATTGTAAAAATGGCAAGAGCCATGTTATATGAGAAAATCATGCCAAACTATTATTGGGCAGAGGCATGTAATTATGTGGTTTTCTTGATGAAGTGATCTCCTACATCGGTTTATCCAGATGTGTGTTCATTGGAATTGATTTATAAAAAGGTGTCTATAAATGCTATGATCCTACAAACAAGAAGATGTATGTCAGTAGAGATGTTGACTTTGATGAGATGAATTGACAGTATAAAGTGAGGCTCAAACTTTACACAAAGAAGCAAAAAGAGGAGAAGATGTCTCCATGGAAAGGAGGTCTTCTTCGTACCATCACTAATGAGCCAAGCACTAGCGGTACTCAAGAAGTGATTTCTCGAATCAAGATGTTAAAGAAATTCAAACTCAAAGATATCCAAGGCTAAGATATCTAGTTTAAAGATTAATTTATGACTCTTTTATGGTTAAACATTATTATGCTTATATAACAAATGTAATAGAATTGGAATAACTAAAAAGGTTTGAGGAAGCTATGTGAATCCATGAGTGGAAAGCGGCTATGGAGGATAAAGAAATTAATTCTCTTCAAGAGAATCAAACTTGGGATCTACACCATATAAAGATAACATGAAGGTCATTAGAAGGAAATGGGTTTATAGGATTAAATACAACTTGAATGGAAGTATAAAGTGTTGAGATATTAAGCTCAACTAGTGTTGCAGACATTGACCTAGGTGACAGCTTCCACACTTGTGCCACTAGGATGATTAGTGAGATTATGGTTAATATGCCACTAGTGGGGTGGATGACATGCTATGTGGTAACCATATTTGGATTACTAGAGTATCACCATATAAAGATAACATGAAGGTCATTAGAAGGAAATGGGTTTATAGGATTAAATACAACTCGAATGGAAGTATAAAGTGTTGAGATATTCAGCTCAACTAGTGTTGCAGACATTGACCTAGGTGATAGCTTCCACACTTGTGTCACTAGGATGATTAGTGAGATTATGGTTAATATGCCACTAGTGGGGTGGATGACATGCTATGTGGTAACCATATTTGGATTACTAGAGAATCAAACTTGGGATCTACACCATATAAAGATAACATGAAGGTCATCAGAAGGAAATGGGTTTATAGGATTAAATACAACTCGAATGGAAGTATAAAGTGTTGAGATATTCAGCTCAACTAGTGTTGTAGACATTGACCTAGGTGATAGCTTCCACACTTGTGCCACTAGGATGATTAGTAAGATTATGGTTAATATGCCACTAGTGGGGTGGATGACATGCTATGTGGTAACCATATTTGGATTACTAGAGTATGGGATAGTTATAGCACTAGCTCATATAGTCACGTTCACACTATGAACCAACCATTATATGTTCTAGTAGGAGAGCACTTTTGCTTATAGTATGTACTCTTTTTATTTTATGTACGGTTGTAGAGAAGAGAAAAATATCAAAGAAAATTCAACCATACATCTCTCTCTTATATCTTGCTCTCTCTCTTGGGTGTATGTGTTTACTTACAAGGAACTCAAGCTCTCCCTCTCCCCTACATTCTCTTTATGGTATTAGAGCTTTGGTTCATGTGAGAGCTAAGGAGGAAATTAAGAGGCAGAACGAGGCAATCAAGGAAGTGATACATAGGTAAGGGTATTTCTATCTCTTTCCCTCTTTGATTTTGGAGCAATATCTTTGGTAGCTATTAAAGCTACAGGCAGATAGGGAAGTCATTATCTCAGATTGAGGCATCCTCTTCGGTGAAGAATGAAGACCATATTGTAAGCAGTTAACTATATTAACTAGTAGTTAACTGCTTTTTGTGTGTTTCAACATGATTTAGGAGTGTTTCGAGCCTCATTTTGGCTCTGTAAGTTTTCTATTAAAGCACTCTATGAAGTGTCAATTTTGACTGTGTATGCCTAATTTCTAGTTCAATGCAAAATTCCAAAAAAATTTGGTTACAAGATAGTCTATGCAGAGAATCTAATTATTGTAGGTATTGGTGTATATATGTTTATATGACTGGTTCACATATAGTGGCATTTTATAATACAAGGTTACATATTTGTTGTGCAAGGGTAAAAGGTTTTTTACAAGCACTATTTAGTAAGTTATAGCAAGTAAAGATATCTAATAGATTGTGACTGAGAAGTTGGGGATGAGAATAATTTCCAGGCAATTCATGGAAATTCAGGATGACCAATTTCACAAATTATAAGTGAGAAGCTAGGGAAAAGAATAATTTCTAGGCAACTCATGGGAATTCACGATGACCAATTTCCTTACTGGGAAAAGAATATTGGGAGTATATCATAGGTGAGGAGATTGTTGAAGAAAATCTAACCCCATAACATATGTAGGCATATAAATCCTGGTATGAAAGAACAAAAAAGGTGTTATATTGGTTGTTTGTCAGTGTGAGATTCTATGATTGTGTATATATAAGATGCAAAAATGCCTAAGAAGGCTTGGGATACCTTAGTGAAGATGTACATCATCATAAATACCCAAGCTCTTGAAAGATGTAGCTAAAGCAGGAGTTGCATAAAATGTGAAGGTTAAAGGGCTTCGAGATGCCCTTTCTTCCATTAGATCACCATAGATGATGATATAGTTTTGTTGACCTTGAATGGGATTGGCAAGGAATATATCTAGTTTCAAACCTCCATTGGAGTTCGAGAGAGAACTGTTCCTAATTTTCAAGAATTGATTGCTCTTTTCATCCATGAGGAATAGAGCTAGTTTCAGACCTCCATTGGAGTTTGAGAGAACCGTTCCTAATTTTCAGAAATTGATTTCTCTTCTCATCCATGAGGAGATGAATATTGGGAGAGGTTTATCCTCTAGAAATTTAAATGAGTAGGCCTTCTACTGAGATACATGTAGAAGCAGAGGGAGATCGTCATTTAGAGGCCAAGGTGGAGGCCATTTTGGAAATAGAAATCACGGTTAGTAAACAACAGGAATCAAATGTACAAATATATGGAAGAGGCCACTCTAGAGGTAGGGGGAGATACAGAGGATGAGGTGGTTGGCAAAGAAATCAAAATACAAATATCATAGAGTGCTATTATTGTGGCAAATCAGGGCACATGGTAAAGGACTACTATAAAGAGCAAAATAATGTAAAAATTGGCAAGGTAACTATGCATCATCAAGTAAACAAGGTAGTGAGACAAGTGAGAAGTTGTTTATGATGTAGCATATATTCAATTTCACAACAGGAGATATGTCAAGATTCAAAGATGTCTAGTATGCGGATTCTAGTGCCTTTAACCACATGACCGGTCATGGCAAAATAAGTGGTTTAGACTATTAACCCATTCCTAGGATTAACAAGAGCTACTACCATTATCTTATATGAAGGAGTCAAGGTAGATACACCAAAAGGTCATACATTCAAGATATGAAGCAATGGTATCCAAATCTACAGCTTAGATGGGTGCCCATAATGGTCCGATGGAATATTTATGGCCATTTCCACTTCAAGAGCGTGTGGTAGTAAGCTAGGATGAAGTCCCAATTAATGTACTTCATGGATATATTATGAGAGTAGTCATTATAATAGCATTAGACCTCTTATGAGCCTAATGTGCCTGGCCGACCACAATCTAAGTGAGTGTGAACACATTCCAGAATGAAGTGGCTGGACCGTCCCATAGACCATAAATTCCTAGAAGAGCCAACATAGGAAGAGGATGAGGTCTAGGTAGGGGGGGAGCAGTTTCTCAAACACCAAGGGTGGATCCAACCATAGATGTTAATGCAGCCACAAGGATGGATCTATTGAATATGGCTACAGAAATGGGCCGAGGAATGGTCAGGGAAATAGGCACTGCTCTAGAATCTTGACCCTCCCAAATGAAGCCACACATCATTTCAAAGCTCGTTCAAAAATTCTCTGGGGATGGGGATCCTATTCAACATGTAGAGATCTTTGAGTCCACATGCAAAACCTACAGGCCAGTCTCAGTGATGTAAAAATGATTTGTGCTTTCTCTCACTGACCCTAGAAGGGAAAGCGCATCAATGGTTTTGAACCCTCAAACTCGAGGATAAGGTTAACTTCACATGACTCAAGAATGTGTTTGTGCCTAGCTTTGCCAAAAGTGGCGAACAGATGGAGTCATGTGGCACAGCTACACAACATCAAACAAAAGGAAATGGAGTCAATGCAAGGCTATGTGTCTTGGCTAAAGCACTTAAATTCAAGGTGCAAACTATGGGAAAGGCTAACGGATGATCAGTTATTGCCTTGCTTCCAAAGAGAAGTTAGAGACCACAAGATGCATGATCATCTGGTATTAGTCCGACTGGCTACTCTGGATGCATGTTGTAAACTGGCAATTGAATATGAAGATAATATGCTAGAATTTCCACAACCGGAAGATGTTAGAATATCTTCGACAACAATGGCTTCACGTGTTTCGAGTCACCAAGAGATTGGAACTCGGAGCAAGCAAGTCGGAAACATGACTGTGGACAAACTCAGTAATGCAATACTAGAAAAATTGAAGGTGAAGGAGGGAAGAGAAACATTTGGGCATGGGCATACCCATCTTTACCTCCATTGAGAATTGGTGTGGTGCTCTATGTACAGATTGAGTCAAACTACCAATGAATATTCACAGTTAAGAGCAAGGCCACTACTCTATTGTGCACACTGTGTAAAATTAGGAAATCATGACACCTCCATGTTGTGCAAATATCCAAGGTTCAAAATAGTTGCACAGCTACCAGCACACCTAGAGCTCCATTGGCCTTACTAGCACCACCTGCGCAAATCAATGCAGCTCTGCAGGACAGCCCAACTCTTCCCAACTCTTCCTATTTACCTAGGGGGATGTTTTGGCTACAAGACACTTCACCTCTGTCGCCACCTGTTCTACCACCACAACCACCACAAGCTAAAATCAACCAAGTATTTATTAAAGAGCCATCAAAAGATATGGATATGGTGCGTGAAGTAGAACTAAGTGGAGAGTACTATGAGGAAGCTGCAGAGATTACACCAGAATTCTATGTCCTACAGAACAACATGCCAATATCTGTGTTTCAAACCACGGTACAGTGGAAGTGTAAGGATATAAACTCAAACATGAGGAGAGGGACACTACAATGTTTTGGTTGCAGTGGACTACATCGAATCACTGAGTGTCCAAACAAGAATGTGGTTCATACGCACCAAGCCCAACAATTAACTACTCCACCCAATGACATGCCAATACTTACTTGTACTAAATGTGGGATTGATCATTTGATCAAGGATTGTCCATACCACGCAAGTGGTTCGACTTCCACTTCTAACCAGGCCACCGTTCGGACCATTAGTGTGCAACCTGTAAATATCACGCCACTTAATGTCCTAACACGAGCCCAAGCCCAATTGGGGGACAAGGGGAAGAACACAACAAATGCAACCACTTCCAGAACTGGCCGGAGAAAGAGAGTGAAAAAAGTGGGTAAGGGTGACACCAGGGTCACAATCCAAGATGGATCCGAAGAAGATACGATCGACACCGGATCCACTCAATAAAGAGAAGAAGGGGATCAAGCAATCAAACAAAAAGAGCTTGACCTAGAGATGCAAGGGGAAAAACCATCAACCCCTACAGGAGTCAGTGAATACCCAAATGCCAAAGAGGAGATAAGGAATCTCGAAGAATCTAGGGCCCTAGTAGAAGAGTGCCAACAATTTCATGAAGCCAAGTAAGGGCTAACCGGGTCAGGGATACAATGTATCCAAGAACGAACCAACAAGGAAAAGAGAATTGGACATACCTACTCCAATTCTAGAAGAGATGGATAAGGGATCTTAAGGAAACACAATGTCAAGAATGTTTTGAGGAAGATGTGCAGGATGAGTCTATCCATTCATTCCCTAGGAATGGATACAAGGCATACACATGGAAGGAACCCTCAATTGCCAGAGAACAAAGAGACATAGGTAGCCTCGCGGCTATACTGTCCACTTTTGTGCAAATGCCATTAGGACAACTGCTACGCAGTTCACCAACATTATGGGAAGACATAAAGGAACGAGTAGAAGGCGAACTAAGGCCAGTCGACACTACAAAGGACGTTCTGTCACCTCTGGCAGAAACAAGCTTAAAACACACAAGGGAAGGAACAACCAGAGTCGTCAAGATACCGGTTAATCAATTGGGGTGTTATTACGAAAGTGACGACACTAATGCTACAATCCCAATTCATCATAATGGGTACCAAGCACTGGTTATCTGTGATGGTGGGGTGGGGGTTAGCATCATCACAAAATGGTGTTGGAAAAACCCGATCTAAAAAGAGCAGATCTTATCGTTAAAATGGCAGACATAAGATCTTGAAAGCCCATTGGGCTTTCAGAGAATGTGAGACTCAAACTCTTTATGTTTCGTTACCATCATACATTTGTAGTAATGGAGTTTCTGTGCCAACCGGACTCATATGACATAATATTGGGGAGACCCTTCATGAGGGAATCCAAATTGTTGCACGATTGGGCGTTAGATCATGTGTATATGCATAGGGATTCACAAATTTTAAAGGTAGATGTAAGAACGTGGAGAGCACACCCCATGGAAGGGAAGCTGTTTGGTAATGATTTGGTCACAACTAAGCGGACCACATCCGTACAAATATGCCAGCCCCATGGTAGAAAATTTCAAAGAGGAAGAGGAAACGAAAATGTTTGCATCACTTCCTCCTCCTGATTTCAATGAAAACTGGATGTATGTGCTAGCTACCATAGATGTGATGCAACCCTGAGGAACCCAATATGTGGAATCTGAAACTGTTTCCCATTACCTTTGTATGTATGGTCAATTGGAAAACCATTGGTGAGGAATCAAAAGAGGAGGTCTCTAGCATAGAAGGGACTATATCATAAGGCCGTACCAACGCCCAACGTCTTAGAAGATGGCGAAGGGTCAATTGGAAAACCATTGATGAGGAATCAAAAGAGGAGGCCTCTAGCATAGAAGGGACTATATCACAAGGCCATACCAATGCCTTAGAAGATGGCGAAAGCAAAAACAATATATTACTCGACGAAATGTCCTACTATGAAGAAAACCCATGGATGCCCAATGGCTGAGATGTCTCAAAGCCACTAAGGTACACAAAAAGTTTTCTAAGGATTGGGGTGAAGAATCAAGTAAGATATCACTTGAAGGGAAACATAAGGAGGAATTCATCCTTCAAGAACCAGAAACGCCTAAGCTTACGAAAGTTGGGCACCGAAAATGAAACAAAGCTTTGGTAGAAGCTGAGCGAGAGGCCAAGAAAGTTATGGCTAAAACAAAAAGTGAGAATGAGGATAAACTAGACTTGCTTTTAGTACCGGACCATTTCAAAATCTATACAGTTGACGAACGAAAGGTGGTTCGACTGACAGCAAAAAGAGTTAAGGAAGATGGGCTATCCACATCACACGATGGCCCAGCTGAAGTCAAGGAAGTTGATAATACTGGACCAAGGGAGGAAGCCAAACCTGTTTATATTGCTAAGGACTTAACTTCGGTTGAAGAAAATGAGCTCGCTACTCTCCTTAAGGAGTTTAAGGATTGTTTCACCTGGAACTACAAGGAGATGAAGGGTGTACCACCTGAGGTGGTGCAACATATGATCCCAATCATGGAAGGATCAAGACTAACTAGGCAAAAACCTTATCAGATGAGTCCTAAATATACGGCAATTGTAAAGGAGGAAATCGATAAACTCATTGCTGTGGATTTCATCTATGAGATAGAACATACGGATTGGTTGTCACCAATTGTAACAGTGCCAAAAAAGAATGGGAAGCTTAGGGTATGTGTCAATCTTAAAAAGGTCAACACAGCTACTAGGGAAGACCATTATCCATTGCCCTATACTAAACACATTTTGGAGAGAGTGGGTAGTGAAGAAGCTTACAGAATCTTGGATGGATTTTTAGGCTACAATCAGGTCTCTATAGCACCAGAAGACTAGCATAAGACAACCTTCAATACAATCTGGGAGACATTTACTTACAAAGTCATGCCTTTCGGTCTCACCAATTCCCCAGCAACATTCCAACGATTAACGTGCATAGCCTTCAAAGACTACTTGCAGAAGTGGTTGGAGGTATTCATTGATGATCTGTGTGCACACTCTCGATGGGCAAACTCTCGATGGACAGACCATGTGGCTTGCTTAAGGAAGGTGTTTAAGTAATGTCAATTATATCGTATATCCCTAAACCCTTTAAAGTGCCAATTTTTGGTCAAACACGGTGTGATATTGGGACACAATGTCTCTAAGAACGGTATATCCATGGATGACAGCAAGGTCAAGTTGATCTTGGAACTGCCACCACCCACTAATTACAAAGGTGTGTAAAGATTTATGGGCTACTTTGGGTATTACCGCCGCTTCATAATCTTCTATGCTAAAATCGCTAGGCCATTATACAAGCTACTCATTGTCTTTAAATGGACTGAGGAATGCCAGGAAGCATATGATCGACTGAAGCAAGCATTGCTAGCGCGCTAATTCTAAGACCACCCAATTGGGACCTTATATTTTATGTGCATATCGATGCATCAAACTTTGCTATTGGATGCGTACTAACACAGCTTGGTGAGTTCAAATTGGACTATCCAGTCTGCTTTGCTAGTCGACGGCGTTAATTAAATGATGCAAAGGTGAATTACACTACCATAGAGCGAGAAGGGTTGGCCATGGTTTATGCAATCAAGAAGTATCGACATTACCTATCGATCAACAAATTCGTGTTCTTCGTGGACCATCAGGCCTTATTATATTTGGTGAACAAGCCTTGCACCACGAGAAGAATCACACGTTGGTTGCTATTACTATTGGAATTTTACTTTACAGTTACGGTGAGAAAGGGGACACAACATGTGTTGGCCGATCATATGTCAAGAATTCCAAATGGGGAACTGGCAACTGGTATTGATGATGACCTCCCTGATGCTTGTTTGTTGAAACTACTGGACATGGTGCCCGAATGGAGCGAGGAAACATCAGATTATCTAGCTTATGGTTTTTGCAAGAACGAGCCTTGAACAAAGATAAAATGCAGCGGCTTATCAAGCTTGCTGCACCTTATCAATGAATTGCGGGAGAACTATATAAGCTAGGTAAGGACAACGTTCTAAGAAGATGCGTGAGAGAAGATGAGTTCGTCCGATATTGGATGAAGCTCATTCAGAGAAGATGAGTTCGTTAGACAACCTTTCGAGAAATGGGAGATTGATTTTGTTGGACCTATTAATCTAGCGGTGCATCAATCACAAGCCCAATATGTAATCGTGACCATGGACTATTTCACAAAATGGGTAGAAGTAGAGCCTTAAAGCGAGCTGATGCATGAACAACAGAAAAAATCTTATATGAGCAAATTATCTTGAGATTTGGCTACCCATTAGAATTAGTTAGAGATCACAGTTCACATTTCATTAATGAGGTGATTGATCACTTACTTGCTGGATTCCTAGTAGTCCACCGAAAGTCATCACCTTATTATCCACATGCTAAGGGTCAAGCAGAGAGTACAAACAAGATTTTGTATACTATCTTGACGAAAACATTAGAAGCAAGTCAAATGGACTATGGTGTTTGTCATGCGCCTACAGGTTCCATGGAGGAGGAAATGATCCTAGGACGATCCTGGATTTGCACTAGCAGCTGTGATATCCAATATGTGAGAAGAGGACAACACTACTGAATGAGGGAAACAATATCATTTTTGTACCCTTATGGAGCCCGATAAACACAGGGAAGAAGCCATGATTGAGGATATAGAAACACCAAGCACAGTGACATCAGCCCATGAAGCAAAAAACGTAGCAATTTTGCAATCCCTATGCAAAAAGCATCCCAAGTCACAATGTTTACAACATTGGGTGCCTAAGGGTCAACTTAGAAAAAACCAGATCTACAAGGATGAGAAGGGGGTCAATAAGGAATCAACAAGAAGGGTTCAAAAGGGAGACAAGGGACATAAATGGTCTTCACAGGTAAGTTGGCGGTACTCCAAACAAAACAACACTCCACAAAGCATTTGTAAGCAATGGGTCCGCCGAAAGGACTTGCTAATGGCACAAGGTTACTACCAAAGGCAATACAACAGTATGGGTTCCCAAATTCCACCAAGTGGCCATCGTTTGCAAACACCTCCGAATATAAAGGAAAGGGTAGTAAAAGCATTTAGAACCAACTCCCAACTAAAACCAATGCCAAGAGTGCACAAACACTAGTGTGGAGGAAGAAGCCAACCCAACAAGATGGGTTAAATATAGCCAAACCAATAACCACCTCGATCAAGGAGCTGGACAAGGACCTTGAAAAAAAAGAGGAAAAAGAAGGTGCAACAAATGGACATTGACTCAAGCCTCAATCCACAGGACTTAGTAGAAACACTGTTCAGTTGGGTGGAGGGAAGAATCAAGCACTCTCACACGGAGTTAAAACGTCTACAACAACACCTACCCAGAAGTGCCAAAGTACCACCTTGGTTTCCATGGCAATGAAAAGATGAAGGTATCCATTCATCACAAAATGGATACAAGGTAAAACTGGGTATCATTCACTTCTTTAAATGCATGTTTGAGTGTCTAAGCACGAAAAGAAATATAGGGTCAATCTTGTACACACATGATCCAAAAAGGTTCATGCCGTGAACTGACACAAAACAATTCACGCCGTGAACTAACCCAAAACAATTCACGCCGTGAACTAGTGCAAAACAGTTCACTCCGTGAACTAGTCCAAAGTGCTTCATGCCATGAAACGGTTACTTTTTTTGGACCAATCGTAGGAAGACATGTGGCATTCTTCATTAAGGCAGCCGCCCAGTCCGATAGTTGCGCCATAAATTTGAAATTCTTTCCTTTTTTGTCATTTTACAATCGCCGGTCGACATGTGCACAAATGCAACAATCGAGCAACAAGAAAGCGAACAAAACAAAAGCCAAGGCGGAGAAGATTAGAGCACTTAATGACACCATCAACACCAGTCAGTCTCATAGAAATGCAAAGAATGATTATTGCACACCAAGAACCAATGGCGCAAGTCACCCAATAGCTATAAGACAATCAAAAATTGGTTACAAAAAGACTTCAAAGAATTATTAGGAACATGTGCCCAACCAAGCATTCTAGTTGAATTCTCTCTTTATCTTCCTCTAGAGGTCCCATCTCTCTCTATCACTGAGGCTCAGGGAAGAGAGGCTACCGCGAGACGAGCGCAAGAAGAAGCAACAAGGCGCTTCGAGGAGTTGGATACTATCAAGATGGTCAGAGGAACAGCTGTATCAAACCTCCTCAGCACCAAGGACTCATGTATCCAAGAATTGGAACGTCAACTGACCATCCAAGAACGAAGTCAATGACAAGAACGAAGTCAATGACAAGAACCAACAAATGAGATGTGCCTACTCCTTGAGTGAGCCTCGGAGATAGGTCAATTGCCAGTAACTCCTCAAGCCCCTCCTCAAACTCTTACTCTCTTTTTGTCTACACTAACCCTCTCATTGCTTCAATATAATATAAACCTGTTTGAGGACCTAAGCCTAGGAGAACTAACACTCATTAAGCAAAATACCGGATGTGATGCTGATCCCACAATCATTATGGGAATGTTTCGGGGGGACATAGTATTAACTAATCCTCAGGATATTTACTTTTATCCCTTGTACCCAATTGTGCTAAACCTTTGTAGTTCATGTCGGGTGCTCTAGAACTCTGAAATCCTGGACAACAGCGTCAAAAAGTTAGAGCTGTTTGTGTCAGATGATATTCCTGACACATCGGCCAACTACGAGGTTGTAGCCCAGAGTTATTAATGGATCATAAGCCATAGGTGGCTAGAAGTATACAATACTCAACCAGCACTTAAACCTTTGTGAATCTTCTTTATATCACCCTTTTGGTATTCTAAAACTCTATCATAACATCTACAAGCATCTAGAGACAATGTTAACAAACGTGCTTTACACGTTGGATAAAACACATATTGAATATCCTAACATAAGTCGTGAGGATATAACTGAGCTCCAAGACTTTATGAAACTACACAATCCTAGCCACCCACCCCAAACTCAAGCCATGGTTAGGAAGAGACATCAAGTTCATCATTTAGCCCTACTTACCCCGTGTATTCTAATGTAGCCAGTAAATTACTTAATCGTATCCTAATGCTCTTCCTACTGACAAGTCTCAGGCAGACTACATTTTTTTCTACTCTCCTTTCTCAACCTTTAGAATTTCCCACTAACACTCGCCCCCGAGGAGGTACCAGCACCTCCATCTCCCCCACAGCAAACTCAGGAGATAACAATACCATTGAATCTTTTATTGATGATACTATTCTGGAGTCCTTATCTAGTGCAAAGTATGAAGGATTCATAAGAGCTAGTAATCCACTCTGCTAAAGCCAAAACTGATGTTTAAGGTGTTAATGCAAATAACACCATTTGAACCAACTCGATGGATTTTACCAGAGGCATACTCAAATGTCACACCAACAAAGAAACCGTATGCACTGTACCCTCTCCAAGCACGTCGCCCGAAATTAGAAGAACTGCTACCTTTGGTTGGAGAGGGCACTTTATGGTCTAACATGGCATGGCACACCAAGTTAGCAAATCCACAATTGGCTAACCTGTTGGAAATCATGATGGTGACATTTATGATCAGTTATTGCTTCCGCGGGTGGAGGAAGGCTCACCAAGTTCCACACAAGAGGGGGGTATACAACAATTATCACAGATGATGCAAGCCCAAGCTAGAAGATTTCGGCATACAACCAAACTGGAGAAAGGAGTTCCTCACAATCCCAGAATACAGCCATGAATATATGTATGTCCCACTAACTCAACGAGTTGATCCCTTGTACATGCAACTAAAGAGAAGCCCTTTGGAGTTTCATGAGGCCAAGTAGTAGGATTCACATGTCTATTGTTATAACTTTCCCATCTTCATGCCAACCACATTTAACGACATGAGAGAACAAAGGAAGCAAATGCTAAATTGGATACAGGCATGGCGTCGTATCCTGGACCCGATAATAGTTGCCAGCCTTTGATTCTTAAAATTGCTCATGGTCTGATCGATCAACCCAAGGAACACTATGATGGGTATGATGCTGACAACCTATAGTTTGACATGAATCAAAGACCCTCTGACAGAGACATGATGTTGTATTATCATCACCTATGGTGTCTTCCTGCCTATATGCATGTCACATTAATTTGAGGACATGGTCGACACTGGGTTCTGGTGATCACACTTGGCATTCCAAAGAACCCTAAAAAACCTTAAATCACGCTATAACTTCTACCGTTCATGAGTTCGGCAACCATGTTTTTTGACCTCGGTAAGAGGTTCTGAGGACAGAACCTACATCAGGTAGGGGGGGATGTTAATCCCATTTTGGATGAACAAGTATGCTCCTCCATTTAAGGACATTAATAAGTGTCATGCAAAGGCACTATAAAAGTTGTACATTATGAGATAATGGCCACCCAAGGCCTTAGTTAAGTAAATTTTGGGCACCCAAGTGTGAATAAGGGCCAATTGTATATGACATTTTCTCATAATGAATGGACACAATCCCCCTTTGTGCTATTGAGATCTCTTGTTTGTGTCTTGAGAGAGAGATTGAGAGAGCATTCTAGCACTTGTGCCTCTTCTATACTTGTATATTGCATGCTTGTGTTAAAGAGTGAGAGAAAGTGATTGCCTTATGTGATGGTGTGGACGACTCTACGGTGACAACGTGGAGGTGGAGCTTGGAGGATAGGAGCTTCTCAAGTGAGCTTTGAGGCCTCAAGGGACACAAGTTCGAAGCATTCGTAAGTGCCCTATGACAGTTATGCTCTATTGCTCTTCCCTTAGGTGAATGCATTGAGTTTCCTCTTGGAGGTGTAGTAGCCCATAACAATGGATGTAAAGAATGCTTTCTTGTATAGTGATTTGCAAGAAGAAGTATACATGATGTAGCCATCGAGTTTTATGAGAGTGATACACACCCAAATTTTATGTATAGGTTATGTAAAGCCTTATATGGCTTGAAGTAGGCATATAGAGAGTGATACAGACCCAGATGTTATGTGTAGGTTATGTAAAGCCTTATATGTCTTGAAGTAGGCATTTAGAGAGTGAAGTAGGTATATAGCGGGTGATGCACACCTAGATTTTATGTGTAGGTCATGTAAAGCCTTATATGGGTTGAAGTAGGCACCCAAAGAATGATCAGACAAGATGGGGGAGTATTTTGTTACCATTAGATTTTAGATATCCATCAAAGTAGATTTTTCACTTGATGTGAAAAAGACAAATAGAGGGATCATGCTATTAGCCAATTATGAAGTAGGCATATAGCGGGTGATACACACCCAGATTTTATGTGTAGGTTATGTAAAGCCTTATATGGTTTGAAGTAGGCACCCAGAGCATGATCAAACAAGATGGGGGAGTATTTTGTTACCATTAGATTTCAGATATCCACCGAAGTAGATTTTTCACTTGATGTGAAAAAGACAAACAGAGGGATCATGCTATTAGCCAATTATGAAGTAGGCATATAGCGGGTGATACACACCCAGATTTTATGTGTGTAGGTTATGTTAAGCTTATATGGTTTGAAGTAGGCACCCAGAGCATGATCAAACAAGATGGGGGAGTATTTTGTTACCATTGGATTTCAGATATCCAGCAAAGCAGATTTTTCACTTGATGTGAAAAAGACAAATAGAGGGATCATGCTATTAGCCAATTATGTGGATGACTTGATTATCACTTGATGTGAAAAAGACAGATAGATGGATCATGCTATTAGCCAATTATGTGGATGACTTGATTATCACTGGGGTGATAGTGATGCAAACATACATGATGTCAGGATGCTTTTGAAACAGAAGTTTGAGATGAAGGATTTGCGTGAGCTGTATTATTTCTTGGATGTAGAGCTGGTGAGATCAACTTATAGCATTTTGTTGTTATAGAGATAGTATGGCTTAGACATGTTGTCCAACTATGGTATGACAGGCTATAAGCCTATTTTAATGCCATTGGAGCTAAACACAAAGCTTTTCATAAATACACATGTGAGCTTTAAGAGGACCCCACTATGTACAAGTGCATAGTGGGCAAATTGATCTACATGACCATTACTAGGCTAGATGTCAATTGTTGGACTTGTGAATCAATTTATGCAGGGCCCCTTAGGAAGCCACATTGGATGTGGCTAGTCATATACTCAAGTACATAAAGTCCACAATTGACTATTTTTCAAGTACATAAAGGCCACAATTGACTATTATCTTTTCTATGAGGCTAGCACAAAGATATAGCTACATGGATTTAGATGCTAATTGGGCTGGTAGTGTCACGTAGAGAGGAGATCTACCACAATGGCTTTATGTTTTCTTTTGGTAGTGCTGTAAGTTGGAGTAGTAAGAAACAACTCGACAATTACCTTATCAAGTACAAAGGTAGAGTATACAGGTGTGCTGCTATGGCAGCTTGGCTTGAGAAGCTACTTGGGGATATGGGTGAGCTCGTGGGATAGAGCCGTTGACATTTATTGTGACAACATACGTAGCATGGCCAAAAACCTAGTATACCATGCTAGAACAAAGCACATTAAGGTACATTATCACTTTATAAGAGAGAAGGTTCTAGCAGGTGTGATGTAGATGTGATATATGTCAACATAGAGGATCATGTGGCTGACATCTTCACAACGGCACTTATTATAGAGAAGCTCCACAAGTTTAGGAGCTTACTTGGAGTACAATGTGTGGAGTTGATCTTGAGGGGGAGTGTTGAGATATCGAGCTCTCAACCAGTCCTATGAATATCGATGACGTGCCTGGGTGATAACCTCCACACTTATGCCACTACCACGGTTGGTGAGGTTATGGTTAATATGCCGCGAGTGGATGACAGGCTATGTGATAGCCATATTCTAGAGTATGGCATAGTTATAGGCCAACTCATATAGTCAAGTTCATACTATGGACTGACCATTGTATGTTATAACTTCCCCTTATAATATGTACGCTTATCTCTTTTGTTTATGGTTATAGAGAAGCGAAACAGATAGAAGAAAATTCAGCCATCCATATCTCTCTTGTGTCTTGCTCTATCGCCCATTTCAAAGATAACAACAGCAGTGAGAGCTTTAGGGGGGGCAAATCAAGGTTGGGTATTTTATTGTAATTTTTTTCTCACTAAAGTGTTTTTTGTTATTTTTATAATCTTAAGTTTTCATAAGTTGTATATAAAGGGATATTGGCTCTCATAGAAATCAAGTTCTTTTGGAGCTTCTCTACGTCTGTAGGATGAGTATGACTTAATCCTTAAAAATGACACTTGGTTTTTTTAAAATTTGCTTTATGGTCCAATGAGTTGACAGCTCAAGTGGTGAAGGTGTTTGCTTAGGACCAAGAGGTCTTGGGTTTAAAACCCCACTTGGTGCTTCCTTGGCAGCATCGCCTATTGATGGATAATTAAGCACCCACTACGGGTGGTGAAAAATTTGTAACTATGGGAGGATCTTATGCCTAAGGCCAGTTGAGAAAGTTGATTTATATGCTGATGGTAGCATTGACTGCTACAAGACAAGGCTTAAGCATAAAGCCTTGCCTTATAGCGTTAATGAGACTACTCTACAAGGAAAGGCTTGTCACAAAGGGTTAGGTAAAAAGGCCATTTGTACAAAGTTAGTTTATAAGCTTAAGTGTAAAGCTAATGGTAGGACCGCTATAAGGCAAGGCTTGTGGGGAAAAGGGTTATACTCAGGAGAAAGGCATAGATTATGATGAGACCTTTGCACCCATGCCTCATATGACTACAATTAGGTTTATTATTACATTGGAAGTACATCATGCTTGGGATATTCATCATTTGGATATCAAGACTATCTTCTTGAATGGTGATTTACATGAGGAGGTTTATGTATCTCAACCTGGTAGTTTTATTGAGAAGGGACAAGAATCTAAAGCATGCAGGTCAAGAAAAGATTTATATGGCATTAAGGCTCCTAGAGCATGTTATGACAAGATAAATACATACTTGGCTGCAAATGGCTTTTACAATTATCCAACTTAGAGTAACCTCCCTATGCAAAGAGGAGTAAACATTGTTTTTTGGTCATCATTTTATTCATTGATAACATGGTGCTCACACGCCCTAACGAGGATAAGATTTTAGCCTTCAAGGGGCTGACTTACATGTGTCATTTAAGATAACATATTTGAGCTTATTGCATTAGTATTTGGGTATACACTTTATGCAACATGATGTTGGTATTGTGATATTACAATCAAAGTACATACAAAGACTACTTACATGGTCTTAAAGATAATAAGCTTGTTGCTACACCATCAAAGATAGGTGCTAAACTCAATCTTTAGGATATAGGTGAACCATTTGATGCATCACTTTATCAGTAGGCTGTTGGGTGCCTCATCTATTTATGTAATACGAGGCTAGACATTCAGTTTAGGGTCTTTGAGCTGAACAAGTTTATGCATAGTCCCGAAAGTAAGCATTCATCGGTTGTTGCCAAGTGAGTATTTTAATACTTACAGAGCACTCAATCCCTTGGCTTATTCCATGCTAAGGGGGTTGATATTTAGCTGCATGCTTTTAGTGATTCTGATTGGGCTAGATGTTATGACATGAGAGTGTCCACTAGTGAATTTTGCTTTCATCTTAGTGATTCTTGTATATTATGGCTCGACAATGGCCATTTTAAGTACATCATATTTTATAATAATGACTGTGGAGTGTACATGGCTCATACACCTTTTGGTAGATCTTGGTGTTGGTGGATAAGTGTCCCGTACCTCCATCTTCACTTATAGCCACAGTGCATTAGCCACCCAGTGTGAGGAACCCAATGTTTCCTTGCAAATCATTATGTCAACAGGAAGAGTCTCATTGTAGGATATATTAGCTTAGCTTATGTCTTACACACGATAATGTGGTAGACATCTTTATAAATGCTCTCTCATGAGAGAAGTTCAAAGCTTTTCCTTTCAAAGCTTCGGGCTTATTTCATTTGGGGATTGATTAGCTACATGATTCATGTACATGTTCACATTATCACTACAAGGGAGATTTGTAGCCATTTATATGATAGTAATGTGTGGATGCAGGGGCTAATAATGGGCCGAGGCACTTTTTTCCTCCTTAGGAGGATTTTTTCCCTGAGCGTGTGTACACACTCTTATGGTACAACCATGGCCCTACTAGTTAGCTATAATGGGGTATTTATGTTTTGGTGTTTTAGAGGGTTATCAATGATCATGTTATGTAGGCAATTTTCTTACTAATATATAAACCAATTTCTCTCTCAAAAAAGAGAAAGAAACTATCAACAAGCTTCTCTATATAAGAAACACAAAGAAAACTCTATGTTACTTAATCGTCGATAAATACAATATAATGATGTGTAAGAAAAATATATATATTCAGCGCAATTTGCAATTTCAACAATGCTACAATCTTTGTATGAATTTTCAATAACATAATATTGTCTACCTCTCCCTGGTTAGCCTGCTTAACATGCATATAGGCTAGTGGTGCATAAGTACATGGCACATATACATGAGAATGTAGGTGCACGCATGCACACACACACAAACATAGAGAGAGAGAGAGAGAGAGAGAGAGAGAGAGAGAGAGAGAGAGAGAGAGAGAAGTGGATGAGAAGAAGGAGGCCCAAAGGGGCGGAGGCGGTTGGACCTCTAGGTGAAACTAAACTAACAAGAAGTTCTACTCTACAAGGTGTAAGTAGCATACTAAACTTTAAGAGATATTACTATATTATTAGGCTATTTAAGAGACCTTATTGGATAACTAGGTGGTCGGCCTTATAAACTAGTGGTTAATAAGTGATACAAGAGCTCGAAAAGCTATTTACTATATGTGAATGGCATGCACACATGCATACAAACTCTAGGATGCATTTTTAATAGTATCGAAAGAGACATGCCTTGCACTATGATTCATGAGAATTTATTAAACGTGTGACATGTAAAGAGTAGGAGGATCAGCCTAGTAGGTAGAGTGTTATAGCACTACTATGTGTGCATGAGTTTGAGAACACCCCTTGTTAGATATTTGGTTGTATTACCTGTGAGGTCATGCACGTGCACGTATGACATGGACACTTTTGTCTCTCAATAGGTTTTTCCCCATGGCCATCCAGGTGTGAACGGCACCTTAGGGTTAGCTAGTATATAAGCAATGTCATCCTCAATTTAGGCTTACTGTTCATTTGTACTTTATTTTACCTTGAGCTCTTGCTCCTAGTGAACTAGCCTTCTACACTATCTCAACTTCTCTAATCACTACTCACAACATCACTCTAATTTTCCAATTGGCTGGTCGAATCGCCCTATTTTACTTTTCCAATCTCTGATTCATCTTTTTCAATCGATAATTGTACTTTTTTGATCGTGTTGAAATATACAAGTGAATAGGGTGTGTGTGGGAACAAGCTCTTGGATAGAGGATGTAAAAGAGGAGATGTAGTTGTGAAAGAACCTGTGAAAAGGTGAAAAGAATCTACTGGGAGAGAATAATGGGTAGCATGAGGGAATTTAGGAGTGTGGAGTTATTCTGGGAGATATTCAGGGAAAAGAGAAGAGGTGGAGAGAATCAGGCAAAAGGTGGAGATATTCTGGGAGTGAATCATGGAGAAATCAATGGGATTTGATGCTTGATGTAAACTCTATAAATTGAGGCATAGCCCTAATGAGAATTTGCTGGTTTTTGAGTATCCATGCCTACATTAATCTATCTGCTAATTATTCACTAATTACGTCTTAATCATTTCTTAATCACTTTGTTAATCATGTTGATTCTAGTGTATGATCCACCATAGCTCATCATTTAGCTCAAATTTCAACATGGTATCAGAGCCATGCCTAGAATCAACCAGATTTATGAGCCCATTAGTGAATTAATCAAGATTAGTAAGTAATTAGCAAAAAAATCAGTTTTTAGTGAGTTTTCACTCTTCCCCTTCACCCCCAGCCAGTGGAGGACTCTATTCTCCATGCACAGTCAATATTAGGCTATGCCCTCTTAACACAAGCTAGCTAACACATCTAGCTACAAGCACATCAAACGGCGCAGCAAAACGCGAAAGCGTTTAGGAGAAATCGGCGTTTTTTCCAGCGCTGAATTTTCTGAGTAATTTGCAGATCTTGAGCTCATCAAATCAAATTGAGCTAATTCCTCTTAGCACAAAGGGTAATCAAGCATGCTCTACAAGCTGGTGAAGACAGAAATCAATTTCATCAAGTCTACAGAGAGATCCAAGCTCTTCATCAAATCTACAGGTGACTTTGGTAAAACAGAGATTAAGCTTTCATTATTTGGTCAAATCTTGTGTTTCTTGGCTTAATCCTCTACTAGACTCATTGCTATTGATGCCTTTGAAAGCATTTGAGCTCATTTGAAGTGGAAGGCACCAGATCTGGGCTCCCCGCATACTCTGTTTTTTGCACACAAACCAGAGCATTAATTTGCTAATCAGTGATTAATCAGTGCTAATCACTGTATTTTGGTGCAATTGAGGGTTCAAATTAACCATTAGGTATCTGATACAGATCCCTATAACTTCAGATTGCAAATCGGAGTTGGTTTGATACTCCAACCATCCCGTACAAATTGGTTACCCTTAATTTAATGTAATTTCTGGAAAAATTGTGCTGATAAATTTGTGAAGATCATCATTTTGTATTCAACCCTTGGTTAATGCCTGTAAATCTCACTCAAATTCAAGATTATTCACAGCCAGAGTTGCATTTGGAATGTGCATGAGAATGAATGCTATACGCATTATGTATTGGGCACATTTTATTAGTATAAAAATGGGAACAGACACTGCCCTTGTCCAGATTAAGGCAAGAGGTAAGACCTCCCGCATAAATTTGGGTTTGCATTGCATAATGACACAAGATGAACATAAAAAGCCCAAAGAAACTGTCAGCAAAACATTGAAACATGTTGCTCACATGGAGCAAAAAGACCTGACGGACGAGCTCATGGCCCCAGCCATGAAAGAAGAAGAATATCTCTTCCCAAGAAGAGGATCCACACCGAGAAGAAGACCTGAAGGAAGACATGGACACGAGAAGAGAAGCTGCCACAAGAAGAGAAGCTGCCCAGAGAAGACTGAAAGAAGAGACGGACGCGTGGAGAGAAGCTGCCACGACAAGAAGACTGAAGAGAAGAGAAGATGTGAGGCTCCAAAGAGTGAGGAGCCATGTGAAAATCTCTGAGAGAGAAAGAGAGAGAGACCCCACAACCCAATGTAACCTGCCCCAATAAAGTAAAACCACCTCTGAGCCACCGATGATGTAGGCCACGTGGTAGATGTATGTGTGAGCACTTTAGTCAAGGTCGCGGGCACTTATAGTAGCCTTGGACACATAGAGAGAGAGAGTGTCAAGGACTATGGAGTTTAGGGACTTGAGGCACTGGTCGCGGACTGTCAAGTAAGAAAGAAACTTGATACAGGGTCCAGGTGTGCTGAGATAACTTGAGGGGAGGAGTAGACAATGGTCGCGGACTACCAAGTAAAGGGAGGCAAACTTGGTATAGGGTCTAGGTGTACTAGGATTATTCACTTGAGGGGAGGTGTTGAAATATACAAGTGAATAGGGTGTGTGTGGGAACAAGCTCTTGGATAGAGGCTGTAAAAGAGGAGATGTAATTGTGAAAGAACCTGTGAAAAGGTGAGAAGAATCTACTGGGAGAGAATAATGGGTAGCATGAGGGAATTTAGGAGTGTGGAGTTATTCTGGGAGATATTCAGGGAAAAGAGAAGAGGTGGAGAGAATCAGGCAAAAGGTGGAGATATTCTGGGAGTGAATCATGGAGAAATCAATGGGATTTGATGCTTGATGTAAACTCTATAAATTGAGGCATAGCCCTAATGAGAATTTGCTGGTTTTTGAGTATCCATGCCTACATTAATCTATCTGCTAATTATTCACTAATTACATCTTAATCATTTCTTAATCACTTTGTTAATCATGTTGATTCTAGTGTATGATCCACCATAGCTCATCATTTAGCTCAAATTTCAACAGATCGGTCATCTCCAATCATCCGATCACAATCATTAGGACCAATCGCCCAATTGCATTTTTTGATCGATTCCTTTTTTAAATCGTCCAATCAGTCGTCTCAATGGTTTTTCAATTATCTGATCCTACTTCTCCAATCGCCCAATTGTGGAATCATTTGATTTCGCCTTGTCTAATCAATGATCCAAGAGTTCAATCGGCGATTTGTCCCACAGTCTGAATTCCTCATCTCCAATTGTCTAATTCTTCACCTCCAATCATCCAATCGAAACCTCCAATCATCTAATCGAAGATTCCAATAGACGATCAATTTCTAGTAGATTTCCAAAGAGTTCAACAGCAAACAAATGTTGACATCAATTCAAGCTTATTTTAGCATCTTTTCTTCTTAAATTCTCCAGCACAATCAGGTATGGCCAACAACTCTACAAATGGTTTGTTTCTAAAGAGAATAAATTAGATGGGTCAAATTACTCCATATGGAGTTTTATTGTCAGAAATGTCCTTGTTGGGGGTTATGTCACCCTAGCATTTCCTTATAAGTTAAAAGGTCTATTATTTCACACATTCACTCTGGTAAAACATCCATGCTTTCTTGGAACACTCTAGAAATTATGTATCATGCTAAAAATGATACAAGGGTTGTCTTTCTCATAACGCAATTTGATAATGAAAACATGATTCAAGGATTGCTTTTCTCAAAAGGCAACTTGATAATGAAAATATGATACAACGATTGCCTTTCTTAGAAGGCAACTCGGTAAAATATGCAAGAAAATGGGTCTATGAATGAACAATTACCAAAATTACAAGACTTGAGAGAACAACTTCTCAATATTAATGAGGTCATTCCTGAAAAGGACATGATAAACATTACTCTTAATTATTTGCCTAAATCTTATCTAGGTTTCAATACTTCCCTCTCTCTTTCTTTAAGTTGCAATGCAACCCCTCTCACATATCAAGAGCTCGTTAGCTTACTACTGTTATATAGGAGGACCAGTCTAAAAATAATGTTTTCAAGAGTTCTAGCAAAACAATGATCATGCTCTAACATCCAAGGATAAGGGTAAGAAATGTCAGTAGAAGATCGATTCCAACAAAAATTATGAGGCTAAGGGTGATTTTGAAAAGCCAAAGAAGGTTATTTTGTTGATATTGCAAAAAGCCCACCCATACAATTGAAGATTTCTTTAAACTTCAAAATGATGAAAGCAAAGGTTATTGTTTCTATAATCCTCTCACTAAGAAGATTATTGTTAGAATGGATATCATTTTATAGTGGATTTTGTCTATCCAATGATGGAATTTAATAAGCATACATATGACAATTCTCCAAATATGTTTAACGGGTTATTATCTGTGCCAATATCTATTGATTCTCAGAAGATTTTGCCTATTAATCCTTGTTTGTGTTGCAAGGGGAGAATGTTCAAGGAATTGATGTAGCTAGAAGATATAGTAAAGACCAACATTTACTATAGGGGGGAATGTTTAAGGAATTGACACAGCTAGAAGATGTAGAAAATGCCAAAAGATCATCAATCAATGAATCTAGGGCTACTTCATATTAGTTAGAAGATGCAGTAAATGTTGAAAGATCATTAATCAATGAATTTAGGGTTGTGCCTAGATGGATTAGAAGCTAGGATAGCAAATTGTCTGCTCCTTTACAGAGTGAACCAGATCCGGTGCTCGAACTAATTCTTCAGTAGATATTGCTGAGTTTACATTTCTTAGTTCTCTATATGATGTAGATGAACTTGAGTCTTTTAAAGAGGCTCAAGAAGATCTAAATTAGGTGGAAGCCATGCAAGAGTTCTTGTCTAAGAAAGTTATTGGTATTAAGTGGGTTTTCAAAGTCAAGTGAAAGCTAGATGGATCTATTAACAGATTCAAGGCCATACTTGTCATAAAAGGTTATGACCAGTAAAAAGGGATTGATTATGATGAAACTTTTACTGTCACTTCCCATATAACCACTATCCGATTTGTTATTACTTTGGCAACCCATAATGGATGGAAAGTGCACCAATTGGACATCAAAATAACATTTTTGAATGGTGACTTGCAAGAAGAAGTTTATGTGAGTCAACCGGCTACATTTGCCCAACTTAGTCAAGAACAAAAGACAAGCATCCAAAGCTTAGAACCAAAATATTCATGCGTATTTGATTGGATAGGGATTTCAAAAGAGTCCTACAGAAAGCACTTCATATGTGAAAAAGGACAAGTAGGATTTGCTTGTTTTGTCATTCTCTATATAGATGACATGCTAGTGACATGCACCAATGAAGATTTCATTATAACCTTCAAGGTTGACCCTCAAATTGTGAAGTCAGATCTTGCTCTTTTGCACTACTAGTTAGGTATACAGTTTATACTGATGGTATAGTCATTAAGTAGTCAAAGTACATCAAAGTAATGCTTAAGAGGTTCAATATGGAAAGTTGCAAATCAATTTCTATACCAATAGAAACAACCAATTGTGGCAACATCATCGTGTAAAGCTGAATACAGAGCAACATTCAATGTGACAGTTTAATATGTATGGTTAAGAAGATTGATGGAGGATTTTTGTGTCCCTTTAGACACCCCTACTCCTATTCTCACTGACAATCAAAGCACCATGGAAGTTGCAAAGAATCGTGTCTTTCATGCCAGGACTAAGCACATTGAAGTGCATTATCACTATGTTAGAGAGAGACTCCATGCAGCAGGAGAGATCAATGTGATCTTTTGCAGTACACATGACAATGTGGCAGATCTATTCACTAAAGCCTTATTCTGTAAAAAGTTTAAGGCCTTTCGACGCAAAGCTTTGGGCCTCTTTCTTTTCAGAGACTAATCTTGCAATCTCTGTAAACCTCTCATTTATACTATAAGAGGGTTTGCGAGACATTTGATAGTAGTACATCAGGGTTTGTTAGATATTTGATAGTACTACCTATGAGGTCATGCATTTATGCCATGGGCACTTTTGTTCCAATAAGTTTTTCCCCATGGCCATCTAGGTATGAAGGGGCACCTTAAGATTAGTCAGTATAAAGCAACCTTATCCTCAGTTTTTAAGCTTGCTGTTCATTTTGTGTATCTTGAGCTCTTGCTCCTAATGAACTAGTCTTCTATGCTCTCTCTCTCCCCCTTGTTCTCTTTGATCGATGAACATTGATTTACGACTTTGTTTTCATCAAAGCTAACACACACACACATACACACACCACCCTAGGGGTGTTTGATTTTATATATACACACACACGCATAAAGCAGTAGCTGTGGATTTGGTTGTTCACTACGCATAACGCAGTGGCTGTGGATTTGGTTGTTCACTACACCACGCAACCCATATGCCTATGACGATGAAGGGTTCGGATGTGTACCGCTGGAATTTACAGGAGCACTGGCGGCGAGAGATTGGAGATGTCCAACCCCTCGCTTTTGCACGCAGTGTGGGCGGCTGTGAGGTATGCCTAAAGCCCTTGCTTGCTCAATTCCCCCCCCTTTTTAGCACAATTCAGCTTAATCCTGCCGGAAATTTGATGCTTGCCATTTGCCCTTCCTTAGCCTAGTCGTGTCGTAATTTGATGCTTTTTGATGCCTTTATGCGTTCCATTTCTCTGATCTAACCCTTTCCATCCTTCAACCTAATCCTGCTTTTTTAAAAATGCTTTCTGATGCATCTCTGTGACCCATTTCTCTTGTCTAACCTTTTTTATCCTTTTGTAATTTGATATTGTTTTGGTCACCCATTGTTCCCATTTTTCTACCCTTTTCAACCTCCCATGTTGCCTATCTTCCCTGTGAGGTATGATCCATTTTTGTGTGTTTGTGTGTGTGTGAACGCAGTTGCCCCCTCTACCCTCTTCATAATGTATTTTGAAGCTTTAAAGCGTCCCATTTCTTTGATCAGCTATACCTTTTTCATCTTTCTGTAATTTGATGCTTTTCTATGATCCAATTTCATCCTTTTGTAATATGATGTGTTTTTCTATAACCCAATTCTCCCTCCCATCTGATGTGTGTATGTGTGTGTGCGCCCATCTGATGTGTGTGTGTGTGCGCGCACGCTCTCCCGTGTTTAGTGATAGGCAACGCCAAGTCCAGCGTGTTGAAAACACTAAGGTAAAAATCATATTTTCCGTCTAGTCCAGTTCTTAATAATTGATTTCTCCTATCATCTACCCTTATTTTCCTGCTGTATTCTGATCTTTATGTGAGACCCATTCACTTGTACTACGGATGCTGTTTTTTTGTGACTTTTCATAATTTGAATGCATGATTCGAGTGTTCAAACTTCAGGCGATTGGCATTGATTCGCATTTCCTTGTAAAGGGATATGCTATGTTTCACAAGTGTGTCTTCTGTTACACTTGAATGGACCTTTTCATCTCATTTGTTTGGGACTTGTGGTGTAACAGGATCTGATTCGGCGTTTCCACCTGTATGCTGAGCTGGATGGGCATACGGGCTGTGTAAATACGGTGAATTTCAATCCCAGTGGTGAGATATTGGTTTCCGGATCTGATGACAGAGAAATAGCGCTATGGGATTGGGCAGCCAAGTCAAAGAGGTTGTCATTTGCCTCTGGACACGAAGACAATGTCTTTCAAGCAAGAATCATGCCGTTTTCTGATGATCGTACCATCATTAGTTGTGCTGCAGATGGCCAGGTATATTTTTGCCTACTTTTATCTTACTCGTGGTTCAGGGTTTTCACTAGTGACTGATTGAGTGAAAATTGGACCACGAACACATGGTTCAATTTTGGAAATCTGATTCAAGTATGTTGACTGCTAAATGCAGTTTTAGCAAAGGTGGCAGATTCTTATCAATTGCTCATAGACAAGTGGAGGGTAGTCATGAATGAAGCCGATATTTGAAAATGGCAGAAAATGAAATGAAAATGGATCAATGGCATTTTACTTTTCTTTAATGTCCAAAATCTGTACAAGGATCCATAATCGGTTCTTGTTATAACTCCTGAAGCATCGAGATCTCATGCAATGGCATTTTATTCTATTCTGGGTGGTCTTGGAGCTGCTGCCCAACCCAACCAATATCAGTAAGTATGGAATAGGATTGAAAGGGACCTTGGATATTGTATAGAAGATTTACATGTCATCATGCCACGTCATGAGCTTGGTTACACTTAATAGGAAGGGGCACAAGCGCACACAAGTTTGCAGCATGAGGAAGAGTTGGCATAAGGCGCACTACAACAACAATGGCCTGGCTGGCTGAATGGCCATCTCTTCATGTGACAACTAAGTAGGATATTATCTTCACAAGGCCAAGCTTAATGGGACATGGCTTTCTAACCCATCATCAGTTTTAACATTGTTATCAATGGCATTGAAAAGCATGGTGGCAAGTCGGGATGCAGATGTCTTAATGGGGTGGCAACCACCCCTTTGGACAAAGATGTGAGAACCAGGTTGGGACCTTGCCAATACCGAGTTTTGACAACTATGAGTGATGTCCATGGTTCCTACACAACCCATGGGCCATGAAATGAATGTTTCTACACTTTCTTTTGCAGTACATTGGGCATTCATAGCACGAGTATGGAAGTCACAGCATTAGTCTATGTTGTAGGTGGTTTATTTGCCCAGCCTGCTACGACCTCCTAGCAGAGAGCTGAATTGATGTCTAAGTTCACTGCTTTTTCAGGGTGAAGAGGGATGGCTATGCATATACTGTATTGGTTGGGATTTAGTGCTAGCGTTCATCATGGGTAAGAGTCATAGAAACATAGCATGCTCGGTTTATGCATGGGGATGTGAGTACAACGGCATATTACATAGAATCTATATTTTCTCCTAATTACGTCAACTACTGGCTTTTATAGGGATGGCGCAGGTTACATATGATGGAGTTGATAATAAGCCTAATTTTGGATAATAACATGGACTTTTTAAAGTCTGACCTGAATTTTAACTGTAGGGTTTATTATCGACCAGAAATATAAAAGCAGATGAATGCATGAGAACATGTTACATCCTAACAGCCTTCATGAGTGTTAGTCCTATTGGTCTACCTTTGGGCCGATAATAAGCATGTGTTATATTTGCTGTATGAGAGATAGCTGCTATTTAACCAGCAACAGTACTTGTTTGCAGTAACCAATCCTTTATTCTTAAACCTAGAGTGCTGTGGCTGATCTTATTATTAGGTGCGGCATGCAGAAATATTGGAGGCTGGCTCGATTGAGACAATGAAGCTTGCTCAACATCGAGGCCGAGTTCACAAACTTGCCATCGAGCCAGGGAGTTCACGCATATTTATGAGTTGTGGTGAAGATGGTGTTGTTCGTCGTGTGAGTACTCTTTACTTATCTCCATTTTGCTATAAGTGTCGTGGGAGGCCTTGTATTCATTGTTTCGTATGCATTTTTGGTGTTCTTGTGTTTTTTTGCCTTGTGTTTCAACACATGAGAGTAGTCATTCACAGTGATACACCTTCATGTTTTCTTCAAATGGATTCATTGTGGCGATTTGTGTAGGTGCAGTGAAAAAGAGGTCATTATCACTCTTGTTTTGGAAGCAATAAAGGACCAGATATTGGCAAGAATAGTAGGAATTTTTTCAGAAAGAAACCCAGTATCACTCTTGTTTTGGGAGCAACAAAGGACCAGTTTTTGTGAAGAATACTAGGAATTTTTTAAGAAAGAAACCCAGAGCCAGATTCCATACTAGTTCCAAAAAGTAGGCCTACATGATCAATTTGTGCTTTGCATGGATTGCATTGACATTTGTGTTCGTAAGCAGCCTATTGTTGAGTGTTCTTGCCTCACACCTCCTCTGTCCCTTTATAGATTTGTGCCCACATGGGCTGATTACTCTGCTAAACCCTAGCCCTTACCAGTAACCCTAGCATAACACATGAATCTATGTGTTAAAGCTGATGTTATCACATCACCCCTGCTCATCTTGGAAGGGAATAGGGCAATCATTCCCAATGCTCTGCCTCAATCTAAATCTGGATTTGGATTTGGGTGGATTGGATTGGTGCAACTGCAACAATTGGAAAGTCTTCAACTTGTATTATGTTACAGTAAGGAAGGCTTGGACAAATCTGAGTGGTGCTACTCAAGATAGTCTGATGCTCTTCAAGATTGGTCTTCTCTCCATTATATGGGTATTCCAAAAGATTTATAGAAGAACAGGGATACAGGAATTCTATATATGGACCTCTGTGACTAACACGCATCTAGACTGCCACACACACACACACATCCACACAGCATAGAGAACACAAGGAAATCAATCGATACAACTCACCAACCCACCTAGAGACTGTTGTAAATGGGCTAGTGGTAGATGCATAGTTAAGGCGTGCAAATTAACTACTTTGGCGTGTCAATTTTAATGTTGAAGAAAGGAAAGATAATGCTCTAGACATCCAAATTGGGTCCCAGTAACCCTTGACGGGCCCCTACCTTACTTTGGGTTAATTTCAATGTTGAAGAGAGGAAAGATAATACTCTAGAGATCCGATTGGGTCCCAGTAACCCTTGAAGGGCCCATACTTTGTGATGTATTTTTTATATTATCAAGCTTAAATGAGTACAATGCACAGATGTAATCCTTGACATGAGAATTTCTTCCTTCTTGCTGGGCTGAGCGATGACATGTGAATCAAGGCTGAACAGGAGGCAAGAACTTGCTAATGTGAGTAGGAACTGTACCACGGCAAAGCTACCTTCACTAGCTCATTTGCATTATCCAATTCCAATTGAGAGATGAAAACATTCAAAGAGTATAGTGTTGGTATATTGGATGATTTTCCATGCAAATGATCATGCATTCATGGACCTTTAAAAGCTAATCCATCGCGCGGTACTATTCAATCAGATCCTACTATGGTGTGCTTCGACTTTATTGTCAGCTACTCTCTGCTGAGCCTCATTCTCCTTTGAGAGATAGAGCACAGGAGAAGGTTGGGCCACCATACAAAGCTAATCACGAAAGAGATGAGGATATACCTTGATGCTTTGTTTTCTGTTGATGAGGTGGTACATGCACTCCTTGCACTACCCCATGGTAAGTGCTTAGGAGAAGATGGTTTATCGCCCTCCTGTTTCTTGGCTTTTTCGAATGAATTTGGGGAACAAAATCAATATGGCCTTTCAGGGTATTTGTAACAGAGGAAATATGCACTCTTTCTTCAGGGAGGGTCTTATTCATCTCATCCTAAAAGGAGGGGATAAGAAAAACAGAAGGCAATGGCGTCTGATTACACTTGCTTGGGATTGCTTATAAAATCTTGGCAAAAGCAGTTAGTGTAAGGTTGCAGCAGATCTTGCAGGATGTGATTCATGACACTCACATTGGGTTCCTTCAAGGGAGGAGCATATTTTTGGCAATATACTCTCCTTTGGGAAGGCCGTGGAATGGGCCAAAGTGAGCAACCAGCCCTTTAGTCATTCTACTGCTTGACTTTGAGAAAGTGTATGATAGAGTTGATTGGGGCTTATAGCCATAAACTGGCATGTGGTGATAGAGGAGAGCGCTTCTAGATCCCCCAATCTGTTCATCAAGCATGCCCCTTGGCCCCCTTTGTTACATGCACCAAGATTGATCGTGGTAACGCACAACAAGCCTTCTTTAAACCTTTACTTTGGTGAGATCTTTAGCATCCATTCATTGAGTAGAGAGAGAAGAGAATAGAAGAGAAAGTAGACGACATAGTATTGTGTCCCAAATACCCACTGAAGGGCCCCCCTTGCAAGCAAGAGTATTTGCTTATATTATTTCTTTGGAGAACTGTTGTACAATGCTTTAGAACAAGATCTAAGACTGCCCAACGCGAGTACGAGGAAGACCGTATGTCGGCTGAGAATCCACCAATCCAAAGGCACTGTGGAAGACTCTTTTGGGCCACTTATGCAAGTCCAGTATAGCTATAGGACTGCACGTCGGCTGGCTGAATGCTGAAGAGGAGCTTCAATGATTGCCTGGAGAAGGAAACTGGTTGCTAATTTGATGACTGAAATCTGCTTGGTAGACTTGACTGGTGATAAATTCTGATTTGATGAGGCTGGGTTGCTTATATACTTGTATGTGCAGCAAGTCGGCCAGTCCTTTGGACAAAGCAAACATGAAAATAATCCAAAAATATGCTGGTCGGCCTGCTTTGGACACATGAATCCATGTAAAAGCCCTTTCCATTTGTTCAGCCAAGCCTCTATGCAGGTCGGGCAGACCTAGGCACCCATAGACCATGCCCACGATGCCCTTATGCTGCTATTGGCCTGCTGCCTAGTGCCCTAGGGCTGCCAACTCTACCCATAGATCAATGGGGAAATGTGTATGGGCCACCCATAGCACGTGCTATGCTTTGAGTACAATCTTGTACTGTTGCCCATGTATGCCTGGTAGAAAACATGATGGTTGATGAGACTTGAGTGCTTCGAGGAGGGAAGCACAATGTGGTGCACAAGGTACACTGTTTGAAATCTTGGAAAGCAAGCATGAAGAAGAGGGAATGCCCTCAATTTGACCAGCAAAATGAAGAAGCCTTAAGATGGCTTTGAAGGCTTGTGAAGCCTTGTCCATGAAAGGACTAATGAGAATGCAACCAAGTTTTTGAAGGCATAAGGAGCCTTAGCATGCTCAGAATAGAGTTATTGTTCTCAATGAGGGACTTGCACAGTTGAGGCAAATCGCAATCAACATAAGAGACAGCTCAAAGTGTTATTGAAAGAACCAGGGGGGTGGCCGTCAACAGGAGGTCTAGAGAGAAGGGAAGATTGCAATTAAAGCTCAAAAGATCTTGAAGAAGATGGAGCTGAGGAGCTCCAACCAGAGAAGAAAGTAGGGCAGCAAGCTGTTTTGACAACGGTCAAAGAAAGAGAGCTAGCATGGGTTGCAACGCCAACATCTCTCAGGATGCCTCCACAACAAAGCAGTTGAGTAGTAGCCCGCGTTCCTTAGCACAAGAAATGAGACATTGCTTTTGAAATCGGACGTGCTCAGGGGGTTCCCTCTTTTTGAGCGCTTGGCCTACAGCTATGCGGATGACAAGCCTGCAGTAGAGATGCCTGACAATCACCTGTGGATTGGATAGAAGAGAAGGAACGCATATTCAGCACGGCCCAAGCAAAGAAAGATTGATGTAGAGAAGAGCAGCTCACACACGTAAGGTGGCCGTCATCAGAGCACTAGGCGCAGACGAACGGGAGAGAGTAGAGAGAACCAGACGGCCTTCATCATCATGGCGGGCAGAGTCACCACAGAGCAGAAGAAGAGAAGATATTGGCCACCCACAACGGCCCCAAAGCGCATCAGAGAGCGGAGCAGGTGCAACTAATGTTGGAGAAGGAGATATGAGAGCCACTCATCATATAGAGATAAAGGTTTTTTAGAACACTAAGGTATTGAAAGTCTATTCACACTTATCCACTAGACAAATTATGCCCTTGTTCACACAAGAACAAATCACAGCCATCCATCCAAACCAATGAAGAAGAAGTAAAAATTGAAGAAAGACTTTTAAAGGCTTATGAGCAAAACTAACCCAAGTGTCTCTTTCCTATGTATAAGTTCTACACCTGAAGGTGACACCACAGTGCTAAAGGCCTAAGTGGTGTCCCACATAAGCAAACCTTTCGAATCGGGCACCTAGGGGGGACTACATCTCTATCACATGCACTCTGCACTCAGTGCATGGTGACAAGATGGCTCATCATCAGCAGTGCAACATCTGTACATTATTAGAACCCAGTAGGATGCTATTTGTCGTATGCCGTGACCCCATTGTATATCCTCAGTCCAGAATAAGTCAGGCACGAGCTACGTAGGTCATTCCTCAGCCTTAGCAGGTCAGTCAGTCAGTTAAGTCCCTTAACCCACTTGGAGAGAATCATTCATGCATGTAGAGTCAGTAGAAGCCTTAGGGTTTGCATCAGAAAGCACTCTGCATTTTGCATAACATGCATTCATATGCCTGTGCATCACTTAGAACATCACAGAAGCCTTAGGAAATTAACTAGGATTTATCTGGTATTTTTCCAATATTTTATAGTATTTTACTAGCATTTAATGCCATTTTTATGACAAAGTTTAATAACTTTATGTCCAGTCAGCCAACTTTGACCAACTCTCAACCACTATAAATAGGCAAGCCTTTGTGCTTAGTAGAGCATTCAGATTCAGGCGCCTTCTTCCTCAGCCCTAGGAGCATACCCGCCTGCAGCCAGCAGTCCTCCCCCTTCACAACAGGCTTGCATTTTGCCCCTTCAGCACCCCTGGGCATCAGCATTCAGCCTACAGCAGTCTACAGTACCTAAATGCAGCAGTGCATGCCCCGGGCCAGTTTCTAGCAAGATCTCCTGTGTTTTCTGCATATACAGTAACCGGCCTGTGCACAGTACCCTTCAGTCCTGCGTTTTCAGTTCTACCTCAGTTCTCAGCATTCCATTCATCATCCACATCTGCCCCAGCCATTTGGTGAAGGTAACACAGCATTCATAAGCATTTTCAGCATTCATTCATAGCTTAGAACAGTCCACTATAGTCCCTTCTCAGCCTCAGGTGTGCAGCCCTTCCTCATACCCTTGGGAAGAGTGCATAGGCTCAAGACCAGTTTATTGTGGTGTTTCTACAGCCGTGTTCAGGTCAGCCAGGCTTCCGATCCTCCGAGATCTTGCGTTTGGCTTATCTACAGTCCACAATCATTCTCTCTAAAGTAATAAAGCAAATACTATTCTGGTAACGGGATAGGGGGCATTAAAGTGGATTGCTAAACTCACAAAACTCAGGATACAGAAGGCCCGCCCCAGTACATGATCAGTCTGGCATATGAATTCTATGGATTCAGACAGAATGGGTTTCCAGTGCTTCAGTTTTCCGGAAAGGTTATCACTTTAGCACAGTAGTTAGGGCTATCTGCGTAGGTCAAGATGGATCAATTCATTCGTGGATTAGATCCTAACATCCGGTTCACAGTTCGTAACTTTGAACCCAGCACATATGACCGGGCTTTGACTCTCGCTCAGAATGAAGAGATGAAGATGAATGGAGGCAAGCCTAAGTAGTCTTCCCAGTCCAATACCAAACCCCAACCGGGGAAGGGTAATTCGTCTTATAAAGACACTAAGACAGACAACAGTCCTAGCTCTAGTTCAGGGGGTAAGGAATCCAAGCCTAAGAAAACCCTTGAGGAAAAAGCTCAAGTAGGCATCACTGGAGGCTATCTTCCTCCAGAGGAGCAAAGACAATATCAATCAGAAAACCGATGTTTTTTTTTTCATACCATTGGGCATGGTAAGAAGGATTGTCCAAAAAGGCAAGCGGATCAAGCCTCCAAAGAGCCTTCTGCCATAGTTGTCGTAGTATCCCCCGCTCCTCCAAACCCGTCTGCTACCACCAATGCGGTTCAAATCTTACCTTCTATGCATCCCATGCCATCCGTGGTACTTGATGCTAAGAAGGAGGGTGAGGCAACAATCACACAGAAAAGCTTGATCCGAGCTTATGGCTCTGCCAAGGGCCGCCAGTTCATAACCCTTTTTGACGTGGGCAGTTCTGAGGACGCCATCTCTACCCAGTTGGCTACCACATGAGCTGTACCTTAGTGCCCTATCATTTGGAGATAGACCGGTTTACACCTGGTCTCCACACCCACATATCTCAACGGGCATAGCAGTTTTCTTTTCAAGTTCAAAAGGCCTCATTCCAGCAAGATTTCATTCTCTCTCCTCTTTTGGGATGTGACGTGATCTTAGGAATCGAGTGGTTTCATCAGTATGAACCTATTCCCAATTGAGGGCAGGACACCTTTATTATCTCTAAAGGTTTGCCTGAGCTTGTCATGATTCGGGGGGATAGGAGCATTCTTGGCATTCCTATGATTTCTCATCTCCAGGCCAAACGAGCTATCCGCAAGGGAGCGGAAGGAGCATTGATTTATGCTCAGACAACTTCTATCTCATCAATAACCGCTGTCTCAACTTCTTCAGTCCCTCGGTTGGTAGATCTCCTTTCTCATTCAGACATTTTTAAGCATTCATATTCATTTACAACATCCATACATAGCCTAGAACAGTCCTAAACAGCCCCTATCTCAGTCTCAGATTTGCAGCCTGCCTTCATTCCATTGGGAAGAGTGCATAGGCTCGAGATTGGACATCATTGGTGTTTCTACAGCCGTGTACAGTTCAGCCCAACTCTTGGTCTTCAGAGATCTTGCGTTTGGCTTATCGTCAGTCTCTTCAAAGTATAAAGCAAATACTATTCCCATAACGGGATAGAGGGCCTTTCAATGGGTAATTCAGGACCCCATACGGTGTACAGTTTCCATCTCTCTCTCTCTCTGGGAGCAGTGGAGACAGAGGAGCATGTTCTTTTAACATGCCTACAATATCAGCACATAAGGAGAGATTTAAGCACCACTTTAGAAGGATACACCGACTTAGTGAATTTGCTCTCGCATGGCCAACTTGCTGCCCTTGGCATATACTTCATCAAAATTCTCAAGCACCGTGACTACCTTGTAACGCAATTGGCCACACACTAGTCTTTTTTTTTTCCCTCCCATGAAAGGAGGAGGCTTTGTTTACAGCTTTTGTACTTACTTCGTGGGGGTCCCATGGGCCGTTTTTCGGCCTTCCGAGGACAATAATATCTTCTTCTTCTTCTTCTTCTTCTTCTCTCTCTCTCTCTCTCAATCTCTTAAAGTTTGAAGTCTTAAAGTGGATTGCTAAACTCGCGAAACTCAAGATACAAAAGACGGTGTGAGTATTTGTGTGACAGGATCCTCAATTACGAATACTTCCGTTGCATGTTACACCTTACCATAAACAATCTCAAACCCGGCCTTTCCCGTAGATACATGCACCGTGTTGTTGTATGTAAATTCGACAAGCGGTAAGTACTTCTCCCAAGAAGACTTCTGATCTGCCACCACAACATTTTAAGAGATCCAACACGGCTGAATTTGCAGCCTCACTTTACCCATCCGTTTGAGGGTGATAAGCTGAAATAAGACCCGCCAAAAGAGACTTGTAGTCCTGGGATCTCTATTCCCCACAATGGACTTCGGCATTCCATGATGCTTGAACACTTCTGCAAGATATATTTTAACCATATGCTCAGCTTTGATGGTCTTTTTGACCGGCAAGAAGTGAGCTTGCTTGCTAAACCAGTCCACAATTGTCCAAATTGCATCATTACCCTGTTGGGTCTGTGACAAGTCCATAATGAAATCCATTGTAATACTTTTCCATGGCTGTGTGGGAATAGGCAATGGCCGAAGCAAACTTGGTGCCTTTTGCCTATCAAATTTCACCTTTTGACAGGTGATACATGCACGTACATGTGCCTCTATGTCCTTCCGTAAACTTGGCCAAAAGAAATACCGCTCAATCATGTGTGTAGTAGGCATTATGTCTCTATGACCAGCATATGGAGGAGCATGGTACTCATCCAAAATCTTTTGCCTCATGTGAGACACCACACATAGGCAATTATCTTTCATAAGATAACCCTTTTGAATCACATAAGAGGCATGTGCATGACCAGCCATCAAATCAGCCCAAATAGTGGCAAAATCAGTATCCGTATGATACAAATCACGCATGGTAGACAAGTCCCCATGAGAGGCAACCGAGATAGCTGCTACATACGGCTTTCGTGACAATGCATTTGTCACTACATTCTTCTTTCCTGGGGTGTGCAAGTTCTGAAAATGAAACATAGAGAGGAAATTGGCCATCCTCATATGCTTCTCTGACAATTTAGTTTGGGTAAGAAAATACCTCAAACTCTGATGATCTGTTTTCACAGTGAAATCAGCCCTAAGAAGGTAATGTTTCCATATAGTAAGTGCATGTATTACTGCCAAGAGCTCTTTCTCATACATGCCAAGAGATAGCTTTGCATCATGCAATCTACGACTCTCAAAAGCCACAACATGTCCTTGATTTAGGACAGCTCCTATGCAATTTCTAGATGCATCACATTCCACACTAAAAGGCTTTTGCAATTCCGGAATGATCAACACTGGACCATGAGTAGTTGCATCTTTCAATTTGAGGAATGCATGCCTCTCTACAATAGTCCATCTGAATGTGGCCGCCTTCTTTGTCAAATCATGCAAAGGAGAAGCAATCTATGTAAAGTGCCGAATGAACCTACGGTAGAAAGAGCATAATCCAAGAAAACTACGAATCTCATGCACTAAACTCAATTCGGGCCAATTTCGAATTGCATCAATCTTTGCAGGATCCATCCGCACTCCATCTTTGGACACAATATGTCCAAGATAATGTATCTCTGACAAGAAGAACTCACTCTTCTTTACATTTATGAAGAGTTTATGCTTACGGAGTTCTTCAAAAACAATAGCCAAATGAGCTCTATGCTCTTCTTTGGTCTTCGAAAAGACTAGGATATCATCAAAGAAGACACCTGTAAATTTCCTGTACCCACGGAATATGTGATCCATCATTCTATTGAATGTAGCCGGAGCATTCGTAAGACCAAAGGGCATAACAAGATACTCATAAAGTCCAAATGCTGTCCTGAAAGCAATTTTGTGTACATCCTCAGGCACACCACGCACTTGATGATACCCACTCTTGAGATCAATTCGGCTAAAGCATGCCGATCCATCCAACTTGTCAAGGATGTCGTCTATGCGTGGAATCAGAAACCGATTCTTGATGGCAAGCTTATTCAAAGCTCTATAATCCACATGCATATGAAAGGATCCATCCTTCTTTTGAACCAAGAGGACGGGTGAACAATATGGGGAAGAGCTTGGCTGAACCAAACCCTTCTCAAGAAGCTCATTTACTTGCTTCATGATCTTCTCTTTTTGGGATGCACTTACACGATAGGTTGGCCTATTAGGTGGTGAGCTACCCGGCACAAGATCAATGTGATGATCTTCCGGTGGTACGGGTGGCAACTCATTTGGTAACTCATCAGCAAAACAATCGTTGTACTCTTGCAAGAATTTCAGCTTATCATTACTAAGAGTGTTTACATGTACAATATGTTCTTCAACATGATCCCGTACAAAAATCAAGTACGCAAAAACACTCTTTTTCATTACTTTCGTAATTTGTACTAATGGTATCACCTTCTTCACCAACATCAATTACATGCTCTCAGCCTTTATGCATGAAGGTGATCGAATTGGTCTTGTAAGCCTTGCACGGATCAATGCGTGTATGCCAAGGCTTTCCAAGCCATTCAAAGGCACCACAAGAAAATCCTCATGATCCACATAACCTTGAATGTGTATGCGTAACTTGCCAATAACAGGCATGACCTGCACTTCTTTACCAATGAAGGCAGCCCCTGCTTCAATTTGAGGACCCATGTCCTCCACTTCAATACCCAAAGCAGGTGCCATTTGTGTAGATATGAAGTTCTCGGTTGCACAGTCATCAAACATGAACAAATCGGGTTGATCCTTAAGCTGTTCCCAAGCTTTACATACAACCTTGTCTTTGCTATGATGTGAAGTATTGCCCTGCACATCTGGGACCATATGTACATTGGGCTTTGATGCATTTGCATTATCATGCTTCTTCTTGTTTGGGCATGCATTTGTAATATGCTCGGTGCCACCACAAGTAAAGCATTTCCCCTTACTCATATATTGCTTTTTCTTCTCCGGAGTGAGACCATAGTCTCTCACTTTGAAGGGACGCTTCTTGGTAGTGTTATTTTCAGCCTTTGGACCATTTTTATCTTGGTTTTGGTCCTTTTTAGATGGCTGTCCATTATTTTACAGGTTTTGGATAACCCTCTCTTTGCCTTGAAATGAGGGTTTAGCCTTATTGGATCGACTCAATTTGAGTTCCAATTGCTCGGTGGCAGTGGTGGCTGCGATTAGTTGGTGTAAGGCATGACGAGGATACATTTGTAGTCTCGCTTTGTACATGGGTTGCAATCCCGATAGAAACCTTCTCTTCCTTTCCGCCTCAGTGACATGCATAAATGGAGACACCTCCAAAAGCACTTTCTAGAACTTTTGTATATCTGCATTCACTGTTTCCCTCTCATTTTGCTTCACCCAATCCCGCTTCATTGCTATCTCATTCAATGCATTGGGAGACAAGAATCGAGTATAGAATCTCTCCATGAACTCTTCCCATGATCTAACAAGATTCGGTGAGAGCTTCTCCATGAGCCACCAATGGGCAGCAGTGTCTTTCATGAACATGCTTACATGTTGGATCATAGATTTCTGAGTGAAATCCTCATCACTGAAAGCAATATCAAACTGGGCAATAAAAGGAAGTGCCTTTGATGCATCATATTCTCCATGATATGCGTCAAACTTCACAGATTTGTCTTCGGCTTTGAAGTCACGAGACTTTGATGCATGTGCCTGCATCTCAACATGTTTTCCCCCATGTTTGTCCATTGGGACAGTCCCTATGAGACTGGCATCATTTTAGGAGCAAAAGGTGATGCATAAGGCATAGATACATGTGTCTTGTAAGCATGAGGCATGGCTGGCTCCTCAACATGCATTGGTGCATTTTCAGCCATAGCTTCTCCCTCACGAGCACACTCGAAGGCATGAGTGGCATGAGAGATACATAGAATACTTGCACCAACAGAAACTTGCAGCCCATGTTGCATGTGTTGTGCATGCACATTTTCAACCGACAATGGCATTTGACATATATTTTGACCACTGCCGTAAACATTGTATCCTTCACGGGCTACATAAGGTACTCTTGCATGGCGTGAAGTCGCCAATGGTTCCTCTCCCATAGCATGGAGATTCATCCTCTTAGGCATAGTTCTTGTTCGGGCACCTGTAGGGATTCCAAGACATATGGGATGGTTGCCTTTTTTGCATAGGCATCCTCGGTACGAGCCAAGTATGCACGTGCTACATCCCTCGGTTGCATGTGCAACTCTTGAGCAATCATTGCCATTGCATGATCCATATAAGATTCAGCTTTCAAACGGTCACGTACCAATAGATTCTCACGGCAGTAAAGATTTAATTCTTCTTGTTGTGCATGGAGAAGAGCCTGCATACGAGTAAGTTCAACCCTCAAGACTATGGACTCTTCTTCTTGCATCTTCTCTTTGCCACGGCACGGCTGTCCCACATAATCATGTTCCCCATTGTGCACTACATGAGTTTGCTTATCCTGTAAAGCATTGGAGGCATGCATTTCATTGTCCCCGCCTCTTGTGTTAGCATCTCCAACATCTCTTGTGTTAGCATCTCCAACATTCACTGTATGGCTGTCCATAGTATTCTAAGTGTAGAGATAGCTAGTGTTCACGGTAATCGTCTTTCACGATAGAAGTGAAAGAGAACCGTATGCTTTGATACCAATGTAACTTGGTTGAATACAATGCTAATTAATATACTTAAATACACTAAGATTTAATGGACACATGCTCAATATAAGAAGTAATTTGCTGAATTGACAAGAGACACACAATGAGCTGGAACGGCCGACTCCTCCCTCAAATAAAGTATATTGATCTTGGGAGAATCAAGTACATAGTGTCATGGGAATTTTTGACCAGATTTCCATACCAATGCATATGAATATAGTATTGCAAACAAGTGGTTGTCGGTGTAGACTTGCAACTCACACTACCCTCTCAAGTGGCCATGTTTCATATCATCTGCTCTCTATTGTTCCACCAACACATGGTAGCAACAATTTGCAAGAGAGCACGTAGGACAAGAGCACACTACACAGGGTATGTGATCTTGTAATCCGGTTCCTCCCTCCTGTTACTTGCTTCCATATTTAAGCATAAAAGCTTACCAATTGCAAGTAGAGTCGATGACAGCGGAAGTCTTTGCGATGGAAGTGCTTGGAGTGATGAAATCTTCGATTTGTCGCAATTCTTCACGACAAAAGTCTTCAAGAGGATAAAGGGAACCTTGGGAAAGCTTCCCCTATTGTTCAACTTGAGAAAGGAGGGCTGAAATTAGGGTTTTCAGCAAAAAGACCAAAAATCACAGGAAGAAAGAGAGTTGTTTTGTTGAATTTCAGTCATTGGGAGTGTGTAGGAGAGTGATTAGTATCCAGAACCACTCTTGGAAGCTTGGGAAACACCTTAGCAAGCTTGGATATGGAGTTGGGAAGGAGAAGTATAGAAAATACAGCCCAAAAGCCCTCATGAAGGAGGCACCTTCTTCTAGAGAGAGAGGGAAGAGTGAGGTGGTGAGTTGCCCACTCTAGGTGGCAGGCAGGTGCTTTGTGGAGCAAGCTAGAAAGGACACATGGCTGGTTACTCCCTTTGTACAAAGGGGATAAGGTCTGGGCGTTGGGAATTGGGTTTTGTTCACCTCGGGACATCAGTGTGTGTGAACATCAGGTTGGTCATAATTTATAAGTGAGTTTTGGTTGCCCAAAACTTAATGAAGTGTGGACACACTCACTTATAAATTAGTGTTAACTCCTAAGGCTAGGTTTATGACCAATACTTACCACCTGTCACATGCCACATAACCATGTCAACAGACAGTTTCACACGCATAGTTCACGGGCGGACGTCTCCTTACCCGGAACTACACATTGGTCAAGCAAGCATGAAAACAACATGCAATTTCAATTCCAAGCAAGCACATAAAGATGCTATGCAATGTAGCATTGGTATGGACAATCCCCGCTCATGAGACTAAACCAAAATAGACGTGCTCCAAGCAAGTACACGAGGTATCAGATCCAATGAAACACCAATCCACCAGGCATTTCCCGGCATGTACACAGAGGCACAAGTCCCAACGGAAAGCCAAGTCCACAGTATCACATGAGTGGCATCAATCCCCGGCATATACAACTGCCATGGACACCAGTCGAGTGTACATTCATGATGAGAAAGCACGGGTGGACCAATTGGGTTGCCAAATGGTGACAAAGATGATCCTTCCTTGTCTCCACATGGTAGGAGCCATCAAGCGTGCTATGACTAGAGTAGTCCAACTCCATCCTCATCATTTGGCCAGGCCGCCATTGGTTAGGCATGTTGATGACATCCTTGATGTGCAAGAGAGTTGAGACATCTTTTTTGGCGGTTGAACGAGGACTTGTATCACACGCAATTGGTGGTCACCCACTCGGAAACATGCCCGGGGCTTCACCTTAGGGCAAAGTGTTGGGCATGGAGGTAGGCTTTTATGGTGATACCTTTTCAAGCGGATGTTTGTGTGGGAACAGTAAAATTTGAGGTGCTTAAGGAGCTAGTCATGCAGAGATGTGGACAAGGGGGATTGTGGCATGTTAGGCCCTCTTGTGACCAGTGTTAGTATCATTTCCACCTGGTTCTTGTTTCTTTAGGGTACTACTATCCTTTGAAAGGGGGAGTAGACCCATCTGTTTTGGTAGTTGAATGAGGACTTGTATCACACGCAATTAGGGGTTCACCTTAGGGCCAAGTGTTGGGCACGGAGGTAGGCTTTTGCGGTGATACCTTTTTAGGTGGATGTTTGTGTGGGAACAGTAAAAATTTGGGGTGCTTAAAGGAGCTAGTCATGCAGATATGTGGACAAGGGGGATTGTGGCATTCAGGCCCTCTTGTGATCAATGTTAGTATCGTTTCCACCTGGTTCTTGTTTAGGGTACTCTTTATCCTTAGAAAGGGGGAGTAGACCCATCTTTTTTGGCAGTTGAACGAGGACTTCTATCACACGCAATTGGGGGTCACCCATTGGAGGACATGCCCAGGGCCTTCACCTTAGGGCCAAGTGTTGGGCATGGAGATAGGCTTTTGTGGTGATACCTTTTCAGGCGGATGTTTTTGTGGGAACAGTAAAAATTTGGGGTGCTTAGGTCGGCCCTAGATGGCTATACTATGGTGTGACACCTACTATGGCAGATTAAAGATTTTGGTAAGGATTACGGAATTTTTTCGACTCTGCTTCGCAGTCATGCTCTTTTTGTTTAGTAGATAGTTCAGTAACCAGTTCTTAACAGATATAGTAGTACTCTGTAAACCAGCCTCGGTCTTCATACAAAACCAAAGGGCGGTGCAAAAACAAACTTGCACACAAAACACTTCAACACCTTTGAGGACCAAGAAAAGGAAAACAAATAGGGGGAGCTAGAGTGCTCTTGCAAACAGTACACGGACACCCATTGGCCCCAAAAATGCCGTGGCGTAGTATTTCTTTAATTGATTATAAGAGAGCTTTGATTACAATAAGCCTGGAAACTAAGCCGTCACAGTAGAACCTGAAACCGATCCCGTCAAGTGGGAAGACTCCGTTGGACACCCACACGCTTAATAGCACAACTTTAAAACCACAATTTGAAATGGACAACTTAATACAACTTGAAATTGAAATGAAAATGAAATGGAAAGATGGACACCAGCACTGGCCGACCCCCCCCTCAATATATGATATATTTTTTGGGAGTATTTAACAAATACAATGCTCCATGGGTTCCAAGAACCAGATGATGTCCATGTACATATGAAAACAGTACCAAACAAATAGGCTCGAAGTCGAAATTCGATGTAGATGCTCGAAGCAGAACGACCACTAGCGTGGTCCAGTCTCTACGGTCCTGTGCTTTCACTGGACTCCGCGGAGAGCGCCTCACTGGTGTTCCGAGACCACGCACAAACAGGCGCTCTCGTACTAACGCCTGGCTCTCCCGATCTCAGCACCTTTGGACCGAGGTTCTCCAATAGAGCTTGGACTACCCGGCACCGAACAGGTGTTGGCCGTATAGGGAGTCGGGAATCCCTTATCAAATTTAACACAAAATACTTTACTTAAATCTGAAATTCAGTTACTTGTGGATGGCAGATAGAGGACCAAAACCCGTGGTATTTGTGTAGAAGGTGTAGCCACCCAGGAGATGTGAAGTCCTCTTGTAGTCGCCAGTGGAGAAGACGTGCAACCTCTTTCAAAGAAGGAAATAGAGAGGCAGCCTTAGGAGAGGTAACACCTTGCTGAAGAAGCAGCCACCTTGTTGGGATGGCACAGCCCCTTGTAGAGAACTTAGCGCAGCCACCAAGACAAGAACCACCGCAAAGGGCACAACTGTGGGAGAAGAAACACCCACTTGCAAGGGAGGAGATGCCTGGCTGCAGCGTGGAGAGAATGAGTAGCTCGCTGGATATGGAGCGCACAGCCACCTGCCTTACTGGAGATGGTGAGCACAGCCGCCTGCAGGTGGTGATGGTGTGCACAGCCGCCTGCAGGTGGTGATGCGCAGCCTGTATAGATAGGAGGATACACAGCAGCCTGTAGCCTGTGGAGTCGCCAGCAACGATGGAGAAGGAAGCATGCGCAGCCTGTACAACTGTGAGCGCCGCCGTCAGCTTGAGGGAGAGAAGTTGGCGCAACCTGTAAGAGGCGAAAAGATGAACGCCCGTGGTTTCTCTTTTTCGAAAGGTGATGGAAGCCAATCGCCGGGTTGTTCTACGCTGAAGGTGAAAGCCCTTTTTTTATAAAAATTAAGGTGGAGTTAACACTTTGATTTGGCTGGTCCCCCCACGCTTGCATGTGGGTGGCCAGTTCCAAAGGGATGTGGTAGGTGACCATGCCCACTCCCACACTCACTTAAGTGGGGCTCCCCACCTTGGCCCCTAAGTGGGTGCCCACTTTTTAAGTGAGTGTGAACAAGTGACCTTATAAAATAAAAGGTTAGAATATGAAATATTAAAATAACATGTACCATATACTTACCACCTGTTCACATGCACCAAAACTCGTCAGAATACAGAGCAGACTTCACGACTCACTGGCAGGTGTCCCCGCTTAGTAAGTAACACGTCAGTGTCAGCAAAATACTGGTCTCTTCACATGAGACACCGGCCTGGCCTCAAGTGAACGAGACGCAAAAACTGGAGATGGACTAAATGGTCGGCCAATTGGTGACATCCCCCCGGGCTTCTAAAGAGTTGTCCTCAACTGAAAAGCCTCAAGATATGCCTGCAACAATTGTGGGTAATCAACAAAATAATCCTCATTTACCCACTTGGCATCAATAGGCAGATAATTCTTAAACTTCACAAGGTATCTCCCGGAAAGCTTTCCGGCAGGTAGCTTTCGCTCCTTGTGAAAAACAATCTGTTCTGGCTGGAGGATCTCCTCAAGCTCTTCAATCTGTGGCGGATCTTCTGTGACAGGCTCATCAGGATCTGGTCCCACATATTTCCGAAATAGACTCACATGAAAAGCATTGTGAATCTTCTAGTGACTAGGTAAAGCAAGCCTGTAGGACACTTCATTGATCTTGTGAATCACCTTGAAGGGTCCATAATAGCGAGGAGAAAGCTTAGGATATGATCCTTCTCGTCCTGGCCTCTTCCGAAGCCGAGCCTTCTCAAATTTCAGCAAAACCCAATCACCTTCTTTGACTTCCATGTCCCTTCTGTGCTTGTCAGCAGCCATTTTATGCTTATCCTGAGATCTTGCAATGGCTGTCCGCACCTGACCAAAGGCTACATCCAAGTCACGAACATATTCATCAGCTGCAAATATCTCATCCTTAGTACGAAGGATGGGTGGCAATACCACTCTGCCATAAATAATCTCAAACGGAGCCTTTCCCGTGGAAGCATGGATCGTATTGTTGTAGGCAAACTCAGCAAGTGGAAGATACTTCTCCCATGCAGTCTTTTGATATATATGGCCTCCTCCTCTCCATTACGCTCCTTGTGGACACTTTTAAGAGTGTCCACCGTCAAGTTGAATTTGTCAACGTTTATCTACAAGTTTTATAATTAATTAGGGGCTAAATAATAAAACATTGAAAGTTATGTAAGTCTTAACATGTTACATAACAATATACCTGTCTAGCTTGACTCATATTGTGCATTGCACGCACCATGCGCAAGTTATTGCGGCAATAGACCAGCCGCTCTAACTGTCTCGTGTTCAGTCGATTGCGTAACTTCGTGTGTATAAGTGAGTAGAAACTCCAGTTCCTCTCACATGCATCCGAAGAGCAATCCTAATCCACAATAAAAATAAACAATGTTCAGGATTCTAGTATCTACACATAATTTAGTAACTTAGTGCCAAGTGGTTAGTGGTTACCTGCACTAGAATCCTCAAAGCCACTCTTTGTAGGTGAGGTTGTTGGTAGCAAATGACTCCCACCAAAAGAGAGGCTTCACCATAGAATCCCTCCTCTAACATACCACATTGGCGAATGCTGGGCCTCTCTGATCATTATAGTTGATGAGCTCCTGTAAGAACTAAAATTGCCCATTCTCATCATCGGGTAATGCTTTCGGTAAGAAAGCATCCCTAGCTGAAAGCAACTCTTGATCAATGAAAAGTGGGAGTGTTTTGTAGGCAGGATGCAACAAAGCAGCAAGGCCATGGATAGGGCTCTTCATCCACTTCCATCTCTTCTCCACGAGTGCCAAGATAGCATCGCGTCGAGGAGTAGCCTCAAGGGGATCACTGTGAATTTTAAAATAAAGGGGAGAATATCTTATATGAGAAAAACGAAAGAACAAGTATTTAGATTCAACATTCTATTTTAGTTTATTAATTATTCTTGAAAAGTTGAATCTTATTTACCTTGTTAGCATATACTCTAGATCAAGCTCATCGAGAGGACCGTGGTAATCTCGGCAATGGCCTCTGTCATAAAGTGAGTGAGAAGCTCCATAGTAGCCCCCTCCATGTCTGTCATGCGTAAAACCTATACAAGGGAGTAACCGCAATGACTAGGGCGCGGACCTGGCGCCAGAACTCCTCTGTCAAGCATAGCCGTTGAATGGCTTTTGCCTCATCGACACGCAAAGGTATCTCACCTTGCATCTATTCCTGCCACTCCGGTGAAACCATTGTTACTCGGAGCTTAGGTATGACATCATAAAGGCGCTCTAGAAGAAGCCACATGTAGGCAAAGCGCGTTGAGGATGGCTTCTTCATCTCCAAGTCGCTGTGATGGCGGAAGATAGCAAGGGCCTTGACTTTTTGACTGAAAAAAGTGACAATTTGAGTGGCTTGTGTCACCACACTCTTCACCCACTTGCCTATGTCCTCCATAAGCAAGTCAAGGCAATGAGAGGCACAAGGAGTCCATACTATGGACTTAAATTCCTCCTCAAGCAAGGAGCCCATCTTGCGGCAATTGGACGCATTGTCCGTAACCACTTGAACTACATTTTCGGGGCCAACCTACGAGGATGATGAATCATGGATCATGGATGCAATCATGCATGATGCATGAAAAAAGAAAATAAATAAGACTTGAAAGTTGAGTAAAAGGCAAAGGCTAAACTTTCAAGCTTCAAACTCAAAAATTTAATTTGTATCTTACCTCGATTACGGCTTGAGTAAAAGGCAAAGGCTAAACTTTCAAGTTGAGTAAAAGGCAAAAGGCTAAACTTTCAAGCTTCAAACTCAAAAATTTAAATTGTATCTTACCTCGATTACGGCTTGTCGAATGTGGCGCGATAGATGACCTTGCTTGAGGTTTTCTTCCCTGCCTTTCCGGCATCCATAGCCTGCAAGAAGTACATGCCAAGAAGGCAAGATACTAGAATGTTGAGGATGCCTCTCTTCTTTCTATCGGTCCATCCGTCGGAGAGGATGGAACACCCATACTTCACCCATCCTGCTCGGACGGGCTCGAGGGTCTTGTTGTTTCTCTCCTTTTCATCAAGTGCCTTCGTGCGCATGTCGTTGTAGGTGATACCATGCCAAGGGCCATGGCATGGTCCTACTTCGGCAATGGCTCTCACCATCCTTTGCCATTGAGGAGTTTTGAGGACACGAAATGTGAGATTGCACTCAACGATCGTGCGTGCAATCTCCACATTTGCGTCTTGTTGCTTTGCTCGGACCCAAGAGAGAGAGGCCACGTTTGCTCCAATGGAGCCTCCAAGAGTGGCTTGCCTCGTGTGGAACCTCAAACTCACTTGGCCTCTTTGATGAGGGGTTGGAGTTGGTGAACGGAGAGAAGGATGCGGAGAATGATGAAGAGGATGTATCCCTTGCCGACAGGATGACTTTGTCTTAAGCGGCGCCAACGGCGAGGGGGAGGGGGGAGGGGGCTCTTCTGTTAGAAGTCATCTCTTGTCTATACATATACACCAGGGTGGGTGTGCCCGCCCTTATTAGGTGTTTTCTCATTTTTCCCCACTCCATATTTTTTCCCATTTTTTCCATGGCTTGGGTGGTTGCCCTGTGCTGGTAGGATGCTCCAGGTTCAGGCCGACTATCACATGTGTGGATGTGACCTTTGATAGAGGTTGGCCGACTGGCTTATACAAGTCGTGTACCCCACTCATGTTGGCCGACTGGATGACACTAGTCGTGAGGCAGTCGGGTGCCTTCAGCCCTGGCCGACTGGGTATTTGGGGCCATATAAAATGGCTCCATAGCCCCCATGCCATTGTATCATTCATTCGGGATTCCTGTGTATATACAGGTTCATACCCAGCCACTCTCTTGTCTGCGCTTTTTTCTCCTTCTGCTCCCAGTTCAGTTTGTTGCAAGCTGGCGCTTGTCTTCTACGTGGGCCTCTGTTCAGCGTGGAGTCCTGCACGTGTTTGCTCTCGGTTGTGTGTCTCGTATTCCACTGCGCACTCCGACATGGTATTAGAGCACAAGGCTGCTTGAAGATCCTGGAGACATGGAGAGCTTGCGGGACTGTTGAAGACCTTGAAGACCTTGGAAGAGCTTGCGGAAGACTTGGAGATTCTGGACTGTTCGTGATTGGTGCTGATTGAAGGCATCGGTGGACCGTGCGGGACGTGGAGAAGCGAGGAGTAAGCACTTCAAGCCTCATCTTCATTGTGTTTCCCACCCATCCTCCCTTCAGAAGACCAAGTTCACTCCCCCCCCCCCCCCCCTCTCTCGGAGGAGCGGGACTGTTCGTGTTTTTAGTGCTATTTAGGGACCCTTGTGGGCCGTTTGGGACGTGGCGAAGCAGGGAGCAGCAAGTCCAGCTTCGTCTTCAGGTTTTGTTCCCACTCACCCTCCCCATTCACACGACTAAAGTTCACGCATGAGTAGGGTGGAAAGTGGGAGGATGGAATGCCCGGAGACGACGGCACCATCCTACGGATGGGTGGACCCGATTAGTCAGGTAGCGTTCCAACAGATTAAGTGAAAGCCCTACGCTAGATAAATAGGTTCTTGGGCAACTCTATTCTAGAAGACTAGGCCAACGGCTATGCCTTGCATGGATGAGGAAAAAAGCGTTGCCTCTAGAAATCAAGTCTAGTAGTTGCCCAATTTATGATCAATTACCCTATGGGTGATTTGATTTTTAGAAGATCACGCTCCCCCTGCGGGATAGGACTAGGTCTTACCTATGAATCGTATCCTTGAATCTCTACATGGTCAAGGTGTGGCAGATTTGTTCGAGATGGCTGAGAGGCATGTCAAGATCCCGACACTCCCCACGTTCTCGGTGGACCGTCAGTTGGACGGGAACAACTACGGCGTATGGAAGGTTATGATGGAATCTGTTCTGGAGTCTTACGACCTCGCTGATTTCATCGTTGTTGGGGTTTCATGGCCGGAAGTAGAGGAAGGGGAGGTACCGTCGATCCGAAAGGACCGGGAGACACAAGCACAGATGTGGAATCGTGTCAACGCTAGGGTCCGTTCGTTTATCTTCCTCAATTGCACACCGCAGGTAATCAATCATGTAAAGCATATGACGCTGGCCAGAGGTATATGACAGCATTTGGCTTCTCTTTACAACAGGGTATTGCCCATGAAGAGGATTTCCTTGGAAGTACAGATGCGGGTTATGAGCCCTGCAAAGTCGTTGACGATGCGGGAGCATATTAACAAGCTGCAGGCTGTTCAGCAGGAAGTTCTTCAGGCTGGGAAGGAGATATCGTCAGAGGACATGGCCATAACGTTGCTGTCGCATTTGCCCTCTCAGTACTCAGCATTTTACTCGTATTTGATTACCAGTGGTAGGCTCAGCACCATTACGTGGGAGGAGCTTGTGCCCATGGTCTTGGACCAGGAGAAACGATTCACGAACCCTCCTCAGGGTGGAGGTTCGGAGGCCTTAACTGGCCAACGGTTTAAAGGCTGTAACACGGGCAAAGAGAAGGTGAGATTCCCCCGGTCGGGGTTGAGCACAATCTTGGCAAACACTTAAGCTATTAACATAATTAAACAATTTTAAAGGGCGCAACACAATAGAGTAAGAAACTGAATTTTATTTTGCACACTGCACTAGGGCCGGAAAGAGCCGACCCCCCTTGTAATAGATTTTATTATCAAGGAAAAACTGTTACAAGCCTCACGGGCATTCACATGCCAAACTGTTCAAGTGCATCCATGATCATGAAAACAGCATTGCAAACAAATTTGTCGTAGACGATGGAATCCATAGCTTCACTTGAGAGTAGCTTCGTTCCTTGATTCCTTGAAGCTTGTCAAACGCAGCTATGCTCCACTGGCATCCATACACATACACATGTGTGTGCCAGGACCGAGACATAGGAGACCATATTGACAAAGCATTCGAATCTCAAATTGAAAGTTGCTTGCAAAATGCTCTTACCAAGTATTGGACGATCAATGTCGAGCTCCACCTCCGTGCGGACGAACTACAGCTTGAATGTGACCGTTTTCCACTTCCGGCTGAAATTAGGGTTTCTGATTTTTAGGGTTTTAAGCAGGTTATATGAGTCCAAAATTGGGCATTTTGGGCTCTTTAGATGCCTATGAGTAAGGGGCACAGCTTGGTATGGTTTCCTCCAAAATTAGGGTTTCTGAAATTAGGGTTTCTGCAGAATTAGGGTTTCTGAAAATTAGGGTTTCAGCAGAATTTGGGGGCGGTAGAATGGTTAGGAGACTCCATATTCATTTAGAAGAGAGAGATAGAGTGAAAAGGTGAGCAACTGGAGGCTTAACTGTGAAAGGAAGAATCTTCAAGCTTTCCATTGGAGCTGGGAGCAAGAGGGAATGAAAATCAGCACTCTCACCAAGCAAAAAGTTAGAGAGAATAACAAAAATAGGCTCTCTTGAAGGGGGGCGCCTATTTCTAGAGAGAGAGTGTAGAGAGAGGTAATTTTCAAAATGAGTAATAGCATGGTGGCAGGTCCTCATACTGCCACCCAGTCCATAACCATCCCTTTTCCACACAAATTTAGTGGGAAGGGTGCCTGGACACTCGCCTAGCCGACCGGAAGGGAATTCTAGTCTATTCTTACTTATAGTTTGTCCGCCCGAGCTTTAATGAAGTGTGGACGCCCAATCTCACTTATAACTTGGGCGGACACACTTATTAAAGTGTGGACCTGCAAAACAAAGAATACATTGCTTTAACTCATAAAAGAGTAAAGTGGTGTACTTACCACCTGTCTACAGCCCACAAACGAGGTCAGAATACAGATTCACTCGCACGGTTCACAAGAGGGCGTCCCCTACATGTGAACTACACAAACAAATCTTGCATGCAATCAAATAGTTCATGCAAAGACAGGATTTTTAACTTGCAAACATGTTATGCAAGGATGCATTGAACAGTCTCCCTATTCATTTAGCTTGTAGTCCGTGGTACCACACTCTGGATTTGGGCGCAGATACACAATCCCAACCCATATATCCAGCCTACTGGCTCTCGGTGTAGACATAAGTCCCCAACCATAAGATGCCAGTCCATCCTACAGAACTCGTCCATAGGCCTGAAGCGCAGAGAATGCCCAAATAGTGACATCCTCCCCTGCTTCTAAACAGTTGACCGCAACTGAAATGCTTCCAAATATGCTTGAAGGAGCTGCGGATAGTCCTGGAAGTATGTTTCATCCATCCATTTTGCATCCATAGGAGAATAGTTCTTGAATTTCACAAGGTAGCGCCTCTGGAGTTTGCCATCTGCAAACTTTCGCTCCTTATGAAACACAATTTGCTCTGGCTGCAATACCTCTTCCAGCTCTTCCACCTCTGGTGGATCTTCCATAACCGGTTCCAAAGGTTCCGGTCCCACATATTTGCGCAAGAGGCTGACATGGAATGCATTATGAATCTTCCAATGATCCGGTAAAGCAAGTCGAAAAGCCACATCATTGATCTTCTTGATCACCTTGAAGGGTCCATAATACCTGGTAGAGAGTTTTGGGCATGCTCTCTCCTTGCCAGACCTCTTCCTGAGTCTAGCTTTCTCAAATTTTAGCAATACCAAGTCATTCTCTTTAATGTCCAATTGCCTTCTATGCTTGTCGGCAGCTTTCTTATGCTTTGCTTGAGAGCGTGCAATGGCTGTCCGAACTTGTGAAAAGGCAATATCAAGGTCCCTGACAAAGTCATCAGCAGCAAATATCTCATCTTTTGTGCGTAAGATAGGTGGTAATACCACTTTGCCATAAATGATCTCAAATGGGGCCTTGCCTGTAGAAGCATGTACCGTATTATTGTATGCAAATTCTACAAGCGGTAGATACTTTTCCCAAGAAGATTTCTGATCTGTCACATAGCATTTAAGCAAATCCAACACAGCTGAATTTGCAGCTTCACTTTGTCCATCCGTTTGAGGATGATAAGCTGAAGAAAAATTCAGCTTTGTGCCCATGTTATCAAAAAGAGCTCTCCAAAAGAGGCTTGTTGTTCGGGGATCCCTGTCTCCCACAATTGATTTGGGCATACCATGGTGTTTAAATACCTGTGACACAAAAATTTTGACCATATGTTCTGGTTTTATGGTCTTTTTGACAGGTAGAAAATGTGCTTGTTTACTAAACCTGTCCACAATTGTCCATATTGCATCATTGCCATTTGGGGTGCGGGGCAAATCCATAATAAAATCCATTGCAATGCTTTCCCATGGCTGGTCCGGAATAGGCAAAGGCTGAAGCAAACCAGGAGTCTTTTGCCTATCAAATTTTACCTTTTGGCAGGTGACACATGCACGTACATAGGCTTCTATATCTTTCCTCATACCTGGCCAAAAGAAGTATCTCTCAATCATTTGAGTAGTAGGGAGTATCCCTCTATGCCCTGCATAGGGTGGTGCATGACATTCATGCAAAACTTTTTGTCTCATGTTTGAAACCACACATAAGCAGTTATCCTTCATGATATAACCATCTTTGACCACATAAGAAGCATGTGTATGACCAGTAATTAAATCAGCCCATAAATCTGAAAAATCAGCATCCAAATGGTACATTTCTCGCATAGTAGACAAGTCTTGATGAGAAGCAACCGAAATTGCAGCCACATATGGTTTTCTGGACAATGCATCTGCTACCACATTTTTCTTGCCAGGAGTATGCAAAATCTGAAAATGAAACATTGAGAGAAAATTGGCCATTCTCATTTGTTTCTCAGAGAGTTTAGTTTGCGTAAGAAAGTACCGCAAACTTTGGTGATCAGTTTTGACAACAAATTCAGCTCCCAATAAGTAATGTTTCCATACTGTGAGAGCATGAATGACGGCCAATAATTCCTTCTGATAAACATCAAGAGTAAGTTCAGCATTTTGCAATCTCCTGCTTTCAAATGCAATGGCATGTCCTTCTTGATTTAAGACGGCTCCAATGCAATTGCCACAAGCATCACATTCTACCACAAATGGCTTTTGCAAGTCTGGAATGATTAAGACTGGCCCTGTGATAATGGCATTTTTGAGCTTATTGAAAGCATTAATCTCAACCTCTGTCCATTTAAACATAGTACGTTTCTTGGTGAGTTCATGCAATGGCGAAGCAATCATTGCAAAGTGAAAGATAAATCTCCTGTAATATGAACATAGACCAAGAAAGCTTCGGACTTCATGAATAGATTTAAGTTCTGGCCAATCTTTGATGGTTTGGATCTTTGCAGGATCCATTCGTACACCATCCTTTGATACTATGTGTCCCAAGTAGTGAATCTCTGAAAGGAAAAATTCACTCTTTTTGGCGTTGATCATAAGCTTATGCTGCCTTAGTTCTTCAAAGACCACTCTTAAGTGCTTTTTGTGATCCTCCTCATTCTTGGAGAATACAAGAATGTCATCAAAGAACACACCTGTAAAAGTTCTATGATTTCTGAAAATTCGGTCCATCATGCGATTGAAAGTAGCCGGGGCATTTGTAAGACCGAATGGCATAACCAAATACTCATAGAGACCAAAAGAAGTGCGAAATGCTGTCTTATGTACATCCTGTGGCATCACTCGCACTTGATGATAGCCGCTTTTAAGATCAATGCGACTAAAACAAGATGATCCATCCAGCTTGTCCAAGATATCATCAATCCTCGGTATGGGAAACCGATTCTTGATGGTAATCTTATTTAATGCCCTGTAATCCACACACATACGGAATGAACCGTCTTTCTTTTGTACAAGAAGAACGGGTGAACAAAATGGCGAAGAACTAGGCCGCACCAAGCCTTTCTCAAGTAGTTCACCCACTTGTTTCATAATCTCTTCTTGTTGGCAAGCACTAACACGATATGTTGGCCTATTTGGAGGTGAATTCCCTGGAACTAATTCAATGCGGTGATCTTCTGGCCGTGAAGGAGGCATTACATTAGGTAAAGAGTCAGCAAAACAATCCCCGAATTCGCTTAAAAATTTCAGCCTCTCTTTAGTAAGAGTGTCCACATGTACATTACTGTGTTCCACATTATCACGTACAAAAACCAAGTACGAAGAAACACTCTTTTTCATTGCTTTATTGATTTGTATATGAGATACAACGGGGATAGTATCACCCGACACACCTGCATCTAAATGATGCTCTCTACCTTTATACATAAAAGTGATTTTGTTGGTCTTGTAATTCTTGGTAGGCTCAAGGCGTGCATGCCAAGGTTTTCCCAGTAATACATCACATCCACTAAGAGGGGCAACGAGAAAGTTCTCGTGGTCGAGGTATCCTTGGATATGCATTCGCAGCTTTCCAATAAGGGGTGTAACCTTCACATCTTTTTCCAGAAAAGCTGAACATGCATGAATTTCGGGTCCCATGTCACCTACTTCAATCCCCAAGGCAGTAGCCATATCAGTGGAGATGAAGTTGTCAGTGGAGCAGTCATCAAACATGAATAAAGCTGGCTGGTCTTTTAGTTGTCCCCATGCTTTGCATACCATTCTATGCATGTTTGCATGTCCCGTATTGCCCTGTACATCATATACCATATTGACATGCACTTTAGGCTCTTCTGGCTTCTTATTCTTGTTAGGGCATTGTGGAGAGATGTGATCTTTACTACCACATTTAAAGCATTTGCCTTCACGAATGTATTGTACCCTTTGTTGAGGAGTCAAGCCATAAACACCCTTTTTCTGCCACGGTTTCTTTTCTTTTGCATTTTCAGCTCTTTGAGGGGGCTTTACATCCTTCAAATCTGAATTTTCAGCTTTGTGCATGGCTTTGAAATCTCTTCTAAAGGGCTGTCCACCCTTTTGTACATTAAAACCAGCTTTCTCCTTACCCTTGCCCAAGCTTTGGTCAATTCTAGATTGCACCCATTTGACATTAAGCTCTTCGGAAGCCAAGACCGAGTTTATGAGTTGACGAAGAGTTTGGTTTGGATAGATTTGTAGTCCTCTTTGGAAGATGGGTTGCAATCCTGACTCAAATTTCCTCTTCTTTTCTTCTTCAGTAACGGTCATGAAGGGTAACACTTCCATTAATACCTCCCAAAATTTGGAGACGTAAGAGGTAATGGACTGCCCTTCTTTTTGCTCCAACCTGTCCCACTTCCTGCATATATCTTGAGTAAAATTTGGAGGCAAAAATTGATCATAAAACTTTTGTTTGAATTCAGCCCATGTAGAAATGGTGTTGCCGGAAAGCTTCTCGGCCAACCACCAATGAGCAGCAGTGCCTTTCATGTACATGCCCACATGTCTGAGTTTTGATGATTCTGAAAATTCTCCCTCATGAAAAGCAATTTCAAATTGGGAGATAAAAGATAGAGCTTTGGTAGAATCATATTCTCCATGAAAATACTCAAACTTAACTGTTTTGTCACTTGCAGTAAACTCTTTAGTCTTCTTCTTCTTATGTTGATGCGTTTCCTCTTCATCTCTCTCGATTGGTTGCTTATTTGCTTCATTAGTAGGAACATATCGCTCAATTCCATCATGAGGAGGGGCTGATTTATGAGTCGGTTCCTTGAGAAGACTTTCATGAGCTTTAATAGATGACCTGTGGGGAGGAGAAACATGTGCGGTAGAGGCATGATGAGAGGTAGCAGACGCCTCTTCTCTTTCCGGTCGCACAATAGATTTAAGCTTTGATGTTTCAGCTGCATGTTGATTCATAAGAGGAGGCTTTTTAAACCTAAGCCCTCCTTCCTTTCGAGTAACTACATCACCTTGTCCCATGAGGTAAGAGACAGCCATATCTCTTGGTTGAACCCCCAATTCCATGGCAACATTTTCCAATGCATCATTCACAAAAGGAGAATGCTTTGACACACGAGATACATGCCTTGACTGTGAGTCTTCATGCATATCCTTGAGTTGTTTTTGCATCATACATAATTGCCTTTTGAGGTCTGCAATTTCAGCCTGCATAGCATCATGTGCATCACTCTGTATAGCCTTCTCCTTACCTCGGGATGGCTGTCCCATATATACATGAGTTGCATTTCCTTCCCTTCTAACATAAGATGGCTGTCCGGCATGTGCAATACCATCATGTGACCCAAGAAAAACATTTTCAGCAGTGTATTGTTCATGCATTTGAGTATCATCATGCACATTGTCTCCTCTTGGCTTCACATATGTACTCTTCCTTGGATTTACATCCCGTGAAGTACCTGTTTGGCTCGCCATAATGCTTAAGAATGCTAACAGCTAGTGTAAGCTAGATTAGGACCGTCTTCCACACAGAAAGGAGGAAGATCCTAGGCTCTGATACCAATGAGATTCCCCCGGTCGGGGTTGAGCACAATCTTGGCAAACACTTAAGCTATTAACATAATTAAACAATTTTAAAGGGCGCAACACAATAGAGTAAGAAACTGAATTTTATTTTGCACACTGCACTAGGGCCGGAAAGGGCCGACCCCCCTTGTAATAGATTTTATTATCAAGGAAAAACTGTTACAAGCCTCACGGGCATTCACATGCCAAACTGTTCAAGTGCATCCATGATCATGAAAACAGCATTGCAAACAAATTTGTCGTAGACGATGGAATCCATAGCTTCACTTGAGAGTAGCTTCGTTCCTTGATTCCTTGAAGCTTGTCAAACGCAGCTATGCTCCACTGGCATCCATACACATACACATGTGTGTGCCAGGACCGAGACATAGGAGACCATATTGACAAAGCATTCGAATCTCAAATTGAAAGTTGCTTGCAAAATGCTCTTACCAAGTATTGGACGATCAATGTCGAGCTCCACCTCCGTGCGGACGAACTACAGCTTGAATGTGACCGTTTTCCACTTCCGGCTGAAATTAGGGTTTCTGATTTTTAGGGTTTTAAGCAGGTTATATGAGTCCAAAATTGGGCATTTTGGGCTCTTTAGATGCCTATGAGTAAGGGGCACAGCTTGGTATGGTTTCCTCCAAAATTAGGGTTTCTGAAATTAGGGTTTCTGCAGAATTAGGGTTTCTGAAAATTAGGGTTTCAGCAGAATTTGGGGGCGGTAGAATGGTTAGGAGACTCCATATTCATTTAGAAGAGAGAGATAGAGTGAAAAGGTGAGCAACTGGAGGCTTAACTGTGAAAGGAAGAATCTTCAAGCTTTCCATTGGAGCTGGGAGCAAGAGGGAATGAAAATCAGCACTCTCACCAAGCAAAAAGTTAGAGAGAATAACAAAAATAGGCTCTCTTGAAGGGGGGCGCCTATTTCTAGAGAGAGAGTGTAGAGAGAGGTAATTTTCAAAATGAGTAATAGCATGGTGGCAGGTCCTCATACTGCCACCCAGTCCATAACCATCCCTTTTCCACACAAATTTAGTGGGAAGGGTGCCTGGACACTCGCCTAGCCGACCGGAAGGGAATTCTAGTCTATTCTTACTTATAGTTTGTCCGCCCGAGCTTTAATGAAGTGTGGACGCCCAATCTCACTTATAACTTGGGCGGACACACTTATTAAAGTGTGGACCTGCAAAACAAAGAATACATTGCTTTAACTCATAAAAGAGTAAAGTGGTGTACTTACCACCTGTCTACAGCCCACAAACGAGGTCAGAATACAGATTCACTCGCACGGTTCACAAGAGGGCGTCCCCTACATGTGAACTACACAAACAAATCTTGCATGCAATCAAATAGTTCATGCAAAGACAGGATTTTTAACTTGCAAACATGTTATGCAAGGATGCATTGAACAGTCTCCCTATTCATTTAGCTTGTAGTCCGTGGTACCACACTCTGGATTTGGGCGCAGATACACAATCCCAACCCATATATCCAGCCTACTGGCTCTCGGTGTAGACATAAGTCCCCAACCATAAGATGCCAGTCCATCCTACAGAACTCGTCCATAGGCCTGAAGCGCAGAGAATGCCCAAATAGTGACAGAAGGCTTCATCGGAGAAGTCTCCTGAGAAGAAGTCCGTCGTTGACCGCGAGAAACTAAAGGCAGAGAGGACCTGTAATGATTGTGGCGAGAAAGGCCACTATTGGAGGTAGTGTTCCAAGCGGAAGACTGAGAAGGGTGAAGATTCCTCAGCAGCAATCATGAAGACTCCGGCTTTTGTGCACCTGGAGGTGATAGACACCGATGTTTCATTTTCTTCAGGCAAGGAGGAGGTTGGAGGATTCTCTGCAACAACGGATACTCGGGAGTGGATTCTAGACAGTGGTGCTTCCAGGCATATTACTCCTTCCTGTTCAGATTTACAGGCATATTACTCCTTCCTGTTCAGATTTACAGGATCTCTGCAGGTATTCTGGTCACATTCTTACTGGGGATACATCCACTATCCCAGTTCACAGTGAAGGTAGGTTGGAGATAGTTCTCGATGGCAAGAGGGGGTAAACAGTCCTCCCAGGTGTTGTATGTTCCGTCACTTGGTTTTCATCTGTTGCCAGTGCATCAGGTTTGCAAGATTGGCGTACGGGTGGAGTTTGATGAGCATTTTGTTGCTCTCCGGGACAAAGCAACAGGCCAGGTGGTTTGGGAAGACGGAGTGGAGAATGGAGTTTACAAGCTTTCCGTACTCTCTCTCCCAGGTCCTTAGTTTTGTGATGAGTGGCAGTCTAGTAATGGCCACTTAAGTGTGGATACGCTGCAAGTGCAGGCTTTCCAAGACCAGATGGTGGATAGCTTGCCAGTTGATGGCAGCAGTTGGCAGGAACTTTTCAGTACTGAAGTTGGTGGTTCTTGTGTTCGTCAGTTAGAGGAAACTAAACAGGTAACTTATGCTCTGATGTCTCGCAATATTCGGGACAAAGAAACTCTTGTAGATGAGGATGTTCTTTCCACAGGGTACCTCTCGGAAAGCCAGGCAGGTGGCAGTTGATTACTTATAGAAGGAGGTGCATACTCTAGGCTGTGTGGTTCCGGATTCAGAGGGGGTGGTTGATAGGTTTTAGAAGGCCTTGCGTGGTCTTGAGCAAGTTTCCAAGGCTTGGCTTTGCACCGTAACAGGTGTTGATCCTTGTGAGCAATTTGATGCCTCTTTTGACTCGGAAGCAGAATGGTTCATTGATTTAGTTGATGGACACCAGATTGGACGTGAGCTCTCGGATGAGGCAGTTGAGCTCATGGTTGCAGATGACTCTTTGGGAGGCAGGATTGCATATCCTGTGGTTTCTGCGGCATGCGAAGGATCATGGACTCCTTTACACAGGAGGGGGATTGATGGATGGAGTCTGACTTCATGGTTGGAGTGACTCAGATTGGGGAGGAGATCCAGACACGAGGAGATCTACTTCAGGCCCAGGAGCAGTTTTATGGAGCAGTAAGATTGGGGAGGAGATCCAGACACGAGGAGATCTACTTCAGGCCCAGGAGCAGTTTTATGGAGCAGTAAGAGGTAGTCATCTTTTGCCTTGTCGTTGACAGAGGCAGAGTACCGTGTGATGCTGCTTGTGAGGTGGTGAGGTTGCAGAGGTTGCATTGCAGGATTGGGCTTCCACTGGAGGAACCCATGGTCATCCAGAGGCACTTTGTTTGTGAACAGATCGTTGCTGATGATATCTTGCTAGAGTTCTGTTGGACGAAGAACAGTACGGTGGACCTCTTCACGAAGTCGCTATCTCAGGATTTGCTCAGGTGGCACCCCAGCTCCCTGTGGTTGGTTTCACAGCCAGGAGCTGAGAGGGGGTGTTAGAAGTCATCTCTTGTCTATACATATACACCAGGGCCTCTGTTGTGGGTGTGCCCGCCCTTATTAGGTGTTTTCTCATTTTTCCCCACTCCATATTTTTTCCCATTTTTTCCATGGCTTGGGTGGCTGCCCTATGCTGGCAGGATGCTCCAGGTTCAGGCCGACTATCACACATGTGGATGTGACCTTTGATAGAGGTTGGCCGACTGGCTTATACAAGTCGTGTACCCCACTCATGTTGGCCGGCTGGATGACACTAATCATGAGGCAGTCAGGTGCCTTCAGCCTTGGCCGACTTGGGGCCATATAAAATGGCCCCATAGCCCCCATGTCATTGTATCATTCATATACAAGTCCTTGGCTTTACACTGACACTTAGTCATGATTTTGGCTTTTATATATAGTCTCTATATGTGTCTTCCTGCGTATATACAGAGTTCATACCCAGCCACTCTCTTGTCTGCTTTTTTTCCTCCTCCTGCTCCCAGTTCAGTTTGTTGCAGGCTTGCGCTTGTCTTCTATGTGGGCCTCTGGTTAGTGTGGAGTCCTGCACGTGTTTGCTCTCAGTTGTGTGTCTCATATTCCGCTGCGCACTTCGACATCTTCCACTATCACTTGCTTTGCCAAGCAAGGAGTACTTCTTGACAATGCTATTGGAAATGTCTTGAGGGATCATCTTGCAAGGTGCAATTTGCCCCCCCATCTTGGAGAGATGTGCAAGAAGCCTAGTGGCACTACTAGTGTAGGCCTTGCCAGTCCACTTCCATGCCCCTGACTTCCCCTCGTTCTTCTCATGGGTAAGGGCATGCAAAGTAAAGGCTTCATGCTTTTCTCTCATGGTGAAAGAGGAGAGAAGGGTCCCGGGAAAAGGAAAGGGAGAGGTAGGGAGAGGCTTGAGGAAGAGGAAGAGGAAGAGGAAGAGGGAGAGAGAGGGAGAGGCTTGAGGAAGACGCAAGACTCAAGAGGGAGAGCCTAGAGGCTTGAAAGTTGAGGAAGAGGGAGAGGCTTGAGCCTTGAGGGGGAGGCTTGAGCCTTGGCCCTTGAGGAAGAGGGAGAGAGCCTAGACGGGACTCAAGGGAGAGGATAGATCATAGACTTAGAACTTGTGAGGATGGGGTTGGGGAGGGCCTATTATATAGAATCTAGATAATAGGGAGAGCCTAGAGCTAAGAGACTCAAGCCTCAAGCAAAGGCAAGTTGGCAACCAAAGGGCCAAGTTGCCAACTTGCGAAGCCTCAAGCCTCAAGGGCCAAGGCAAGCAAGCAAGAGCCCCAAAAAACGCCGATAAAACGGCTAGAAAACGGCGGAAAAAACGGGCAAAAATGGTGAAAAAAAAACGATAACCTCTAAACCGAACTGAACGAACCAGATCAAACTGAATTGAACCGAACTGTTCGAATCGAATTTATGTGGTGGTTCGTGAACCGGAGGCAACTATGCAACACAGCATACCATACAGTCGACACACTTGTACCAACCCTACCTACCTTACAAGGGTACTATCCATCTCTGTCATGGATTCCCTGTCCCCCTGTCCAATCAGTAGCAAGGTGTACCAAACATGTGTCCATTCTTGTACCTTCTGCCTGCATGTGACCTATCTCCTAGAGAACCATAAACATGTTTCCTCGAAAAACTTACGACCTGTTTCCCGCGAAACCCTTAGGCCTGTTTCCCTTTGAAACCTTTGTCCTGTTTCCATACAGAACCATTCACAGCACCATTCAACAACAGTGCCAACAACGACATACATCTAGTTACCTGTTCCCTCATGAAACATCTGGAAACATAGAGATGCCCATGACTGTAGGTCCCTCTATTCCTTTCCAGCAGGAAGAAAACAATCTGCTCCATGAGCATGCAGCCGTGCGAGCTTGCATCACTCCCATGCCAAGGAACACATTCAAGTGACCTGTACTTGCAGCCAACCAAAACATCCCATAAACAATCTCAAAACAGTCCTGGCTGTGCGCCTCCTTCAGCCCGCTCCTTCCAAGAGAGAGACCTGCTCAGCCTGCGCCTCTTTCCTGCAATGGTCTGCAGTCCTGGCCGCCTTCTATGGGAGAGAAAAAGGGAGATAAAACAGTCCTGCGCCTCCTGTGTTCAGCCCAGCACCTCCCCTCCTGAGACGGCCTGCAGTCCTGGCCGCCTTCTATGGGAGAGAGAGAGGGAGATAATAAAAAAAAGGTCCTGCGCCTACAGTCCAGCCCTTGCCTGCTGCTTTCCAGCTGGACACAACGCTCCCTGCTCCCCCCCGTTTTTTTGCAGCCAGCCGCCTGTAAACTCCCCGACCAGCCTTCCAAAGGCGTGTGGAGGCCCCCAGCGTATAGTCGACTCTGGCCAGAGAAAGAAAGCCCCATGTGCTGTTCAGAAGGAGGTGTGTCTTTTCAGCCGCCAGCCCCTCCATAGGCATGTGTGCCGCCTCAGCATGCAGTCCAGTCCTCTGTGTGCGAAGCGAAAGAGGGAGAGAGAGAGAGAACATGTGCTGTCGCTTCAGCCCGCCAGCCCTCCTTCAAAAAAAGCACACGCGTGCCCTGCCCACCAGGAAAAGCCACCTCCATGCTGCAGCCCAACTTCCTCATAAAAAGGGTCTCCCCCAAAAATAGCGTAACCCCTCCAAGGGCCACCAAAGGTTTTAAAACCTTTTAAATTAAAATCTCTTTGTCCCCTTCACACTGGGGTTGTCCACACATGGGTTTCCTTTTTAATTCCAAACTAATGCCATTCACACTATCCACCATGTCCCCGTGCACACCTGCATACTGTCCAGAGAAAAACACAGGTTCGTGACAACTCTGTTAAAGTTTGAAAACTTTATTTGGTTCAGCAATATGCAATGGAGAAGCTTGAGAGAATCGAGTCCTTGGTGCCTATTTTTGTTTCCTCTCTTCCTCATCTCTGTTTATTCTTTGTTTTGTGCTTCAAATTAGTTTAAAGAGCCCACTTGTCCATAATTCATCCTTACATCCTCTGGATTATCCTGATATCCTTTGGATAATGGTTGTAGTTTCATTAATTGTGATGCTGTAATTTTGGGAGATGTTTCGAGACAAATCCCACTGTGGGTTGGTCTCAATGAGTAGGTGGTCTTGTGGGCTGTTGTCCCGGGTCCCGGGAAGGAAGAAGCCATGTTAGTAGCTCCTCGCTCTATGAGTAATCCAGCTCATGGGAAAGGCTTTACTGAAATGAACAAAGCAGCGATATGATTTCTGCCCTTGAGTAGGATCTAGATCCTTCTGTGGTCCCAAGTTGGCACCCACCCAGAGGCAGCTTGGTCTTACTGCCTGAAGGAGTTACAACTACTCGGGGCCTCCGCTCCCTGACTCACAGCCCTTAACCTCTGGCTACACTTCTGCCCTCTGCCCCCTGTATTTGGCTAGAAATATGGTCCAGTGTGGAGTGGTCTTTTTGCCTGACCGACTATTTGCTCTTGTCCCAATCATTCAAATATGGCTTTTAGTGGAGCTCTATAGATCTTGACTCAACTGTGTTAGTGGGGTATTATGTGGGTTCAATGGGTTTCCTTCTCCCAAGGATAATCATGTCATGGTTGGAGAAACAGAAAGTAATAGGAGGTGGGATATTGAAGAGATAACTAGGGGCTGGTTTGTATATGGAAGAGTGCCTCAATGTGGCTTCCAGATGATTTGAGTCTTCAAAGAAGCATGCTGATTTTTGTTCTAGAAACTGAAACATGCTCATGCTCAATATGCATGCACCATTGCCTTTCCGTGATGATATGCGCTGAAATTTCCTCATGTATTAGGCATCCTCATCTTGAAGAAACATTTTAACCTTCTATACAGGTGTCTTGGCCACTAAAGTTCCTTAATCCCCTCCTTTCCGTAATGATGATGGTCAAGACACATGGCTCCATGTGTGTCATGGGCAACAAAAAAATTATTCCAGTGGGGACCAGTGTGTGTCATCGGCAGCCATAGTACTAACAAAAAGGCCTGACCAAGTTAATTCTGGGTTTCGACCAAAGAGGAGTGTTGGAGCAGTGTCCTCACCCCTTATGTGTGCCATGAGTGCTTGGAAAGACACGTACAAAAGGGATAATAATCACGTATGCAAAGATGAAAGTACTCTACCCAAGTATGAATTGAAAGTAAGCTTGCTCCCTCCATCCAGCAGGCATCTATTTTCTGAGGCATGAAGGGAGAGGAGCTGGATGGCTAGGCAGGGCTTTGCCTACGTGGCCCAGTCATCTGAAAGAACCCAACGAGAGAGAGAGAGAGAGAGAGAGAGAGAGAGAGAGAGAGAGAGTAAATTGCAGCTTTGTTGTTATGCAGTTTGATTTGCGAGATGGAAGCAACAAGACAACTTTTCAGTGCTACACATTGGCAGGCTCTTCAAAGATCAGAAGGCAGCCAGTTCGTCTCAAAGCCATAGTGATAAACTCGAGAAATGCCAATTACTTTGCTGTCGGTGGCTCAGACAAGTATGCAAGGGTCTACGATATCAGAAAAGTTCATTGGGGTGAGCAAAATGGTAATGATACTCCGGTTGATACCTTTTTTCCGGCACACCTGAAAGGCAAAGGTCCCATGCATGTGACTGCGCTTGATTATTCGCATCAGGAAGAGCTGCTCGTCTCCTATAATAACGAACAAATATATCTCTTTGAAAAGCACATGGAGTTGGGGTCAACTCGCAAATCAGCAGAGGATGAAAGGGAGGGTATACCAGCAAATGAGCTGCAAGTTTATAAAGGGCATCGGAATACACGTACTGTGAAGGGTGTAAGCTTTCTTGGTCCCAACTCGGAATATGTTGTGAGTGGATCTGACTGTGGAAATATCTTCATTTGGAAGAAGAAGGGGGCAGAGCTGGTCGCTCTTTTCAAAGGTGATGCCCAAGTGGTAAATTGTCTAGAACCACATCCACACGCCACAGTCCTTGCGACAAGTGGAATTGAGAATACTGCAAAGGTTTGGGCTCCCATTGCTGAGGATTATGTGCCCCTTCCAGAGGATGCTGACAAGGTAATTTTTAAAAAAATAAAAATAAACGTGTAGGGGGCGAGATCGATTTGCGAAGCTTCAGTTTGTAACACAGTGGGTTGATGCAGATCATGAAGTCGAACCAATGGGGTAGAGAAGAAGGCTCTCCATATCTATCAGATATTATGCATGTCTTGCGACTTCAAAGACGGCATGTGCAGCCTGCGCTGGCTAGATGGTATTCACGCAGAGAGAGTGAAAGGAATGTGCATTCTGGTGAAGAAGCTAACGACGCTAGTGACAACGATGAGAGTGTAGTTGATGACTACTTGATGGTTCTTTACAGGGGTGCTGATGAAGGGTCAGATGAAGACGAAGAAGATGAGCAAATCAATTCAAGGGAGTGTATTATAACCTGATCTTATCTTTTTACATAGAAAACCCCTGTTGTCCAGGCTAATCACTACGAAGTGGAGGTTTTCCTCCTGTATATATTGTGTTCTTATCACTAGTGCTATTAAGAGGAATGGCTTGCACACCCTGCTTCTACTCCCTCAACTATCCACCTTGATACTAACAAATCACTAGCCCTCCTACTTAGCACGGAACTCTCACTTCCTTGACCAACCCCTTGTTGTGGCAGGTCTCGATTTCGATTCTCAAAACTCTGAGCTATGCTGCCCAGATCAGGGTGAAGGATAGAAATGAGGGGTTGACAAATATGGTTGATAGGTGGGGAGGTCATCATTTGTCTCAGTAAGCCAACCATCACATGGCCAAGAGACAATTCATGTGAGGTGGATACCCCAAACTAACTCTTCTCATATGCCACTCCCTTCTGCTAAGGAACAACAATAAGCTCAGAGCATGTCTTCTGGAGAGTTGTAGCCATTTAGGATCTTTGCCATTTGAGCAGTGAGACGATGCGTACATACGGAAGCTTGTTCCTGGGGGATTATGATCATAAAAATACAAGCCTTCAATTATGAAAGTTTTTAGAGCCACATAGTGTTCTCTCTCTCTCTCTCTCTCTCTCTCTCTCTCTCTCTCTCTCTCGTGCTGGTGTAGCAGTTTACGTATCAGCCTCTCAATCGAGAGATCTTCAGTGCTGTCATATGGATCATATATGGTCCACTAGCTTTGCTATGATGTTAAGCCTACTCCTCCTCGTAGACCTTGGGGTCTTTTGTAGACAGTAATATTTCTTGCTTGCTTTCTCTCTCTCTCTCACTCACTCATTTTACCCACCATAGGGGTGGTTACTCAGGTTCGACAGGAGCAGCGGGATCAAGCAGGCCACTGGCCACATACACAAGCACACAATCCTCTGGCCACACATACCCAAGGTGTTACCAGAGCACCCTCCACCATCAGCACATCCTTTTATGCTGTGGAGAGCCCCCATCACAGCATGGTGACATACGCTTTGTTCTAGAGGAGGCTGGTGGATGATCTTATTACACATTGGTACCTTGTATCATCCACGTGGCTACTTGTATGTACTCTCATTGAATATGTTTACACATGTTTATAGCATAGGCAGCTAGTTTCTTTTTTTAAAATCTATCCATGATTCAGCTAGATTGTAATTTTGTTTGGTCTCATAGACCCATTGGGTTTTTTTGAGACATTAATCTCTCTCTCTCTCTCTCTCTCTCTCTCTCTCTCTCACACACACACACACACACACACACGCACACATGCACGCCCGCGTTCGCACGCGCTCTCTCTCTCTTATACCCATACACACCGTCACGACCATCCCTAACCTCAATCTCTCTTAATGATGTATCAAGCCCATGGGAATTTCAGCAAGTTTTTGAGTAAGAGTTGCTCAACATTTGCAAATTGCAGAGTTGATACTCTCGTGAATGAAACACACTTCCCTAACCTCAATCTCTCCTAATGATGTATCAAGCCCATGGGAATTTCAGCACGTTTTTGAGTAAGAGTTGCTCAACATTTGCAAATTGAACTCTCTTGAATGAAACACACTTGCAGTTGGTGCATGAAAAAATAATTTGGGAATTAAAAACAAGAATGGGTGGTGTCTTGATCTAGAAAACCTCTTACTTTTTTATTCATGGAGGGAGAGGAGAGATTATACTTTCCTAAAATTGAATTCAATGAAAGCTAGAAATACAAAAGGATAATGATAATTTGCCCTCATCTCATCCATATCACAAATGTGGCATACTCATATTTCTAAGTTCTCGTGTTAGTACTCTCTACCACATTGTCCAATAACACCAATACTTCTATCTACGGGGTTGAGGATCCATTGGATCAAATTATTGTTCAATAACACCATTACTCCTATACACAAGGTCAAGGACCCATTGGGTCCAAACAACTATAGAGCTATCACTATGTTGGGCAAACTTTATGGATGTATTGGAGTTGGAACTTATCTCCCACACTAAGAGACATGGATACAAGGTCATAGGTAAGCAAGTTTATGGAGGACATATTGCCCTTTGGATCATATAATTAATAAGCCCAAACTATAGAAACAATGCCTATACCTCTACTTTGTGGACTTCCTCAAAGCTTTTGACATTGTACTTTGAACACCTCTCCTTAGACGCTTATAGGATCTAGTTATGCCTTCACATTTGATTGGGCCATCATAGTACTCTATGAGTCAATTATTGGTCGTGTCAAAGTTTTCAGAGGTATGCCATATATCTCTAGTAGGATCAGGTTGAAACAAGGATACCATCTCTCCTAGACTCTTTTTGGGCTCTACATTGATGATGTCTTTGATGCCATTGACAAAGTAGGTGGCACAAGCTTCCCTTTGGGGCAAGCACTTTGATTGTTATACAAATGATAGTGTTTGTTTGGGACTGAGTGGAGGACATCTGGAGACATTACACATGTTTTGTGTGAGCAGCAAGACATCATAGCAAACCTTGGCAAAACCAAGGTGATGATTTTTAACACCACATTCAATGACTTCTAAGCATCGCTTCACCTACGTATGAGATTCAATAAGTATAGTTGCATCTTACCCTTGTTTTTTTTTCTTTGATTTTTACCCTTCATCCGATAGTCCAAGCCAAATTGACTAAGGGCTATGTAACTCTAGCCCTCTTAAAGAGACAATGCTTCTGAACACGTAGAGGAACTCAATACTAAGGAATAACTTTTTGACACCTTAGTTACTCCAACAACGTTGTAAGGAGTCCCTTTCTCGAGATCAGATCTTGGGGATGAGGATTGAGAAGCTTAAGCGAATGATGTTATGTCGCATGAAATTAACTACATTTATAAGACCTTACAATTAACCTTTGTAATTTCTTCAAAAGGGTTATCCATTTTAATTTATCCATATAGCAGTAGAGATAGGGAGAGCAAAGGGTATTGACATGGAAGATATGATTTGTAAACTTAGTAGTACGGAAAGCATAAAGAAGCATTACATTTGCAAATGCCTACGAGATTCGAGGGAGATTTCGTTGTCTTTTTAGAGAGGGATTTGGTCCACTATATAAGATTATTAATTTCTTTTACTAACATTGTCTCATACATTACTTGATGGAGCTCTCTAAACATAGAGACTCCCTCGTCAAAGAAAACAGAGCCAAAGCTCCATCCAAGCTTTAAGACCTCATAGTTGTTCATATGAGTTTTTCCCAAGTACTGGAGGGCAGCATCAAATGACAACCTTGAGAAGCACTGATTCTAAGGATCCCCCCCCCCCCCCCCCCAAAACCATATATCACACCAAGTCGATACACGACCCATCATTTCCCCTTGGAGCACCCTAGATAGAGCCACAAGTTGTAGTACACCTGATGTTTAATGGCCCTTGGTTCACGATAGTCCTCCACGTAGTAGCTTGATATTTGGGAGATTTTTTATGGATACAAGGATGCCCCTACACAAGTAGTGGACATGGCAAGCCTCTCTCCCCTATTTTAGATATTCTAGATGAATAAGGAGAATGTCTCCTTGCTACAGCTAGCTTCTATTATCCTATATCAGTCGAAGATTAGTTTGTCTTATGTACTCATATATATTTTATTCACATGTATCCACATGATCACTATAATGCTAAGATAGACAAATAGCTCTTTGTTTAAAAGTCGTCTTCAAGTCTTTTATGTGACTTAATATTTCTCAGATATGTTATACTAATTTTGGTCTCAAAGATCCATTGGGTCTTTTGAAGATGTTAAACTCTCTCTCTCTCTCTCTCTCTCTCTCTCTCTCTCTCTCGGAAGACACATGGGATCACATAGGACACAAACCACACTACCTAGATTTTATACCAGTCCTACGCCTATGATCCCATTATGCACAAAAAAAATGTTCAATTAATCGAGAGAGAATCTTGGTCTACAAGATATGAAAGCCCTATTTAACCCCAAAATGAAGTTACAATAACCATCCCTCTATTTGAAGAGGAAGAGAGCATGCATCACACATGACAGGCAACACCACCATTTCCTTATCCAATCAACTCATGCCCAAATTGTTTCATGCACACTACAGGGTGCAAGCATTTATAAAGAAGCGACCAACACCAAGAAAAAGCACGCAAAGATCAATGCTATCAACAGCGAGGAAGAAGTTCAAGACAACAAGCAATTCGTAAAGGCGATCGCAGTCCAGACATCACAGCTGCTTATTTTATAAACCCCATACTAAAGGCCAATTCACTACAAAGACATCGTTCACAAGGTGTAAATTTTCATTAAGTTCACTGTTCAAGCCAAGGCTTATCCCTTAGCCTTGCCGAAGCATGTGTCCTTGGTCTGCCTTCACGTTGCAAATGCAACTTCCCAATATAGGTATGCTAGCTCATCTGTCGCACCCTCACTCTAGTTTTATACCAGAATGCTCCTTGCCAATGGGATAAAGAAAGAGCTCTTTATACTTATATGGAGGCAAAAAGAGATTCTTCTTTTGTGGTGGTTCTCTCTCACAAAAGGCAGGGAAAAAAGAAGAAGCTAATGCAAGAGGGAATTCTACAAACAAGCATATCTAGCATGCATCCATCAAGCAAGCAAGCAATGTTCAATAGCATACAAGCAAGCAAGAGTAGAGAAGGGGAGCTCATAAGTATTCTATAACAAGGGAATAATTGTATATTGCTTAGTGTCAAAAATGACTAACATACAAGTGACTAGTTTTCACACCAGGCCTATCAAACTTAAAAATAGTATGGCCTCTATTACTAGTCTTAAACAAGTATGTATATAAAGTCCTTACACTTTTCCTATTGCTCAAGGTAAGGCCACTCTATATGTTCTTGTTTAGTGTCAAAAATGACTAACATACAAGTGACTAGTTTTCACACCAGGCCTATCAAACTTAAAAATAGTATAGCCTCTATTACTAGTCTTAAACAAGTATGTATATGAAGTCCTTAGACTTTTCCTATTTGACATTAAGCTCAAGGTAAGGCCACTTAGCACCATCTTATAAAAGATAGTGCCCGTTCGAGTGGTGGTAAGATGACAAAACGCCTCATGGTAGGTTGGGCGGGTAAAACCATGTTAACCTAGAGAGTAGTTAACATATCTCCCTTCTTCTAATGGGGTGACTATATCCTCCCGTCACCAAGTCGGTGTGGTGAAGTTGCTACTGGGGTAAAAAGGTGTGGATGGTTCAGGATACGCCATGAAGTTGGCATGTGAGGTTAAGTGGTATGGTTCGGGAACGATCCATAAACGGATGCAAGACACATTGGTGATAAAATTTTTAGAGATAGGCAACTTGTCGAGGCGGCATGGAAGGTAGATGCGAAGTAGAAGTTTGTCATGCAAGACCTCCTTCTGTTGTAGAAATGGCCTAGGCCCTTGAAATTCAGAAGCGGTTGGTAAAAGCAACCCATGCCTTGCGGCAAAATGAGCACAGGGACTACTATGGAATGATTTGCATGGGTAGATGGTAGTTTTGAACTTCATAGCATGATGCCTAGATCTTCGTGTGGCAAACACGTCGACCAAGGAGAGGTTGTGTTGGTGTTAAATTGGACTAGAAACAAAGGTAGCATACATTGAAGCGCTTTAGAGGTATTTACAAGGTCTCGATGATGGTTCTCCAGGTGATGAGTCATACCATGAGCTAGTCTTGCCTCTACTGCCATGTTCTCCCCATCTAGATATGTACCTAGAGGGTTGGCATTCACACAGTTACTTGTAGTAGGTGCATGTGTGCGCATGCATACTATGAGGTGTGAGATGCGAAAAAAAGTTATGATGCCCGAAGTGAAATATGTAGGTGATATGCATGGGAAATGGTGGGCCGAAAGTGTGCTCCTATGTGTGTACTCCTCCAACGTGAAGATTTCTCCAACTCAATTATTTTAGTCGACTCTCTTTACTACTTTTTTTAAACATTTACTTGACATCCATTTTCTTTGGAGTCAAGATTATTAGATTGTTGAGGCTTGGCAAGGGAGTTTGCCGATAGCTACAATAGAGCTTGGTGGAACTCTATGCCTCAAGAGATTAATGAGTAATGGGAATGGAGGAAATGTGGGGATCAATGGGTGATGGGGCCAAAGATGAGGCTATGGAAGGTTTCTATTTCTTTGAGGGAAGTCCAGGCAATAGGTCGTACTATGGGTGAGGCTTGTGCCCACCAACCATGGTTGCCCCATCCAAAAACGTACTTGGATGGTTATCGACGATGAGGCTTAGTGTAGGTGCTTGAGATCTTGGTGCCTATTGATGTGTATACTAGATATAGAGCCCGTGTCTATGTATTTGCAGGTGTCATGCCTAGGCATTAGACAAAAGGTGTGCATATGTATGGGCGATAGGTCATACTATGGGCGAGGCTTGTGCCCACCAACCATGGTTCCCCCATCCAAAAACGTACTTGGATGGTTATCGACAATGAGGTTTAGTGTAGGTGCTTGAGATCTTGGTGCCTATTGATGTGTATACTAGATGTAGAGCCCGTGTCTATGTATTTGCAGGTGTCATTCCTAGGCATTGGACAAAAGGGGTGCCTATGTATAGAAACGCCTTTTCAATGAAAACTCCAAGATAGGGAATTCTTTGACACTTATTTGTTTGCTTTCTCTTTGACTATGAGATTGTTTGAGATAGGGAATTGAGTGTTAATGTGTAAGGAGGCTAGCCGATAAGGCATGTGTGAATGAGGTCAGGTTTTCCATGAGAATGAAAGAATTTAGGACACCTAGTATGGAATGTTTAGGACACCCAGTATGAAATGTTTGTTGGTAAACTGAAAGCTATGAGTGACTTGCCAGATATGGTCGAATGGATCGTGGCACTTCTTGACCCTCTATATTTCAAAAATTGGTGGCTACTCAACCTGCTTGCTTGAAGTATGGTGATGGCACGGGAAATAAGTGAAGCATTACAAAGCTTGTTCGGCTTTGACATGAAATTTCAAACTCTCAAACAATGCAGACCTTGACATGCGGCTTTGCATTAACCTCTAGGGCATCCCTACCTTGCTTGATTTTAGCATGGTTGTAGGAATGGTTTTCATCTTTGAGGGAGAGGCAGAGCTCAATTGATTCTTAGGCTTTTGTTAGCTTTCGTTATGTGACGGCTCTTCTCTCTCTTTGTGGGGGAGGTTTGCATGCTCTCTCTCTCTCTCTCTCTCTCTCTCTCTCTCTCTCTCTCTCTCTTTGTCTCTCTCTCTTATGTATATACATTGCAGTATGTTACTTCCCACCTAGGGAGTCATATGCTATTCCGCAGGAGGGAGATCTATTGTATCCCCTCCATGCAAATATCATTGAGTTCTCATGCTTGGGTGAAGTTCTCCTTTTAATTAGGGGACTTCAATACTTCAATACGAGGACTTGGAGCGAGTAGGCATTTGTATATGACCATGAGGAGGAGATAGACTCAGAGGAGATTGGCATCATTTAGCAACAAGCATCACAAAATAGAGGGGCATTACAGCATCAGCTCCTCTTGCTATTGGGGATCACACGGCTTAGCCATCTCACATGCTTTCCACATGGTAGCAGAGGCTTGAGTAGAGTGGATTCCCTAATGGGATCTCCGGCTTTATCCACATCCATACATGGCTCCACCATTACCACGTGCCCCCTCAAAGCCGACCATGCCTATCTCTCCTTTAGCCTTAGCTTTTCTCGACCATCCTCACCACCACCTCCCACTACACCCAGATTCACTTCCACCATGATGGGGACTCGACGTACTCGAACCATCTCTGCTGTCGACATCTAACATATGTAGACCCTAATCTCCCAGTAGCCAACCTCACCTCTTAGCTTGGACGTAGATTCACGTCCACCATGACGGGGACTCGACATACTCGGACCATCTCTATCGACATCTAACATATGTAGACCCTAGTCTCCCACTAGCCAGCCTCACCTCTTAGCTCACCACAATCTTACACACCTTTGCCCATAGCTACATTTCCATCCACTAGCAGACCCCCTACCGGCCCCATGCCCTAGAACGATTGGTATGATGAGGAATGCCACAGAACACGTGAGCATCTCCTATGTAAGGTTACAACTGGCCAAATCGAGAGCAAGATTCTCAAAGGATTAACCAATACACAACTAGACGTAAGAAACGAGCACATGTTAAGGGCCAATACAAGGACTTATACCAAGAGTGAAGAACTGTTATGAGGGCTGGATGAAAATCCATAAGAAATGTGCACCTACACCCATCACATCACCATCCATAATGGCATATGCATGATCCCCGTATGAAGTACCAGATCAACCCCCCATCCCACCATCAAATCCACCATTTTCACAGCCGCCAAGGTGGCTTGAGCCATCCGGAGACTCAAAAATAGTATATCATAGGACCACAAGAGCCTCTTTGCAGAACACATTTTTTATGCGGGAGAAACTCAACACCCCTCCTAGTGCATATGTTCAATGTAGTTCTTTCAGACGACTTCCCACCCACTTGGATAGCCCATATCATAACACCCATCCATAAAGCTAGAGATCCCATGGTCTTCAACACATCCCCTCTTTTCATATCTTGATTGAGTTTCACCTACATGGGTAGCCAAGTGGAGATTGCACACTCATATGGCGGATCTATAGAGCCTTCTATAGGCTACCCCCATGCTTGATATCCTTGATGGACCCCTCCTCCTATTGGGGAGGAGGAGATTGCACTCTCATATGGTGGATCTATAGAGCCTTCTACAAGCTACCCCATGCTTGATATCCTTGATGGACCCCTCCTCCTACTAGGGAGTTAGCTTCATAGGCTATAACATATGGCTCGAATTTGACATTCCCAACTCATAGCTCTGGTCTTTGTTTTCTTTTGTACCATGATAAGATTACATGGACACTATTCTATCAGCTTTGGTCTCATAGACCAATTGAAGACCATATTAGGGAGTTGCAAAAATCCCATTACTTTGGGAATTTTCTTTTCAATCTACTTTTTGGTGTATCTTGAGCATAAACTTGTCAAAAAATGTGGATTTAAAACCTAATCTTCAAGAGCGTTCCAACGATGTGTCACATGAGGGAGTTTTGATATGATAAAATCTTAAAAGGATTCACCGAGAGCCCCCCCCCCCCTTTTGATCTTGCAAAATGGGAATTGGGATTTCCCAAACTCCCTAATATGGTCTTATTGGGTCTTTTGAAGACATTCAATATAACTTTCTTTCTTTATTTCTCCTCTAAAATATATTAATAAATAATTTTAAAAATATCATTTTTTGGGTGATGTGGCACTTGTGGGCCTACGTTGCCACATGGCACTTGTAACCCTTAAAGAAATTAACTTTTTTTGAGTGACATAGCACCCGATGCTACATGGCACCCGTTGGCTTGCATTACTATGTGGCACTTTTTCCTTTCAAGTTTTTTTTTTGGGTGATGTGCCACGTGGCACATGTGCACCTATGTTGCCATGTAGCACACGTAACTCTAATTTTTTTCCAATATTTTTTATCTAAGTTTTTGTTTTTTTCAAGTTTTTAACCTTTATTTTCAAGTTTTTTTTATGTATGTATGTTTTGTGTGTGTGTGTGTGTGTGTGTGTGTGTGGAGATTTTTTCCAAGGGAAGATATGTTTCAAAACTTTAGGGTGAGGAAATTTAAAGAGCCTACATGATGGGACACTTTTATGGGGGCGTGTGGGGGCGTGTGGGGGGGTGTGTGGTAGAGGGAGGTATGTGTGCGTGCATGTATGTGTGTATGTTACCATATGTATGCACGTACAGGCGTGGGTGTGCGTTTGTGTGCACATACGGGCGTGGGTGTGTGTCACAAAGGTGCATGTAGGTGTTTTTAATCTGTTACCAATTATGTGTATGTACAATTAATAGGAAGTGCTACGCTACATGTGTACAACATGGTTTTAAGGTTTTCACTTATCGTGTGGCTTCATTGAGTGAGGGTGGAGAGTCGTTTTACCCATCCACAATGAAAGCCTTCACATCACTACCACCAGCTTTGTTGGTGTACTTGAGAGATTTGTCTTTCCAGTTTCATTTAGCGAGTTGGTGTTACGACATGGCACACACATGGGTGTTGTGGGGTCGTGGTGAACTGTTTGAGCCTTGGCGGTGCCACGAAAGTACGTGCATGGTTTTCTTTGGCGTTTGGCACCATAGGTGGCTCTTTTTTAATCACTCTTCTTTAATGGGAACATAGATGGGTAAGGCCACTGCACATGGACAAGGTATTGCCTCTTATTTCTTGGCATCCATAAACTCCTCCGACTTCTCTAAATTTGGTGTCGGCATGAGTCGAAGTGGAACCCACTGCCCTCCATTTTAGGCCACTGCACACATAGACAAGGTATTGCCTCTTATTGCTTGGCATCCACAAACTCCTTCGACTTCTTTGAAGTTGGTGTCAGCATTATATGAGTTGAGGTGGAACCCAACTGCCCTCCATTTCTATCAAAGCTTTGGGTTGGCATCGAAGGCATGGCTTTTAGCATTTGATGGCACGGTTCAAAGGCTTGTGGTGTTGGTTTTCTTGACTTTAGACCCCAAATGTAGGTTTTCCCTTCATTTGATAGCATGGTCAGAGATGCTTATGGCATGGATTTTCTTGACTTTAGACCCCAAATGTATGGGTTTCCTTCATAGAACCCTTGAGCTTCTAGTATCTTGGTTGGGACCCAATGCAATGTCAGTTATGAGGCTCAAACAGGCATTCAAGGCCACCACCTACTGACTCTCTTTAAGTTGTGGAGATTAGGGTGTTGTCCCACAAGGTTTTTGAAACCCAAACGGAAGGGTTTCCATTATAGAAGCCTTGAGCCTCTAACATCTTGATAGGGATCGAATGGGACTCCAGGTTTGGGTAAAACTCGATTGCATGATGGGGTTGCCGCTTGGCAGATCTCTGCTTATGAGTAGGCCTCTTGCCAAATGGTGGCTAGTAGAGGTCTTTTCTTAAGCATCAAACTTTCCTTGGCTAGCCAGTGTTTCCCTAGGTGACCACTCCTTCTTAGTGAGACCTTCCTAAAGGGTTCTTACGATTGTCCTTTAAGGGGGTGGTCTTCGTCTTCGTTGGTGAGTTTTAAGATCTTCATAATGGGTTGAGGGGGTGGTCACATGACGAGGCTAGAGGAGTGTTGAATATGAGAGGTTACTTGAGGTGATCACTTGTAATAAGTTGCTTGGGATGTTGTGATAGGTGCGGGGTGCCCTCATCCACCAAGCATCCACACCAAGGATAGCTAGGGCACTCTTAGCTACCCACTCCTTCTTGGTGACCTCCTTAAAGGGTTCTTGCAGTCGTCGTTTAGGGCGTGGTCTTAGTCTTCATGGGCGAGGTTTTGTTGTGATAGCCCTCATCCACCAAGCATTCACCAAGGGTAGCCAGGGTACTCTTAGGTACCCACTCCTTCTTAGTGACCTCCCTAAAGGGTTATTGTGGTTTTGTTTAGGGGGTGGCCTTCATCTTCCCACAATCGGTTGAGGGGTTGGTCGACACAACGAGGCGAGAGGAGTGTTGAGTGTTAGGGGTTACGTGTGAGGTGATCGTGTTTATAAGTTAACGAGGCTTGGTATGTTGTGATAGGTGTGGGGTGCCCTCATCCACCAAGCATCAACCACCAAGGGTACGGTAACCATTCCATGGGGGAGCTCAAGTGTTACGGTTCTTTTCTGTCAACTGACTACACAATTAGTGGTTGCAATCCATTCCCTCCCAAGGATGATGCTCTCTTATATTGTACCTATGGGGATCACATAAAACTTTCAAGATGCAAAGTTTAGTTCCAACATAAAATTTAGCTTCAAAAAAACCGACGATCATGGATTAGGAATTCTTTACCGTGGTAGTGGTTTAATGTGGATGGTGCGACAAGTGGGTATGAGGTCCACATCTCCCAAGAAAATATGTCATGGGTAGCCCCGATGTCAACCAAGGTGGGCCATGTAGCTAGCTGGTCTTTCTAAGGGAACTCTAGCTCAAGGCGAGCATGTTCATCCACCACTGGTTCCATTTCAAAGGCATCCGAGCACAAATAGGGATGTGATTTTGGCACCGTTCAATCATGCAAACCTTGTCCCAAAATTCTATAGAAGAGTGTACATGGTCACCAAAACGTGAATCCAATCATGTGTGGAAGTCAAAAGCCACCATCCAACATTCTTGTTTTACAAGCTCTATAGATATCAATTAACATGGTCCAAGTGGTTGTGTTAGATTCTTTGGCAAGAATGCCTTGACCCATGGGATGAGTCTTCCATGTTTTTAAGTTTATTTTCAAGGAATGGTTACCTTTACGTATGCAATGTGGTTGGTTTTCCAATCATGAACCAGCCTTGCATCTCTTATGTAAGGCTTTTCGAGGATCATGGTGTATGGCCCTTTTCTCTTTGAAAGTCCATCACCATGAATGTGTGGTGGGAAACTTAGCCTGAAGGTCTTAATCTTTTCACCCTAAAGGATGCCCAAAGGTTTAGATGTGTTTCCTTCAGTAATCTTGACCAACGAGGCTTGTGCCTATACAAGTGTTTGGCTTTCCCATATCTCAGTAATCCTTAGTGATTATGCTGACATCAGTGCCACCATCCAAGATTGTTGGAATTGTCGTGCCTCTATAAATGACACGTAGTGCGACATTCATTTCATCATTTTCAAAGTAGTGCCTCAACTTGTTCATGGGCACTTTTAGTTGTCATTTTGCCTTGGGTATGGAAGAAGAGTACTCAATGTGGCATGGCTCATCCTCCTCCTCTTCAAGTTCAAAAGTGTGGACTCTTAAGTTCCCAATCATCCAGTCAGATAAATCTCTCCAACGTTGAGAATTTCCTTATTTAAAAGAACTAATCGAGAAGTTTGTAAGGCCTTCTCTGTCCCTCATGCAATATGCACGTTCACTTGTTGTTGGTACTCACTCGAAGGTGGGCTTGGAGAGGCGGTGCCTCTGATGGGGTCGAAGTTGTCACTTGTGACAATGGATAAATAGTCTACATCCTTCCCTAGGAGGTGATGCCTCTGATGGGGTTATTGTGGTGACTATGATGATCCATGGAAGGTCAACTTGCACCTCCACCATGCACCTTCCTTATAAGCTCTTGATCTTGTTTCATTCGCTCCTTCTCCACATGGGTTGGGGGTACTCTAAGTTTTGTCGGAAGGTTTGTGTAGTCAATGGGTTTCTTCTCTTTGGGAGTTAGTTTGAGTGGGAGATCGCTCATTTTCTCCCAGAGAGGGAGGTAAATTTAGAGCTGTCGTTAAACCAATTTCAATGGGGTCACGAACGATGTCGTTTCCCTTTGCAAATTATCATGCATTTCATTTCTATGTGCACTTTTTCTTCTTCTCTAGACCTCTAGTTCCGGACCTTAAGCCTTTTCAAGGGGTACTGTTGTAGCCTTTGGAGCATGCACCTCAGGCTCTTTGGCTATACTGGCTTCAAGGTTAAAGCCTAAGCTTTATACTTCTTAGCTGCCTTGAAACCTACCTTGGTCTTGGTCTAGATCCTTGTGATGGCCCATAAGGGGAACTATTTTGCATAGTCAATGGATGGGAATTATTCTGGATATCTATATGAATCGTACTACTCATATGACTCATATCTCTCATGTTCTAGATTCTCGGAGTCCATAGGAAAAGTCACCAAGTACTATTGTAATGATGGGCTTTGAGAAGGGACCAGTTAAAATGATAAATGGCAGTGGTGGTGGTTTTTATATACCTCAGTATAGGGTTTTGATAAATGGGCACTGGATTATGTGCCAGTTAAGAAATATTTGGCATGGGCAGTAGGAGGAACTGTAGTCTATCAATGAATGCCCTTCGAAGCGAGGAAGTCATCAAATGATAAAAACTCGCCACCATTATCAGTCCGGAGGAATGAAACTCTACCCACAGATTGATTTTCCACCATCGCGATTCAAGTCCTAAAACTGGCAAAAGCATCTTACTTGCGAGCTAGAAAACATACCCAAACTTTGCGAGTGAAATCATCCACAAGAAGAAGAAAATATCAAGCCCCTCCAAGAGACTCAACCTCCATAGGTCCTACAAGGTCTGCATATATAAGCTCCAGTCTTCGGGTTGCTCGATAAGTGGCCTCCATGCTTGCCCATCATTTAGGATGAACAGATGTGAGAGAGAGACCTAAGTTAAGGTAGTCCGCTTACAACCTGCTTAGAATGGAACTTCTGTAAGGTAGCAATGGGTACATGACCGAAGCGAGAATGCCATAGAGAAGTATCTGCCTCAAAAGCCAAACCCATCAAGGGGGAGAAAAACTAATGAATATGGGAATCCGTGTGAGGGATCTGGGAAGAAAATTTGGTGATCTTGTAGATACCCCCATCATGGACTCTATTGGCAACCCAACAACTGAGAGAGTCTTCCTATCGATTACTTCGATAACCTCATCATCAAAGTACACACCAAGTCCCTTTGGAGAAAATTTGTATATTGAAAATAGAATTTTAGAAATCCATGGGACATGTAGAACATCATGTGAGGTGGTAGAGGAACCCAAAAAAACATTACCAACACCGGTGATGAGAAGTGAAGAGTTGTCACCGATTTAAACTGAAGAAGAGAGAATCTGGTAGTCCTCCAAGATATGGGCCTACTTGGTCATATGGGCAAAAGCACCACTATCACCAACCCATTCCACCACTTTAGGTGTGTCACTAACCTCTTCAGGAGAAGTCATATATGTGATCACTAACCTCTTCAGGAGAAGTCATATCTGTGATCATGAGGAGTGAATCCTATGAAGAAGTGGATGAATCTGTGACTGCCATGTATGCAACTTTAGCATATCCCTCCTCTAAAACTTTGCCTTTATCTTTGGTGTTGTCCTTGTCAGATGCTTTAGAAGCATCCTGTGATTTATACTTGGCTTTGGCTATTCATGAATCATCACAACAACGAGCAAAGCAGCGCGCCTCAGTATGACCTAAACTGCCACAGTAATCACATTCATTGCTTTTGTCCTTGGATTTCTTAGAATCTTGTTTACCCTTGCCTTTGCCTTTTTTTTTTTGTTGGAGTTCTCTTTTTTGCCTTTGCCTGTGCCTTTGCCCTTGTCAGAGGCAACAAAAGCAGATTCTGACTTGCCTTTTCTGCGAAGCATGCACTTGTCATGGAGATAACTCACGACTTCCTCAAAAGGGGGGAGAGGATCGTGGAAATAAATATTATCCCAAAAGAATCAAAGCATGCAATTTACCAAGAAGTTTATGGATGGGATTGTTGATGTTTCTCTCGTACTCCTCAAGCTATAGCTTGTGAACTCTCCAATCTTCTCAATCAAGTTATCTGACTCATTGGCTATAAGCTTCTCCAGATTTGACTCCAATTTGGCAATCTTCACTGTCAAAAATCTCCCATACCTCCTTTAGATCTCTGTCCACATTTGATGAGCATTACTCCGAGTAGAGACAAACTATGCCTGTATAGATGGAGTCATGCAATGGATGATGATAAGACGAGCCTGAGCATCCAATATGCTTCTCAAAGCAAGGTCCACCAAGTGAGGTGAGGAGATAGCCATCCACACACCGGCTCCTTCCAGCAATAACCGAGTGTAAAAAGATCAAGTATGATAGTTGGTTGCTGTAAGCTTCATGGAGTCACTGGAGGATTATAGGATGGTATATGGGTAGGGGTGGAAGCAAGACCTGGATGAGAGAAACTTAGAGAGAAAAGATTGGGAATAGGAACCACCTGTGGAGAAGGAACAAGGGATCCATGCTGTGATTGTGCTGGAGAATCAATAGGAGGAGCAGCAGCAAACCTCGTGAAGCCATGTCCTCTGACAAGAAACCTTCTCGTAAGAAAGGGGCTGAAAAAATCAGCAAATCCTCCTCTCAAGCTATGCACAACAAGAAGAAAGGGAGGGTGGGAAACTGAAAGAAGAGGAAGAAAGAAGATCTCTTAAGAAAGGGCTGAAAAAATCAGCAAATCCTCCTCTCAGGCTATGCACAACAAGAAGAAAGGCAAGCAAGGTGGGAAACTGAAAGGAGAGGAAGAAGGAAGATCTCTCTGCCCTTAGCACCTAGAAGAGGGCTTCAACAATCCAATCAACAAAAAAAAATTAGCAATCTTTGCTAAAAATTCAAAAACACAACAGTCCCAAGTCTCAGATAAAGAAAACACATCAATCTTGAGGAAGCCTCTTCTCCCAAAAGAAAACGCAGCACCTTCCACATTGAAATCTGCAAAAAACACAACAAACTGTCGAAGCCTCTGTTCCAAAACAGAAAACTCATCTCTCTTCTACTCACATGTCAGCGTTTTTCTTTGATACCATGAAAGAAAGTGAAGCAAATAGAAAACACATATGTAGGCCCAAGTACAAGACCTGTAAATGCTGGAAACTGATGTTTATTGCTAAAAACTGAGCATCAGGAAAGCTCGTAGGTGTTGTACAATGATAAGAAGCAGAAGTGCTCAGCTGCCTACTAATGAACTCAACAAGATGCAAAAGAATGAGATGAAATGGGGAAAAGGGGGTCAGCCCTTATATACTCCCCACCATGATAGCTGGTTGGCTAGTTGTAGCAGGCCGACAACATCACAATAGCATAAAAATGCTATAAAAGCATTAAAAATAGGAAAAACTACCTAAACAAATATGCACATGTAGGGCCTCATAAATGGCTAGTACAAGCATGAAAATGATGTAGTAGACTTTCTGGAGATGATATATAATCCAACATGGTCTTGGTGGTCATTCAAGGGATACATTTGGTGAGTTATGGCATGAAAAGATTGGATCCTTGGAGGACGCGTATCAATCATGCTTACACTTTTATTGCTATCATAGTGGTGTTTGCGTGGGCCTTGATAGCTTCTATGACTTACCCCCGACATTGACTAGCCATCATCTCATTGATTCTCATTTACTTGACACACACAGACATGCACATGATCATAGTAGAGTCAAATCATGTGGGCATGATCTCGAGGGTAGAGATGGCAGTGACCGTACCAAGCATCCACACTTCTATGCCTATCATCTTTCCTAAGGATCATATCATGGTGACATTCTAGAGGATAGTGTGTATTTGATAGTGATGTATCCATTAGCACACTTGAGGTTTGAGATACTCTACATATGGGTGACATAGAAACCTATGAGCATAGACGTGAGTTCCTAGTGCTAGATGCATTAGGATATTCTTCTAGGATTTGTATTTATGGAGATATCGCTAATATGATCACTAATCCTAGTATTCATAGCATTCCTGGCATTGTTCGTGTGGATAGAGTTCTTGTATTTGGGCAGTCAGGGATAGTGCATGAGAGTAGTGATGATTTTTCTCAGGTTAGACCTCGTAGGAGATGTAGGATTGGGCATATGGATCTAGAGAGCTTTAAATTTGATTTTGACATTTTCTTAGATCTAATGTTGATTGGAGATAGACCCTACCTATATGAGGATGACCTGATCTTGGAGATTTTGGGGATAGTGATTTTATGGAGGATACCACTTATCTTTCATGTGTAGATACTTTAGTATTCAATGATGATGATGCTTATGGTGATCCTATTGATCATGTCTTTTCTTTGGGGGACCACACATATGCACAAAGTTTCACACATGAGGGCATGTTACATATTTTGTATTGTGCCTCTACACAAGTTGATGCAGTGGATCATGCCCTAGATGATTCAAGCTATTCTATAGTGGATGATGGCATTGATTCGCATGAGTTTTTGCACAATGCCAACTTTGAGATGTGTTTCTTCAGTGTCCATGATTGTCTACATGACCTTAGTTTCTCTGGAGCTGGGACATTCATCTTCGGGTGCATCATATGCCATTCGGGATGTATGGTAGTTGATTACATGGCATACCATTCTGATCCACTTGTGACATCTCTTGCTCTTGATCTACATGGACCATTCAATATTCTAGTTAGGAGTTTTTCTTCCATTTGTTGGCGGATACCTTGGATGTCAATTCCATGTTCTAGTCGTGATAGGCTTATGAGCTATCCCTCGGACTTGAGCTTTCCTTTTGACCTAGGATCTATTATCACATTGGATTTGAGAGTTTGTGCTGTATATTTCATTTATCCATTTGACCCAAAAGGATTCATACCTAGCCTCCTCATCGATATTACCCTAGGGAATATTTGACTACTTTCATCATCACACTTTCCCTTTGATCTAGGTGGGAGGTTTCTTAGCTTCATCATCGAGGGGAGGCCCTCATCCTTTCCATTTGAGTGTCATACTCCTCATGTTATGGTATTTGGGTCTTCCATGATAGTGACTTGGTCATGATTTTTGGCTTTCATATATAGCCTTTTGTATATGTTTGATTTTTCCATGACCACCCTTTGATTTCGAGCAACAACTTTAGATTAGGTCTAGGACCTTGGTCATGGGATCAAGTATAAAAGGGGGCTCATGGACTACTATTGTACCTTTTTAACATCTTTTGATACTACTGGTCATCTTGACTCTTGGAGACTCATAGCTTTCATACCTTGGGTTATGGTGGAAGGCTATTTCCATCCTCTTGGTGGGAGGTTAACTCACTTAGACATCATGGCTATTGTATGAGATTATCCCTTAATCTTATATTAATCCATGGTGATTGTCCCTAATCTCAACTTTATGATCACTTTTATGGTGGTTGTCTTACATAAGAGTTTATTACTTGGAAGCACCGAAGCTTGGTAGTCTAAAGAAGTCTATGAGGCCCACCTTTTGGAGTAGCAAACTAGCTTCTACATTCTCCAGGATTAGGTGGCAACACTTCATGGTGGATGTGAGCTTTTGATTTTTTGGTCTTACAGGGCTCGCTATGCTGTTTGATGTAGACATGGCTAATATAACTTGCTTGCAACTCTACTATATAATCTGATGTGTGCTCTTGGGTAATCTATGCATATAAATAATTCTAAACAATGTAATTTACAAGTAACAACACTAAATTTATAGGCCTATAGGATTTTTATAGGTCTTGTGCACCAATTTGGCAGGGTTTCGATAGTGGGGCTAACCCCGTTTCAAATTTGCAAAATGTTGTCACACATATATAAATTGCATAACCCTAGACATGCATGGCATAATCTTCAACCATGCTATTCATGGGAGCTATACTAAGATTTAAGTTTACAATTGGGTCTATACAAGAGTAGATACCTTGCACAATGTAGCTCAGTGCAATTGGAGTCGAATGCAACTATAAGGCATGTTGCAATTTGTTGAGGGCTTCATTACGCTTGTGATGGTGATTTGAAATTTCTAGTGTGTCTTGGTCAGCATGCAACATGTCAAGTTCAGATCATCATTGGTGTAATTTGCTTCATACAACAATATGCATTCTGAGTTTTATAGGAATCCCACTCACATCGTCGACATGGCAAGTGGGTTCAATCGGTGATCCAAACTACACAACATTGATCCAAGATTAAAGAATTTGAACAAATAGGTTTGGGATCTGCAATCTAAAAGGTGGCGATCCGATTAGTGGCAATCCAAAAATGAGATCATGGATCCAAAAGTGATAGCGATTTGATAATTTCGGGATCGACAATCTGAATTATGGCAATCTAAAAACGAGAACAACGATCCAAAAAAAGGTAACGATCTGAGAGTTGGGATTGTTGATCCAAATATGTTGGCATTTTGAGATTTGAGATCGGCGATCATGATTTTGGATCGACGATCCAACACATATCTGTACTTATTTTTTTTCCTGGGTTTTTTTCCTTTGACCAAGGTGTCTATGCATGGGCCCCAACAATTTCAAGGTGCCTAATGCATGGCTTTGTGTAATAATATAGGCACACCTAGGTATGCATTTGAATGCATAGAACATGCTTTATAAGTACACTCAATGGGGGCCTATGGGTTGTCAATGAGATGAGGTTTTTATCCTGGTTTCTAAGTTAATTTTATGGCATAGTTATGTGGTGGAAGGCAAAATTAAACTAGGAATTCGCAAGCGATAGGTTGTACACAAGGCCAAGCAGAGAAAGGCTTCACTTCCATCCTTGCTATAGTCGACCCCCGTCTAGAAATGTACCTAGAGTTAAAGAGTTTTCTTTGAATAGTGAATGAGTAGGACATATCTCCTTTATTCCATCAACTTGGACATGGAGTTGACTCTTTTGCCTACTACATATGCAACTTAAATTAATATTTATGCTTGCACCTCTAGCACAAGAAGTGACTTGACTTTGAAGATATTCTGAAAGACAATAATGTGCTTAGGATTTACACTTATCATCTTTTTGTCCTTTTACGATGTGAAAGATAGTGTAATGTATTTAGGATTTACACTTAGCATCTTTTTGGCCTTTTGCAACTTGAATCTTGATTGTTATGCCCTTGACACATTTTGGACTTCGAGAAGAGGGTAAATTTACTGCGTTTAGTGAGGCTTTTGGTAGCCTCACTTGTCATATTTTACTCTTGGGGATCTTTTATGAAGTGGAGGTAACAAACATGTTGGAGTGTCCTTGGTGGTTCTTTGGTTTCTCCTATAATTTCTCTTTGGTTTTGGCTTGGGCATCTCCTTATAAGGTGTGGCATTTGGCTTGTTAGCCTTGGCTCTTGAATAGCTTGGGAAGGGTTAGCTTGATGAGGCTTGGAGCTTCTAGATAATTGAACTTACCGGCTTGGTAGGACCTTTTTGTAATAGTGAGCAATTTTTGGATCTTTGAGGAGATTTTTCTTGATTCTCTTCTGCGAGAAAAACATCCATGGTTCCTTGGTCAAATTTGATGATTGTGGTCCTTGCGCCCTCCAATCAATGGTGCTGCAACCATGTTTAGTAATCCTTCCTCTTCCAAGGATGATTTCTTATGCCATTGAGAAATCCTTCCATTTGGACTCCATCCAATGTTTCTAAGCGGACAACTACTCCCATGGTCAGTTCATAAATCATGAAATGACCCATTCCCCTAAGCTTGAATTTTCTTTTATTTTTCTTGAGGTTGTAGAGTAGGACCAGGTTCCCTTCGTTAAATCTCTTGAATCAAACCATCTTTTTTTCCTTTTCTTTTCAACATACATGCCCACCCCCAAAGAGTGTAACCTAGCCTCTTCTAGTTTTTTTGAGCTTAATAAGTTGTTCCGATAACTCATGGCCAATTCACTCCATTTTCTTGGCTACCCTCAAAGTTGGGATCAATAAGTAGTTCTGATAACTCATGACTATTGCACTCCATTTTCTTAGCTACCCTCATAGTTGGGAGAATTGCATCCAGTTTGAAGACCAAGTTAGAAGGTGTAATCCCTATTGATGAAGAAGTTATGTATGCCCACAAGGTTGATGCAAGTTATGTATGCCCACAAGGTTGATGCAAGTTTTTTAAGTTCCCATCAGTATTGGAAGCATCAATTGTTTTTGAGAGCACCGTGCATAGAACTTTGTTCGAGCTCACTCCTTGTCCATTTGTTTGTGGATAGTGGGGGGAAGACTTATGGTGGACAACCATAAATTCTTATAAAACGCTAGACAACCATAAATCTTCTAAAATGGTGGTGGACAACCATAAATCTTCTAAAAGAAACTGCACCACCTCATTTAAGAAACGAGCACTAATGAGCTCAAGGGGACATCCAAACCTTATGATGATGTTCTCATAGAGGAACTTAATAGTTGTTCAAGCGTCAACCTTGACTATGACCTTAGCCTTGGCCTATAATCTGTAGCCAGCATGATAATATATCATACTTGAGTGCTTTTAGCTGCATGGCTAATGGGTCTAGCAATCCATTCCCCATTTATCAAATGGTTTGATAGACATTATAGATTGTAACGGCATTCTATTTTTTTTATTGAGGTTTTATGAGGCCCGTTTTGACATATTCCATGGCATCTCTAAAGAGTGTCGATTGCATCACAACTTGGCATAGATGACTTTTCGAGTTGTGGTTTTTCCCCCAAAGTGTCCTCCAATGACGTGTGTGAGCCTACTCAAGCATATCAACATACTTGTCTTTGCACAAACAGAGTCTTAAGATATCATCCTTTCCCTTTTTATAGAGCTTCCCAAATAAGTGTGTGAGAGGCTGCTACCTTTATAAGTTGTTTTTTGTTTTTAGGAACATTGATTCCTCCATTGGGAATCCATGGATCAAGAATTGAGTTATTTCATAGTTTTATCTTGGAACAAGGCTAATTTGGAAGAGAGGAGTGTCAAGAAGTTCATCCTTAACTTGGGATGGCTATTAGGTGAGTTTTTTGGAATCTATGGATACTTGATTGTATCTCAAAAACTTGGCTAAGAAGCTATAAGATTCTTTTCTTGCTACTCTTTTGAGCACATATTCAGTGTATGGTAATGAGTAATGGTCTCTCACCGTGGTAGTTCACACATACATGGATCTTGCCATTCATCTTTGGTACTATGACTACTAGTGACACCCAATATGTGTGCTCCATCTCATATATGAAACATGCAGAGATTATGGAATGGGGTTTATTATAAGTGCATCCAAAAGTGGAATCATGTGTTAGTAGACTTCTTAAGGGACTCCTTTCATATCGAAATAGCTCCAAGTGAACACACCTCTGTATTCCTTAAGTACCTCAGTTAATTATGGAGGGACTCCTTTCAGATCATAATAGCTCCAAGTGAACACACCTCTAAATTCCTTAAGTCCTGCTCCTAGGGGGTCAAGTCTATAGAGATCCAAACCTTTTTAGTAGGCTCTTCTCATGAGGTTGTGTTAAGTCAATCTATTTAGCATCCTCAGGTCTAAAATAAGATACACCTAGTTCCTTTCGTCTCTCCCTTTTTGGTTTAGGTGCATATGCCTTCCTTTTTCAACCTTGTAGTTCCTAAAATTTGAGGATACTATCCTTGGAAGTAACCTTTTAGGATTCTTCTTGGTCACTATCCTTGGAAGTAACCTTTTAGGATTCTTCTTGGTCACTATCCTTGGAAGTAACCTTTCAAGATTCTTCTTGGATTTGTCCCTCACGTATGGCTTTGTTTCATTGTCTTTGTCCAGACTTGGATGTCTGAGGCTAAATTCCTAGGATTATCATCATCTTCTTGGGTTTTAGAAATCTCATAATCTATTTTCAAGGTGTCAAAACTTGAGTTCTTCATGAGATCCTTTTCTCTAGGATTGAACTTCCTGGTGGATTTAAAGGCTTTGACGGTTTGTAAAGGCTTAGTGGGTCTCTAGTTCCAATCTGATCCTTTTTTTTTGGGGTTTTTAAAGGTGAGCTTCTCTCCTTTGAGCCTTGTCGTTCTCATCATTGTCTACCCATCTTGGGTATAGTTGGGTTAGAAGCCTACACTGTAGTCTCTAAGCAGGAGATGACTATGTCCTCCTTGGAAGACATAACTTCTTCCTTCATATCTATCATTACTCCACAACTTTGGGTAATGCAACCCTTTTTGGTTATGAGACTATGGAAGGTATGGTTATAATTGGAATGACATCATTTTCATCTTTATTATATAACTGAGGTCCTATAGTTCTTGGACATGTTTCCATTATAGTCAACATATGTATCTAGCTTTCCTCTTTATCACGGTCAGTTAAATTGAAGCAATGGAAGTTTCCTTTGCATGCTCACAACTTTTATAGCTCACAACTTTTATAGCTATACCTATTTTTACGACACATGTTTACAATTTCTTAACGTGATGTATATGCTGTTATGTCAGACCCTAATTCATCAATAGGCATCCTATCCTGGTTACATCCATGTACAAATGGTTCTTTAGGTTCATCTTAATGGTGTTATTGTATTGTCGAAGATAGAATTAACACATTTGACACATGAATGGAATCCAAGAATCATATCATAATTTGTGGGCCTTCCAAAGTCAACAATAACAAACATGTGTTCATATGTCAGGCCACACGACATTACTTCAACATCTTTTTAAAATCCCTATATGGGTGTCCCTAAGTTGCCATTGGCTAAGCTAATTTGAGGACAATCTTTGAGGGTTTGAGGGGATTGCTTCCCCATCTTTGCCACATGTCTTTGGTGGCTATGCTCACTCCCGCTCCCCCATCTAGGATTGTTGTTGGGGTCATGCCATCTAATTTGATTGAAATGGTAGCATTTATGTTATCACCTTCAAAATACTTACCCAATACACTAATTGGCACGTCTTTGTACAATTTCCTTGGGTTTTCCTTATTTTCTTGGTTAGTCGCATCTGGATCCCCTAATGGTTTGGGTTGGTTTTTCATCCATTGGTAGACTTCATTTCACACTTCTAGTTTCCTTATTACGTTACTCAACCATTGCAAAACAGTCACAGGGGTAGAGAGGATTGATCCCAAGGCTTCTGTTTCTTCTTTAAGCTATGGCCTTATTGAAGGCACATTGGCTATGGTCACACACTTGTCATCAAAGTCGATGTATGAAGGCATGGCCTGCAATGAGTTTATTTTCAATTGTTGTGACACCCACACCCATTCAAACACAATTCCTTCCTAGCATTGATTCCTTAAGCCCAAGTTGCCTCTCATGGATCACTGGCTCCCTCAAGATGTGGTCAAGTAACGCTCTCAAGTTTTTTGTGTCTTCAGGCTCTAAAGGTCTTCCTTGGTTCCAAGCTCATTTAGCACTTCTCGAATTATAGCAATGTTTAGTTTAATATGTTTTTTGATGAAATGGGAAAAATGTGCTCCTTACTCTCTAAAACATCATTATGTTACCCAAGTAATGTGTAGAAAAATCCTTGTTGCAAAGGCCTAAAATTTAAACATTAGACTTGTTTTTTAAACTTTACCTTTTTTAAGCACCTTGCATTTTCATCCTTTAACTTTTTCATTTTAAAAGCATTGCTCTATTATAAGCATTGTTAAGCTCTTCTTAATCTATGTTAGAAAATTGAAACTTAGTAGACATATCCATTGTTGGACTCATACATGGAGGGTAATCAATTAAGAGGTTGTTTGGGGGAAGTGATTTTTCTTGCACCTTTTGCTCCTTCCTACCTATTCATGCATGAGACCTCACATCCCTACTAGCAATAAAGGCACAAAGAATTAAGAACAAACCACCTATAAATAAGATTTTTCAAATCAAGATCTTACCTCTTATTTATTAGTATCCAACCTACAAAGAAGATTTTTTTAATCAAGATCTTACCTCTTTTATTTAAATTCTATTTAATAGTATCCAACCTACAAAGTAATCCATAAGTAGTGATGTATTGTAAAGCCAACTACCTTAGCACAATCCGAAATGTCTTGCCATATTCTCAAGGATGGTGGGCATAATGAACCATAATGAAATAATTTGCTAGTTAGCAATCTACAACCATAAGCTCCCTTATGTGAAAGTTCTTTCAAAGGGCAATCTTCTTATCTCCTGGGAACATAGGCACCAATGAAGTTGTTAGGTTTACCAACATCAAAATTGTCACACAATCACATGCCACCCCTTTTAGAGTGACATGGCGTAACCTATTAGGCATCGGTTTTTAGCTTTATAAGAGGGATAAAATCTTTCAATGTGTGGCATTTAATGGCAACTATGTGAGAAGTATGAGTGGAAGCCACCTTTAAGCCAAGCAGTAGAAAGCCAAAATGTGTGGTCATTACACTCTATGTGAGCTAACCCTTGAGCAACCTACTCCTTCAACAAGTAATGGTTGTTGTAGAGCTACACATGGTTATTTAACTGGATCATTCAAAACAAGGTCAATGTGCTAAAGTAGCATGCTCATGATAATGTGAGCTAACCATTGAGCAACCTACTCCTTCAGCAAGAAATGGTTGTAGCTGCAGAAGGTTATTTATTGTGAGCATTGAGAAGAAGTTCAACGTGCTAAATTAGCCTCATCAGCCAAAATAACACGTTGCAAGTGCGTATTGGATCATGTAGGAAAAAATCATGGATTCTCAACCTCTTAATGAGAGTATTTAGAAGTATGTGAGGTTCATAACGTTTTTGTGATACTGTAAGAAATCTTAGTGAAAATTTCAATGTGAGAGGAGAGAAATGCATGGCTAAGTGTCATGTACATCATCCTTGTGCTAGATGTCTTTGAACTAGTGGGAGCAAACATGCATCTTAGTGGATTCTTCTTTGATTTTAGGTGGCATCTTCCCTGACATGTGTTGTCACTTGCAACTATGTGGCTTGTCACGTAGGCTATAACGCTTATGACCGACGGCGGCAGACCGGATGGCCAAGGACATGGCCATCCAAGGTTCAGTGGGACAGGACGCCCATGTGGAGTCATGGGCGGCCAAGCTAGTGTGGACGGCAGGCGCCACACACTATATAGCCTGGGGGATGAGAGGCAATCCTCATTCTTCCTTGGTGGTTGGGTGGTGAGCCAGAGGCCATCCCCTCCTGTGGTAGCACCCGTAGTGGCGCTACGGTGATCTAACATTGGTATCAGAGTAACATTGGTATCAGAGTAACATTGGTATCAGAGCTTGGCGTCGGGATCGCGAGTGGTGTGCGAAGCAGGCCAGCCGTTTAATGATTGGCTCTCAATCAAAATTGGGGGGATAACCTTCCAAAGGTCTTCATCATCTTCTACAGCAAGAAGTCGTGGATAGAAGAGGAAGTTGGCCATAGCTGGAAGGAAGGTTTCCTCTATTCTCTCTCTCTCTCTCTCTCTCTCTCTCTCTCTCTCTCTCTCTCTCTCTCTCTCTCTCTCTCCCCCTTGCACACACCCAAGCTCTCCATTGTAGGTAAGCAATTTCTTTTCTTTTTTTTTTTTGCTTTGGAGCTTGTCAATTTGTGTTTAATTCTCTGTTAGAGAAGAGGACGACTGTGCATTCACAATGGGAGAAGAGGTCGACTGTGTGTTTTTGGAGCTGTGGGGAGGTGAGGTCGTCGTCGGTGCGCTTACCATCTGTCGATGGGTGATGTCATCGTCCATCACCTGCGTTGTGGGAATCTTGTAAGGGTGGCTTGCATGGTGCTAAACCCTAAACCGGTTGCAGGCTAGTGCCAGCGGCCAGCCAAGCTAGTGCCAGCGGCCAGCCAAGCTAGTGCTGACGACCAGCCCACAGGTGGCCAGCCAGGCCAGCGCCGCAACAGCTCGGACGGATGCACCTTATCAGAGGGTGAGGGGTCTGCCTTTCCCTGCAATGGGGGGACCGCGTGTCAGGCCAAAAATAAATTTTTATTTTATTTATTTATTTTTAATCCAACCAACACCTCTCTCCCGACAGTGGAGGGATAATCCAGGGTGGTTCAGGCACAGGTTTCCGCGGGGAATAATTTTTTTATGAGTTGTAGGCACCTTTCTCTCGGATCGGAGCATCCTGGAGTAGTGACGCTTGTAGAGGCTCGGAGCGCAACACAAATCGGCAGTCGACGACAGTCTTACAGAGACAGGCGACCGTAAGGGGGGTGACTATTCTCTCTCCACTGCTCATTTTATTAGCGTTTTTGTAATTTTCGAGTTCTTACATTTTTATTTATGCAAGAATTAAAATATGTCTGCTAGGAGTAGTGTGTCCCCACCGCCTTCTACTTCTCTAGGGTTTTCAGGTCTCTTGTCCTCAGTCCGCGGGTTTGACCCCAACCGAATTGTCAGGCCGTATACGCCCGACCGTTGTCCGGTCCGGAGTGTGCTCGTCGATCACGCGTGATCGACCGTTGTCTGGTCCGGAGTGCACTCGTCGATCACGCGTGATCCGTCCCAGCGCCCTCCTTGTCTGTTGACCCCGCCTTAGGACAAGCGAACCCGCAGCAGTCGAGTAGCAGATGACCCCTTTTTGGCCAATGAGCCAGATGACATGAACACCGATGTCGCCGAGGGGACCGAGGAGGACCTCTTGGAATATGACGACGACGATTATGACCTATTGGACCCTGCCGACGTCCTGACGACAAAGACGGAGCTCTCTAGTGGACTTTTTAAATATCTTAATGCAAAATTGAACAATATGGGTAAAGTCCAAGCTAACTTAGTCACACGATGCTACAGAGCATCTCCACATGGTTAGACGCACTGATAGCCGCCTCGGCTAGTACTCCGACTCCTCGTGATAGACAAGCTCCTGTGGCACAGGTGAGCGTAGCCTCGCCAGTGGTTGCAGGAGTACAGGTCGTCCGTAGAGACAGCTTCGTCGTTACTGAAAGACTTGAAGCCGCCTAATTTTGGTGGCGAGGAGAAGGAGAGAAACAAGGACTCGGTCAACATGTTTTTAAGTGAAGTAGTCAGACTTGCACACACTGCGTAATAGCAGCCTAGCCCCCGTAGAGGCTAGCCTCTCATTAACGGCAAAGCGTACAAGTGGTGGATGATTTTGACAACTCGTCCTGCCACTTGGACGGAGTTTGAAACGATGTTTCGAAAAGAGTTTTTGCTTGTTAATGAGGCGGAGAGAAGATGGGAGTTGTGGGACAAGTGCTCGATGGAGAACAAATCCTTGACTCAGTACATTCCAGACTATAGGGAGATAGTACTCAAGCTGAAGGGGATCGATGCATTCCAGACATTGCGAGGCTTTAAAAGAGGCCTCAAAGATGATTACCTTGAGTATGTAGAGCCCTTACAGCCCAAAGACTTAGCAGAGGCAATTAAGTATGCGCAGATATTTGATGACATCAAGCGTCGCCGTAGTGCGCGTGGTGGTTCGAGCAGGGCCGAGGGTAGTGAGAAGAGGAGGTCATGCCTTAAAAGAAAAGGATTCCGCAGTGATAAGCAGGGGGATCGGATAGACCAGGGAGGACAGGGTGGTCATTGGTCAAAAAAACCGCGACCATCTAGGAAGAAAAGAGACAGCGAAGTCCAAAAGAAAGAGTAGTATATTAAAGCGCGAAAGGAAAATCGCTGCTTTAATTGCAACGATGTAGGGCACACGAAGGCTGAGTATCCAAAGCTTAAAGCCAGCACAAGCGGTAACGAGCCCAAAAGAGATGGTAAATCCTCTAGGCAGTTGCATACAGTGCAGAGACTCCCTTTCAGTTCTGCAGAGTTCAGAGAGATGACTGTGTCATTGTGAAGCATCATGCTTGTTCGGTGACACCAACGATGTGGCAGCCTACTGTAGGTCCGCATGACATGGTGCGCATGTATGGCACCATAGGTGGCCGTAGAGTCACAGTTTTTATCGATGATGGAACTAGCCACAATTTCTTAAACTACTCACATTAGTCAAGAAGTTGGGGTTGACTGAGACCCAGAGCGATCATGAGTATACTGTTGGCCTAGCCAACGGGTATGACAAAACGGTATGAAATACCGTAGTATTGGGGGTCCCATTATCTATGCAGGACTACAAGGCTCCCCTGCTGTTGCAGGCCACGCATGGATGAGTTGTTTGATCAACTCTATGGATCGAGATACTTTACTAAAGTAGACCTGAGATCAGGGTATCATCAGGTTAGAATTAAAGCAGAAGATGTTGCGAAGACAACATTTAGGACCCGTTTCGAGAATTTTGAGTTTTTGGTTATGCCATTTGGGCTAACCAATGCTCCAGCGACGTTTATGACGCTGATGGATAGCATTTTACGTCCATATCTGGGAAAATTCGTAGTAGTTTTCCTAGATGATATTCTTGTGTACAGTAAGACACAGAAAGAACACATAGAGCATTTGCGTCTAGTGTTCGAGTTGTTGCGAGAGCACAAACTATTTGCGAAGAAGAGAAAATATGAATTTTTTGAAATAGAAATTCACTACCTTGGCCATATTATATCCGCTGATGGTACGCGGATGGAGCCAGAAAAAGTAGAGGCTATTCTTAAATGGCCAGCGCTGAAGAATCTCGAGGAACTGCAAATTTTTCTTGGCATGTCGGGGTTCTACCGATAGTATGTGAAGGACTACGTGAAGATCGCAGTCCCGTTGACTGACCAGTTACGGTCAAAAACTAAAAACATTAGTTGGGGGGAAGCCCAACAGAAGAGCTTTGATAAGCTCAAGGTAGCAGCTGCACCTGTTTTGACTATTGTCGATCCAAATGAGCCGTTTGTCTTGGAAACAGATGCTAGTAAGGCCATTGGGGCCGTACTTATGCAAAGGGGACGCCCAATTGCATTTGAGAGTAAAAAGTTAAATCGTGCACAGCGTAACCACTTGGCTTACGAGCGAGAGTTACTAGCGATAGTTCATGCACTAAAAAAGTGGAGACACTATTTATGTGGTGCTTCTTTTGAGGTCCGGACGGACCATGAAAGTCTGAAATGGCTTTCAAGTCAAAGTGAACTGAAGGGTAGAAAAGCTCGGTGGGCGGAGATTCTACAGGAGTTTGACCTTCAGATACGTTACCAGAAAGGTAAGTATAACGTGGTGGCATATGCACTTAGTCGCATGCCACAAATTAATGAACTTAGTTTCACAGTCTTCAAGAATGATTTATTGGAGTCACTACGTGGTTTATGTGAGCACGATCCATCTTTTACAGAGGTTTGGCACACTGTATGTGTACGCACTTCTTCACAGACGTGACCACCTCCCTCGTTTTGGCACGGATTGCTAGTTCGGAGAGACTGGCCGAAGGTGCAACGGGAAGGGAAGCGAGAGTTAGTCCGGAGAGACTAGCCATGTCTTCTAGGTATAGTTTGGAGCCAGAGAGCTCTGACGTAGGCCCTGCATCACCTTTGATTGCCACGGCTTCAAAGGGGGGGTGATAAACTTTGTCGGAGGGAGAATTATACTAATTACTCCATTGACAACGGGTACTTACTCTACAAGGGTAGAGTATGTGTACCAACTATTGGTGACTTTCGGGCCCAAAGAAAGTCATGATAGTCCAAGTGCGGGTCATCCCAGGATTCAGAAGACCTATGCACTAGTAAAAAGACAGTTTTATTGGCCTAGTTTGTTTAAGGACATCCAGACTTATGTGCTGAAATGCAATAAGTGCCAAGTCAATAAACACGAACGTCTTAAGGTTGGAGGACTACTCCATCCGCTGGAAATTCCTCAGGGGAAATGGGAAAGCATTTCCATGGATTTCATTACCGGTTTACCCAAGACGAGTCGAGGGAATGACTCGGTGTGGGTGGTAGTGGACAGGTTAACTAAAATGGCAAAGTTTATCGCCACGAAGAAAACTGTTAAAACGCCAGAGTTGGCAAAACTCTTTATTGAACATCTCTACAAGCTATATGGTCTGCCCGCAGATATAGTGTTGAATAGAGATAGAAAGTTCAACAGTCATTTTTGGAGGGAAGTCTTCAAAAAGTTGGATACTACTCTGAGTATGAGTACGGTAGATCATCCGGAGTCTGATGGTCAAACTAAAAGAGTTAACCAAATTCTAGAGGATACGTTGCATTTTTATGTTAGTAAGAAGCAATCTAATTTGGGAAGAGTACTTGCCCTTATTGGAGTTTGTTTTCCATGTCAGTAAACTGAAGAAATCAGTTCACGGGTTAGAGAACGTAGTTTCTCCAGAGGTTTTGGTGGACTTGATAGAGCCACCAAAGATACCACATGAACCTGAAAAGATTCCAGGGTATCGTGACAAACAAACCCGACATAAAGTGTACCAGGAGGTACTTGTTAAATGGACAGACAGGGATGAGGAGGCAGCTACTTGGGAACGCTGTAGTGCGATTTCCAAGAGGTTTCCCCCAGTTTGTTTTCGAGGACGAAAACTCTTCTTAAGGGGGGAGTAATGTCACGTAGGTTGTAACGCCTATGTGACCAACGGCACGGCAGACCGGATGGCCGAGGACGTGGCCATCCGGGGTTCAGTGGGAGAGGACACCCATGCGGAGTCACGGGCGGCCAGGCTAATGTGGACGGCAGGCCACACACTATATAGCCTGGGGGATGAGGGGCAATCCTCATTCTTCCTCTGTGGGCTGGGTGGTGAGCCACAGGCCGTCTCCTCCTGTGGTAGCGCCCGTAGTGGTGCTACGGTGATCTAACATGGCTTCTACATTGATTTTATAGCATCATTTGGTAATGTACCCAATGCACACCTTCTACCCAAGTGGGAGTCTTTGGTCGTATTTATGGTGGAAAACTCTATGTAAGTTTCTGTGAGCATGAGTGGGAGATTCTTTCATGTAAACGAGTAGTTGAAAGAGTTCCTTGTGAAAGAGTAGTTGAGTGAAAGAGTTCCTTGTGAGCCTAAGTTTGAGTTGTTGGTCAATGCACCATGCATGGTTGGCACTTGATCAAGTGGGAGTGTTGAAAAACATGTGTGATCAAGCCTTATTGGTCTCCAAGATTAGTGATGCTTCCTACTACTCTGCCCATCCAAGAGGGAACCAACTTGATACAAGAAGAGGTAAATAATGGTTTCAAGGTCTCAACAACATATACCCCAACAACACAAGGCACTCCTTCTAGTGGAAGAAATAATGTGGAGGTTTAGTGAGTTTCTACTAATTGGACCATGGACATAACACAAAAAGATGGAGTGTATATAAAGTGGAGGAGAGGAATATCCATAAAACTAAGAAGAGATCATGTAGTGCATTTGACATTCATGCAAAAGTACTAATAAACAAGGTCATTTGACACTCATGCACTAGCATTAATAAACAAGGTCATCAAACAATTTGAACCTTAGGTCTTTGAGATGGAGATTCATGGATTTGCATGTCATGAGGTCTACTACATTGATGGACAAAAGAACCCAAAGAAGAACAAGAAAAATTGTTTTTATTTAGAAAGAGAGAGAGAGAAAGATAGATTATATATATATATATATAATTTAGAAAGAGAGAGAGAGAAAGATAGATTATATATATATAGAGAGAGAGAGAGAGAGAGAGAGATTAACCAAATGGAAAATATTTTCTAAGCAAGCCCAAGGGATCCGTGTTTGAATTCTATCTGTTTGTGACAGAAAGGGAGAGATGGCATGCGCTTGCAGTAGTACCCCCTTCACTTCCTTACCAGGGTCTTCTCCTTCTTCGTGCTCATCGTCATCATCTTCAGCTCCAACCTCTTCTTCCTCTCTCTCCTTCTATCATCATCATCATCATCAACTGCCGCATCTGTCGTCTGGCGGCAACAGCAACAGGTATGCCCTTCGCTGGAACTGCGACAAAAAGCAGGTGGTGGCCTTCGATTTCTTTGTTGCGGCGGTCAAGCAAGAGCAGCCGGCTAAGGCAAAGAGGCCAAGGCAAAGAGGAGGAGGCGGTGGCGATGCCGGGGCAGCTGTGGCAGTGAAGAAGGAGAAGGAGAATGAGAAGGAGAGGGCGAAGAGGGGAATCAGCGGTGGCAGAACCCCCAGTTCTTCAATCACCACCACGAGCAGAGGCGTCAGCAGGCGGCAGAATGATGATGATGAAGATGAAGATGAAGATGAAGATGAAGAGGTCGAAGACGAAGATGTAGAATATGAGGAGTTTTCTCCTCATGATGGTGATGCCGACGATGAGCTGCCGATCCTGCCCATCCCCCCCGCTGGCTTCGTCCTGGCCAACGACGGCAGCGTCTCCCTCATGGCTCCTCCCAATAAGCGCGTCACCACCATCGTATGTATTGCCATTCAACCCTCTCTTTTCATCTGTATCAAATACTAACCCTAACCCTAATCCTAACCCCAAATGCCCAACACACTTTATCATTGAACACCCTAAACACACTGCATCAAACTTTAATCCTAAAAAGACTGTTTGAAGAACACACTACATATACCTTAATACTAATCATACTCTATCATACATTAACCCTAAAAGTGCATATATCAAATACTAACCCTAACCCTAATCCTAACCCCAAATGCCCAACACTCTTTATCATTGAACACCCTAAACACACTGCATCAAACTTTAACCCTAAAAAGACTGTTTGAAAAACACACTACATATACCTTAATACTAATCATACTCTGTCATACATTAACCCTAAAAGTGCATATATCAAATGCTAACCCTAACCCTAATCCTAACCCCAAATGCCATGCCCAACACACTTTATCATTGAACACCCTAAACACACTGCATCAAACTTTAACCCTAAAAAGACTGTTTGAAGAACACACTACATATACCTTAATACTAATCATACTCTATCATACATTAACCCTAAAAGTGCTTATATCATTCCCCCAAGCATGATTCTTAAAAGTTCCTGTCTAGTTTATTTCTTAAAAGTTGCAGCAAGTGAACCCAGTAGTGTCAAATTTTTAATGATTTCCTCAGGTCGATCCTGCAACTGGATTGTCTCTGGATTGCCTAATACGGCGAGTCTTTTCAAGCTCAGATGGCAGACAATGCTTCCTATTGTGCCCTCTCGACACGTAGGTCTCTCCCTGGCCCATGTTACTCCTAGCGTGGCAATCAGCTCTCACATTTCATGAGATAACTTCTAATCTGAGTGTCTGAATTACATTCAGGCCTGTGCAAATCCTAAGGATTGAAGGGGAGGAAGAGGTTTTGAAGGAGGTGTACATCATTACTTTAGTCTTTATGCCGGTGCAAATTAGGTTCATTTCAGTACTAACTATTCCTAAGCTTTGTTGGACTCACAGATAATCAGGCCCAAGTCTTGAGAAGTAGTCGGTGTGTTGAAGTAACTCCACTAACATCTGCTGTGACTGCAGATTACAGATGAAGAGTTGGAGGACGTCTTTCCTACGGCTTCATATGAACTTGCAAAGAGGCGCTTGCATTTAGTATTGAGCGGGTAATCACAGCATTTAAAATTTAGCATACATGGTTTTGTTAGTTTTGAGGGATTAACTCTTGCATAATTCACATGGAAATGTGCACTTTCAACACTTCTACCTTCACGGAGGCTTGATTGATTTGTAGTGAGAGCTGTTCTTCCAATCTGCTTTACTTCACTCCAATATGTCGACATGCTGTAGACTCGTACTAAAGATGCGTTACTTCATTGAGGGAGGTACTATTTAGATTTGCTGGCATGTAAATGCACTTAAGGTTATTAACAAATGGTTGCCTGAAATGTAAGTTAGCTAGGGGGTACACAACCCAGAAGGCATAATCAGACTGGAAATATATGAAGTGGCTCTCATGAAGGATAATTAAAGCTAATTGAGTATCAATAACTTACTAATTAATGACGCAGTGTAATGCGACTTGAAAGTTAATGACACACCCTCATGCAACTGTCGGAATACGCAGCGGATATGAGACAAACTGCTGAGAGCACAACGTAGCAAGACACCAACATGAAGATGAGCAAACGCAAGAGATCCGCCAGCCTGGAAAACACTGAACTGTGTGTGGAAGAGAAAATGCAGAAGAGAGAGAGTGAAGCTGTGTGAACTCTGCACTATATACAAGATCCGGTACACGATACCCAATGCACAATGGAGTGGGGGCACGGGTGGTATTTATACCACCCCCCTATGCTGGTCGGCCAGCAAAAAGGCAGCCGACTGGCTACTGGACAAGCTCACGACTGCATCAAGCAGTCAGCCAGCAGGTAGACAGTCAGCCAGGTACAGCTCCAGGCGGCCAGCAAAAACAGCTCCACGAGTCACGACCATGAAAAAATACAGAAAGTGGGAAAAAATGGAGGAACATTGAGCAATGCTCATGGGCGGGCACACCCACAACGAAAGCCCTCTGTGAGATAATGTACAGAAAGGAGATGACTGCTAACACCCCCTCTCAGCTTCTAGATGTGGAACCAACCCCAACAAGCTGGAGTGCTACCGGAGCGTCGCCTGAGGTAGAGCTTTCGTGAAGAGGTCTGCCGCATTGTCCTCCGTTGAGCAAAACTCTAGCAAGATGTCATTAGCAAAAAACTTCTCACGAATAAAGTGACTTTGGATGACTGTGGGTTCCTCTTGTGGAAACCCAATCTTGCCAAGTAACCTTTGCAATCGCACCACCTCGCAAGCATCACCACAAGCAGCCCGGTACTCTGTCTCTGTAGTACTCTGTCTATGTAGACGACAAGGCAATAGTTGGCTGCCTCTTGCTGTTCCATGAAACAGCTCTTGAGCCGAGGATAAGACTGTAGCCTGATGTAAATCTCCTCGTGTCTGGATCTCCTCCCCAATCTGAGTCACTCCAATCGGGGAGTCTGATTCCATCTGTCGTTCCCCCTCTAGGATCATAGCAGAGTCCAAGATCCTTTGTACGCTATAGAAACTGCAAGATCCGCAACCCCGCGTCCCAATGAGTCTTCAAAGGCATCTGCAGAAATGAGCTTAATAATCCCACCTAGGTGTTATACCTTTTCATGGAAGGCAGACAAGGGCTGCAAGAACATTGTACCTTTTTGTACTTTATGATATACTGAATACTCATCTCTCTCTCTCTCTCTCTCTCTCTCTCTTTCTCTCTCTTCTGCATGCGTTTTGCATCAGCATGTTCCCAGATGGTGTTTAGGTCTGAAAGAAGACTCTCAGAGCTTCTGCATGTGACATTGGTATCGGAGCTTCAGGCTGGTTCTAAGATCGCGCATGGATGAAACCATCACGTGTGTCTTGATCTTGTGGTGGTGTGGGAATCAGGCAACTTTGTCTCAGCATGGCTAACCATTGATTCAGTCCCAGATGAAGGTGTGGAGGTCCAAGGTACAGGAAAGTGCACAAGAACGAGGCCCAAGGCAAGGAACACAAGACATGGAAGAATTCCCAGGAGGTTGGGTGGTGGTGTTCCACAAAGCCCAAGGGGATGGTAGTCCTTTGAGTCATGTCCTTGGGGCACACCAGGAAAGGCTTTCAGGCAACGGTTCCAGGGGAGCTTGATCCTCCAAGGGGTGGAGTGAGAGTGCCAGACTCGTTTCTCAAGATAGAAGACCAGAGACACTGTTCAGGGATAGGACACGAACAGAGTGGGGACTGGATGGAACGATGCATAGATCTTCGTCGGATTTGGAGACCGGGCCGGTGTTCAGTGAAAAGGTTGCTAGAGTAGGAAGGATGACAGAGGGACTCTGGGAATATAGAATTGAATGATGACAGTCATCCAAGAATACAGATTGGAATCCTATCATCAAGTTTAGCAGAGGGGGATGTCATGTGCAAGACATGCGTTGGTTGAACCTAGAGCTATTACTAAGGAGAACAACAAGATAAAGACTGAGTAGAACCAGAGATTAGGAGCAGGTATTGCTGATTTGGCAAGGACTTGATTGTTGGTGGACCTGGAGGGATTGTCAGCCAGTATATTCAAGAATATGTCTAGTTGGCTGCAGCAAAAGTTGGGTATTTGTCCAGGTAGCTGGCCGATTAGCAATCGGCTAGTTGATGGTGTCTTTTCCAGCCTATAAAAGGCATCCTTGCTCTTCGATTTAAGGCATTCAGCCCTAGCTTGGGGCTGGGTCTAGACATAGGCTTAGACTAGGTGTTACACCTTTCCATGGAAGGCAGCCAAGGGCTGCAAGAACATTGTACCTTTTTGTACTTTATGATATATTGAATACTCAACTATCTCTCTTTCTTTCTCTCTCTTTTGCATGCGTTTTGTATCAGCATGTTTCTTGATGGTGTTTAGGGCTGAAAGAAGACTCCCAGAGCTTCCGCTTGTGACACTGACCACTGTCTTTCCTCTTTTTCTCATAGAGTGAAACACAATCTGTTGTGGTTGCAAAATTTCTTCTTGCTCTTCCACCTTTGGTGGGTCCTCCAATGTGGGTTTCTCTGGGGGTGGTCTTGTATATGGTTTTAATAATCTCACATGGAAGGCATTATGTATCCTCCAATGACTTGGAAGGTCCAACCGATAACATTCATCGTTGATCTTCTTTGTAAGCTGAAAAGGTCCATAATACCTAGGACCATAGTTGTCGGGTACGAAAAGTTCGATTCGGTACTGTACGTTCAAATACGGTCTCGGAACGCACCGCTAAATTTTAAAAAATAAAAATACGGTGGAGGTACGGTCCATTAAAAAATACTTAAAAATATAAATATAGATGCAAAACTTTTACCCAAAACTTAGAAATTTAGAATGTCGCAAGTTGCATAGAAAATGAAAGTAGACAAATGTACACGTGACATGTCAAAGAGTCATGAATATATATAAAGCCACAAAAGTCGGCATGCCGCATGGGCAAGTACAAAAATGTGAGTACAAAAATGCAAAAAGCCCATAGAGGACTATAGAGGCTAAAAGCCTATGTCACCATCTATGTCAGGAGTCGGGACTCAGAGCTATCGCTAGGCTCTTCAATATCCTCACTAGAGGAGGACACCTTAGAGCTCCCCACCAAAATCCCCATCGCTAAGACCGTTGTCCTCATCATCATATTCGGGCTCTTGAATATCACCATGAACTGCCGAAGAAGACTCCACAATGGAAGCATCCTCAACTCTAATCGCTGTGGAGGTAGAGCTCCGAGAGCCACGTCTTACATAGGTAGCAACTGGGCGATCAAAGCCTCGAGAGCCAAAGGTAAGATTAGGCCGAACCTGTACTCCACCTCCAGCTCGGCGGCCACGACGAGTGCGAGAGACTCATCTATCAATCTCCTCTAGCTCTTTGTAGGGCTCTGCATATATGGTCTCCTCCTCTCCATTACACTCCTTGTGGACACTTTAAGAGTGTCCACCGTCAACTTGAATTCGTCGACGTTTACCTACAAGTTTTATAATTGATTAGGGACTAAATAATAACACATTGAAAGTTATGTAAGTCTAACATGTTACACAACAATATACCTGTCTAGCTTGACTCATATCGTGCATTGCACGCACCATGTGCAAGTTATTTCGGCAATAGACCAGCCGCTCTAACTGTCTCGTGCTCAGTCGATTGCGTAACTTTGTGTGTATAAGTGAGTAGGAACTCCAGTCCTCTCACATGCACTCGAGGAGCAATCCTAATCCACAATAAAAATAAACAATGTTCAGGATTCTAGTATCTACACATAATTTAGTAACTTGGTGCCAAATTCTGGCAATCCGTGTTTTTCAAATTGAAAAGACACTTGAGCATGTCATCTCCGGATCATCCTGAGTCGGATGATTAGAGGGAGAGGAAGAACCATACAATGGAGGATATGCTGAGGGCCATAGTTGCCAGGTGTTTCATGAAACGTGTTTCATAAACGTTTCAGAAACGTTTCATTCATTTTCCAAAAGTTTCAAAAACGTTTCATACAAAAAGGGGAGATACAGGCCTCAAAATTTATATACAGGTTTATAATATGTTAAAAATATGTTGCCTTCCCTACAAAACAATATTAAACATGCATCATTTACACATTAAAACATGTTTACAAGCTAAAGCTAAAGAATCTGGGTGACCCAGTTACAGGGGCACCCAACTGAGTCATTGACCAATTGGCATAAATAAATTGGCAACATCAAGAATCAAGATCTGGATTTCATCACATCAATAATGGCAACTACTCAATAATGGCACTCAAAGTGATCACAAAAAGTTTGAATCTTGAGCTGATACAAAAAAAGCAAACTGCAGTCTGAAATACACAAAGTAAAGCATGCTGAAGCTTGAAAGATGCAATCATGCATGAATGATGACAAATAGTAAACTAGAGGAGGTTGATAGCCCCAAAGACTAGAGTCCTCAATATGGAGTGTGGGCACTGCCAACAGGGCACTCAATCCTCAACATCCTTGATGTCCTCATTAGTACTCTCCTCGGTAGACTCAATGTCACTCTCAAAAGAGGATGATGCTGGCTTAGCCATAGTGGTTGAGTACTTTAGGTACGATGCGGTATGGTACGTGTACATAAAGTACGCATCAAGATAAGTACTTTGTACGCTTGCGTTATTTATATATATATATATACGTATATATATATATATGTATGTATATATATATATATATATATATGTATGTATATATATATATATATATGTATGTATGTATGTATGTATGTATGTATGTACATATGTATACATATACATACATATATACATATGTATATATATATGTATACATACATACATACATACATATATATATATATATATATATATATATATATATATATGTGTGTGTGTGTGTGTGTGTGTGTGTGTGTATATACATATGTATATATATAATATCTAGCATCTATACAAAAATAGCATGAAAGAAAATGATAATGCTAAAATAAAATTTAATCTATGAACTATTGAGCAATGACCACTGACTAAAATAATTAAAAAACGGGCCACATAAGTGTTGTACATGGAACCCCATATTTGGTGCGCAGACCTTATCCGTACGAGGTACGGTACGTATGGAGTGGTACGGAAAGTACTGAAGGTACACATTGGATGAGTACGGGTACGGAATGCAACTATGGGCTCAGCTGCTGCACTTGTTTTAGCTCTGTTGCACTAGTACTAGCACCTCTTGATAATGCTACTGTAGATGCTCGTGTGCCATGAGCAGGTGCCATCAACTCCTCATACAACATGGCATATATTATTGCATTGACCTGACGAGGCTCTATCGGATTGCCCGACTGCCTCAATCAGGCGGAGATTGCAATGGCGCTCCAACTGAGCAGTAGACAACCTGTTTCTCTTCTTTGTATGGAAGAGGGCCCATGTGCTCCAGTTCCTCTCCGCAAGACCCGAACTGCAATCCTATGGGAGGACTTGAATGGTGAGGCTTTTCTGCCATTAAAATACAGAAACTTTGTAAGTACAGGGTACTAAAGTCTAAGTATAATCATCATTGATCGATGTATTATGTAAATAACAGACTTGTGTTTTAGAGTTGTACTCACCAAGTGAGGGCTACTGATCCCATACTTCTCCCACCATGAGACTGGTTGAAGCTGTCTCTCTCGCATGCATGCAGTCTGTCTACCAAATGCGTGGCTGGCATTCCGATACACTAGCCGCTCATCCTGCAAGCGTCTCATGAGCTCCACGTCTCCTCCTGTCCATTTCTGAATGTAATCTTGCCATCCATCTTCCAACTCTTCATTAATATATTGGGCCTCACTACGCCAGGGAGAGTGCAATATGTGGGCAACCGCGTGGATTGGTCTATGGAACCAATCCCACCGGTCATTCCAAACCCGTCGAATGTCCTCAACCTTGAAAATTAGCCATGAATGATCAAAGCTATTAGCTCACTCCTACAGGCTACGATAGATCATAGTACGATACAACTTACAAGTTACAACAAGAAGGCAACTAGTTGGAAGTTCAGTACCTCTCATCTGTCAAGAGAGTGCATCGGTTAAGAGCCTCTCCAATTCGGTCCATGAACTCGTACAAGAGTCCAAGAGTGCTGTCCTCCATGTTAGTGATGCAAAGAACACTATAGATTGGTTGAAGAGCTCTCAATAAAGCCTCTGTCTCCTTCGACCAATCTTCTTGCATCACTCTGCGTGCAAAAGCAACTGCCTTCGGTGCTCATGGTCCTCCCAGCTCATCCACTCTTGACTAACCACTGTGCGCATGAGTCCTATCGGACTCTCACTACCCTCTCAACCACAATGAACATATATGCAAACCTGGTTTGTGAGGGCTTCAAAAGATCAAGGTCACTATTGGCACGAAACATTGCCAAGACCTTGTGTCATGTGCACAGTGTGTATCTACCGTGTGCTACACGCACACAAGACTAGCTTCGAGGTTTGGGGAAGCTTGGAGCTAGGCAGGCTGATTGGCGAGCTGAGTTAGGGATAGACTAACGGGCGGGCACCCAAGTATGGACGGGCGGGCGCCCAAGTGTGGACGCTCGATGACCGGCCAAGAGCCTATAAAAGGGTGGCCAAGGTTAGTCATTAGTCATATAGAGAGTCTCGCGAGTTTGTGAGAGCTCTATGGTCTTGGAGCCTGGATCTAGTGCAGACGTGCACCTGCTTTATGCAGCCAAGGCCGGCAGCAGTCTTGAGAGGCCCGCGAGGGTAGCTTCGTGATGGTATGGGACATCACGAGGTAGAGGCTGGTCGGTACGTCAACCTAGTTAGCTCAGCTCGTGGCTCGGTGGGGACAGCCAAGACTGTGGGCTTGCCCACGGCTGTCATGGTTGGGAGGTGAGTCAGGCCTGCACCCCCTTGTTTGGTTGTTTGTTTGCAGGTTTCGAGTCTCGTACCAGGAACAATCATGAGGAGATCCGGTGGGGGATTTGACAGCGGTATCAGAGCATGCCTCGTGAACGAGCAAGTCGGTAGGTAGAGAAGATGAGGTCGAAGAAAGGTATGTGTTCAAAAAGCTTGCTGTTTTTTCTGTGCATACTGATGTTTTCAGATTCAGTATGTTGTTTTTTCATCATAAGAACCCGTCATGATAGCGATTGTGGTCTAGAAAGGGTTGTTTGCTTTGCAAAGAAGAGGAAAGATGTTTGTGCAGTCGCACGAATTGCAGAGAGAACGGAAAAAAAAAGCACGTTGCTTTTGGCGAGAGAGAGAGAGAGAGGAAGCACAAGAGGCGGTTGTGGCAGTGCTGGTCGGACCGAGCGAGGCAGGTGGGCAGGCGTTTAGAAGTCGTACCTATGCAGGCGGCAAGGCTGGCAGCCGGCCAAGCGTACGAAGGAAGCCTTGCTGGCGAGTGCCTAGGGCTATGTAGGCAGGCGGCAAGGCTTGCGTAGCCAGGCGACCAGGCGCCTAGGCCTGCGTAGCCAGGCGGCATGCGCCTTGGCCTACGTAGCCAGGCGACCAGACTGGCAGGCGCCTGGGCCAGGCCTATGCAGACAACCGAGCCTGGGCGTAGGCCAGCGCATGCAGCCTTGGTCGCTTGAGCAAAGGTGGCATCTGTAGGTTGGCGTGGCGCCGGCAGGAAGGCTGGCGAAAGCAGCAATGCATGTGATGCCAGCAGGTAGGCCGACAGCGTTAATCCAGGAGGGAAGAGAAAAAAAAACAAGGAAAGCAGTCGCCGATTTGGGCTTGCTTTCGTTTTTTGTTTTTAAGTTTATTTTTTTAAAAAAAGTTTAAAAGTCCCCTCCAAGGTTTAAAGGTGTTAAAAAAAAAAGAAGAAAGAAAGTAGAATATATATATATATATATATATATATATATATATATATATATATAAACACAAAAGCAAAAGCTCAAGTAGCTTTTGGGGCAGGCTATATAAACCCCTTAAGTGCAGTTTTCAAGCTCTCAAGCTCTCAAGTTCCCTTGCACTTTTATTGTGCAAAGATCGAATTTTCTCTCCACTTGTCCTCTTCACGATGTCGACCCAAGAATCGGAGTTGGAGCCCCTTGTCAAACGCGAAGGCTTGCCGGCTATACGGAAGATACCGATGCCGATCTTTTTGACGATTATGTGTCAAAATCAGATTTCCAAGAGTTCAAAGTAGCTCTCGAAGCTTCTTCGTCGGAACGTCAGTCACAAATCGCAGCCCAGATGCAAGCTTTGCAAAAACCCATCGCTCTCTTGATCGCTATCCTCTCTACTCTATCGGGTATGGATACCTTGGCCTCTGCTTTAGGCCCCAACATTACTCCGGAACCGTTCGGGAGCGAGCAAAAGCAGCGTACCAAGGAGATCGTGGACACTTGGCTACATAAGTGGCAAGTTCACTTTCAGTTTTATCCATATGATGGAAAAAAGATTCAGTTAGCAACAGGTTTCCTCTCCGGCAAAGCTTTGCTTTGGTGGAAGGAACTCAACCCTAAGCCAACAACTTGGGCACAATTCGAAGACGTCTTCAAGAAGGAATTCCTCAAGAAAGAGGATGATTATGATGTTGCCCGGTTTTCAGCTTTGACCATGATCTCGCAGCACCTCACTTATGAGGTCTACCTCCAGAAGTGTAGGGACTTGCAGATGAAAGCTACAAAGATGGATCCCACTACTCTTTTGGGGTTCTTCGTAGGTGGTTTACCAGACTCATATTGTTTATAGGTTAAAAATAACAAATGCAAAACATTGGACGAGGCCATTCATTCAGCTCGTATCTATGATGACACAATGGTCTCTTCCAAATCGAAACCCGTTACCGAGCAGGGGAACAAGCATAAAAGAAAGTTCTCCGCACCTATGGCTAACACGACTAAAGGAAAGTCTTCGGACCAACCTTCCAAGAATTCAAGTTCGACACCAGCGAAGAAGAAACGACTCCTTAGGGCTTTAAAGCTCAAGAAGGAAGGACGTTGTTTTATCTGCGAAGAAAAAGGACACATACGTAACGAGTGCCCAAAGCAAAAGGGTGCGAAGATCAACGCAGGACCCAAGCCAAAGGCAGCTAACCAGTTGTCTTTGACAGGTACGTCAATTGCTGTACTTTCTCGTCCTAGTACTTATTCTGATTGTCTGTTCAACTCTAAAGTATTTGGCTTGCATGATCTTCTCTGCGTTTATGGAAAAGTGAATGGCCATAAGATTCACATTCTTCTAGACCATGGCAGCTCACAGAACTTTGTTAACTACAAACTTGTGCAAAAATTGAGTCTTGATATGACACCCAGCGATCATACCTATGAGGTACGCCTACTTGCGGGAAGGCAAGTATGGGATCAAAAGATGGAGATGCTTTCAGTCCAGATTCAGGACTACAAAGATACTTTGGAATGCTATGTTATGCATCTAGAAAATGTAGACTTGTTATTAGGGATTGAGTGGTTTAAGACTCTTCAAGTCCAAATAGATTGGTCTAGTCATATTTTTTCTTTTCAGCATAGGGACACCCAGTATAGTATTTTAGGTGATTGTATTCATCCATCTCAGGGACCTCTTGTAAATACAATTGATTTTGGAAATATAATGGATTCTTCTTTGTATACCGCTTTCCATTGTGTATTGATTTCACTTTCTTTATTTTTCATACCTTCCATGGATGTCAATGAATTAAGTATGTTTGAAAGCAAAGAATTACAGAAGATACTTGATTCGTTTCAAGACGTATTTTCTAAGGAACTGCCATCGGGTTTACCACCTGAATGGGTAGTAGATCATCGTATTGACTTGATCCCTGGTGCTCATCCTGTCAGTATTCCACCTTACAGGATGAGCCAAGCTGAGGAAGATGAGTTGGGTAAACAACTCGAAGATTATTTGAGGATAGGTCAGATCCGTCCAAGTAAATCACCTTGGGGTGCACCTGTGTTGCTTAGGAGAAAGAAGGACAACACCTGGAGAATGTGTAGATTACAAGAGATTGAACAAGCTGACAATTAAGAACCGTTATCCTCTCCCTAGATCAGATGACCTGATTGACCGGTTAGCAGGAGCGAAATATTTCACGAAGATAGATTTACGTATTGGCTATCACCAGATACGCATTCATGAAAGGCGTCGAAAGAACCGCCTTTCGGACTAGGTATGGCCATTACGAGTTTCTCGTATTACCTTTTGGGTTAACCAATGCTCCAGCCACTTTTCAGCAAATGATGAACGATCTTTTTTGTGAACATTTGGGAAAATTTATGGTGGTGTTCCTAGATGATATTTTGATATATAGTCATACTCTTGAGGATCATGTTAGACACCTCACGATTGTCTTATCTATTTTAAGACAGAATCGACTATATGCTAAATTAAGTAAATGTGAGTTCTTTATGACCGACATCATTTACTTGGGACACAACATCACTCGAGATGGATTGAGCATTGACTATGACTGAGCTCAGAAAGTTCTGGACTGGCCTATACCGCGAACAGTGAAACAACTTCGTTCTTTTCTTGGTTTTGTTGTTTTTCTTCGGAAATCTGTACGGGAGTACTCTCAGCTCACACTACCGATGACCGATTTGTTGAAAGGTCGTGGACGTAAGTCCAACCAACCTATCATTTGGAATAAAGATCTAGATATGGCCTTCAGACTTTTAAAAGATAAAGTCAAGGAAGCACCTATCTTAGCATTATCCGATCCTAGTCGGCCTTATGTTCTTGAAACTGATTCCAGTGACTATGCTATCGGGGCTGCTCTATTTCGAGATGGTAGACCGGTTGCTTTTGAAAGTAAAAAGCTAGACGACACTCAATCTCGTTGGCCAACCCTTGAGAAGGAGCTTTATGCTGTGATTCATGCTCTCAAGGTTTGGAGACATTATTTATATGGCTCCAAGTTTGTGGTATTGATGGTATTGACTGATCATCAGTCAATCAAGTATGTGTGTGATACGGATGATTTGAGAGGAAGGAAAGCTCGTTGGGTTGAGTTAATGCAAGATTTTGATTTTGAGATTCGTTATCGGAAAGGGTCCATGAATAGTGTTGCAGATGTGCTTAGTCGAATTCGAGAGGTGAATACTTTGTCGTTCACCGAGATTTCTACTGACTTATTTCAGTCATTGAGAGGGCTTTGCAGGACTGATAGTTATTTTGGTCCATTTTGGCAGAAGATCCAAAAGACAGAGTTCATGGGAGGATTACCTTTCTGTGTTAGATTTTGCATATAACAGTACTAAGCATACGAGTACAGGTTTTAGTCCTTTCATGCTTATGTATGGTTTTCAACCTAGATGACCTGCTATAATAGGATTCTCAGGACTTCAGCATGATGCAGCGCGGAATTTTTTGCAAGATATGCAGGAAATGTTACAAGTTGCGAAGGAATCTATTAGAAGTGCTCAAGACCGAGACAGATTTTATTCTAATAGACATCGTTCACCCAGAGAGTTCTATGAAGGAACGATGGTATATTTGCGAGTTCCGAAAGATTCCGAGACTTTATGGACAGGTCGATCTCCGAAATTATCCCCTAGATGCTGTGGACCATTTCATATTACACGACGGATTGGTTCAGTTGCATATGAATTGGATTTGCCTTCTCATGTGAAAGTTCATCCTGTATTTCATGTTAGTAGACTTAAGGAAGTACTGGGTGGAACGGACCAGTTAGTTACTCCTCAAGAAATTATAGATGTCGAGGACATGACATTTGTTCCGCACGAACTTGAAAAGATTCTTGGATTTCGTGAAAGAAGATTGCGTAATACGCTTATCACAGAATACAAGATCGAGTGGAAGGATCATGTTGAGGAGGACGCTACATGGGAGACATTAACTACTCTTCAGAGAGATTACCCTGGCTTTTTAGTGAGCTCAAGAGTGAGCTCTTAGAGGAAGGGGAGTATGTCATGTGCACAGTGTGTATCTACCGTGTGCTACACGCACACAAGACTAGCTTCAAGGTTTGGGAAAGCTTGGAGCTAGGCAGGCTGATTGGCGAGCTGAGTTAGGGATAGACTAACGGGCGGGCACCCCAGTATGGACGGGCGGGCGCCCAAGTGTGGACGCTCGATGATCGGCCAAGAGCCTATAAAAGGGTGGCCAAGGTTAGTCATTAGTCATATAGAGAGTCTCGCGAGTTTGTGAGAGCTCTATGGTCTTGGAGCTTGGATCTAGTGCAGACGTGCACCTGCTTTATGCAGCCGAGGCCGGCAGCAGTCTTAAGGCCCGCGAGGGTAGCTTCGTGATGGTATGGGACGTCACGAGGTAGAGGCTGGTCGGTACGTCAACCTAGTTAGCTCAGCTCGTGGCTCGGTGGGGACAACCAAGACTGTGGGCTTGCCCACGGCTGTCATGGTTGGGAGGTGAGTCAGGCCTGCACCTCCTTCTTGTTTGTTTGTTTGCAGGTTTTGAGTCTTGTACCAGGAACGATCATGAGGAGATCCGGTGGGGGATTTGACACCTTGGGCCTCTTGGTAACGAACTTCAGCAAGCTACGCGCAATGTCAAAGATGTCAGCAATCCACCTAATCTTGGCAAGATCTTCAACGAGAAAGTCTAGGCTATGGGATGCACATGGAGTCCATACAATCTGCGGGAACTCATCCTCTAGCATCTGTCCCATAGAGACACAGCTGCTACCATTATCAGTGATCCACTTGCACTATGTTTTGTGGGCCTATCTCCATGATAGTCTCGTGGAGGTGTGACCATATAAATGCTCCTGTCACCACTGTCCCAGGCATAGATGCATCAATGGCACGCAAAAACATAGTGCCCTTGCAAGAGAACACCAAAATATTGTACACATTCCTCTTGCGTATATCTGACCATCCGTCACATAACAATGTGCAACCATACTTGCTCCAAGTGCCTTTGAATGGCTCCATCTCCACTTCCACTGGTTGTTGCTCTCTTATGATCTCTTTAGTGCGCAAGGTCTCATAGGAGGGTCCCTCCCACTCACATCCAATGCGGCTAATTGCCCTCATGGCCTTTTTCCATCATGGTGTGCGCACAATGTGAAAAGACAAAGCACATTGGATGAAAAGCCTAGTGAGTTTCTTAGTTGCATCTTTAATTGCCTGCTTTTGCATGCTTGCTCTCTTTAGAGAGGCTTTGGGTGCTGCGGGCAAAAGGGTTCGTGTTGCCGTGGGAGTGGAACTACCAGCACCCCCAAATCTTGCTTGGCTCTGTGCATCTTCCTCTGAACCCAACCGTGTTCTCTTTGATGCCTCACATGTATCCTCACCAACCCCAATATCCTCAAGCACAGGCCCACAACCGTGTCCTGCCAGTTGCTGTCTTTTCCATTCTTGTAGCTCGGCTTTGATGTCTGCAGGCACAAGTTTGCATGCACCAATGCCTTCCCTGGTTAAACCTGTGAAATGGGCCTTAACACGGATTATGGACCCTCCTGAGTAAACCCCGCAAAAATTGCATTCTTGTAGCTCGGCTTTGATGTCTGCAGGCACAAGTTTGCATGCACCAATGCCTTCCCTGGTTAAACCTGTGAAATGGGCCTTAACACGGATTATGGACCCTCCTGAGTAAACCTCGCAAAAATTGCATTTCCACTTGTGTGTGCCTGAACCACCATATTTAGATACGGGAGTGACATGGGCCCACATGGCATCCTTAGTGCGAGGCATCTTGACAAAAGTAGGGTTGGATTGGCACCCTGGCATGAAAACCCCCAAATTCCAAAATCTGTGTTTTTTTAACAAAATCGAAGAAAAAAAGCACAAATTAGCACAACCAACCTGAGAGTTGGCGGGCATGGAACCTCGGAAGTGCGGTAGGAGCTGATTTGTGCAAGGCAGGAGCTCCTTCAATCAATTTCCCTGTCGCCTCTGACGTTTCCCCCCCCCCGAAAAACGTGCTCTCTAGATAGAAAATGTTGAAAACGTAGGTTTTCCCAAGGAGCATGAAAGAAACGCGTTTCATTCCAATGAAACGTTTCGTTTCATTCAAATGGAATGAAACACGTTTCATTGCAATACTGCTGAGGACATATGTCTCCAAGAGACAGTCTGAGTATGAAAGGTATCTTCCACAGATTGAGTTTGCTTATAACAGTAGTAAACATGAGGCTACTGGTTTTAGCCCATTTATACTTACGTATGGTTAGCAGCCGAAGTCACCCATTGCCGTAGGACTACGGGGTATTTGCAATGGATTTCTTGCATGATATGTAGGAAATATTGAAAGTAGCAACGGAAAGCGTAAAGACTGCTGAAGATCATGCTTAGTATTATGTCATATAGTCCAATGGAACCCAAGTTGGTTCTAGATCAATGTACTAGACGGTCTAGGCGTACCATCTATTGAGAGTACTTGATCAAATGGAAAGGACGGTTTGAGGTTGTGGCTACATGGGAGTCAGTGTGTAGTCTAAGGAGTCACTTTCTTGGATTCCTTGCCGAGGACAACAATGGTTCTTAAGGAGGGAAGTATGTTATGTCCCTAGGCTATCTACGGTTAAGACCTTTAGGCTAGGTTAACCAATCCTATGGGTAAGGCATCTTAAGTGGGGGGTAAGTAGCCACTCAGCTCTTGGATGAGAGCTGGCTTGACAGTAAGCAATTGGATCCTTGTAGCAAGGATACAAGAGGAGTCTTACACTGGCCTAGGTAAGAGGCAACAGACTTGAGTTGATGCTATGGACGTATGTCTGAATCCGGGGATTTGCTTACATAGGGTTGTTTCCTTATGCATTCATGAGGACATGAATTGAACAAGAGGAGGGAAGTATGTTACGTCCAACAAGCCTAAGGTTAGGGCTAGGGACGTGGACTAACCCAGGTTAGGGTTAGGGCTTAGTTGCGACGTGGGGACCTGGAGGGTTCACATGCGGGCTAAGGGCGCTAGCTGGATGATGTCTAGACTGGCTAAGAGGCATAGGACTAATAATGGCTAAGAGCTTATAAATAAAGCAAGAAAGCTTATAAATAATGCAAGGGCCAATTATTTGCTATATAAGTGACCTTGGGGACACTTATGAGTTATTGAGGCATCCACGCGGTAGACATTGGGGCTACCAAGGGTGTGCAAGACCTCATGGCCGTGGAGACGCAATGTTGGAGCCGTTGGTACCAAGCAGGCTCATGCCAATTAGATCTCTGGCTTTGGGATGGTTCAAGGCACTTAACCTATGGTTGGGTGGTGAGTTGCTAACCACAATCTATCGTGGTCATGCGATGTATACGATATCGGGTCTATGAAACCTTGTTAGGGTTTCGGTTCTAAGTCAAATAATCCTTGGGCATGGTCCGTGGAGACCTTACACTCTTGCCTCTTTGGTCTTTGTGTCTCCTTGGACCTCTGAGCACTGTGTGGATCGCAGATGGGAGCTTATTAGGAGCTTTGCTGCATAGCATATCTGACAGGCCCGATGCAGTGAGATTATCGACGGTTTTGCTACCTTGTCTACAAAATCCATTTATGCTTATTGGACTGACCTCAACCACACCCTTAGAGGCCACTAGGGGTGTCTTATTCGTGATTTGGACTGGATGTAGCAGCACAAAGCTGCTTTCTTGCGCACTTAGAGCTTGGACCTTTCTTACACGAGGGGACTTGGGACTCCATTGGCACTACAGGCACTAGTGTGCAACCCCCGAAACAAAAATGTTCTCCCTCTGAAAGTGGCCAGCCAGGGAGGGATCCTCCCCTCTTTGTTCTATGTTTTTTTGAGGTTCTTGATTTCTTGACCTCCTTTGAGGGATGTAATCTGCGTTGAGCAGATCCCTTTTCTCAACTAATAGAAGGATCTTCTCAGAAAAGTAGTGTCCTTAAGGACACCCTGCAGCTATAAAAGCGAGGCTTGGCTCATTTAGACATAAGTTATTTTAGTCTTGGAAGTTGGGCCATTCATAACACTCTTAAGTTAATAAATCAACTAGCCAGAGATCTCTTTGCTAAGCTCCATCATTGTATGACCAAGCAGAATATAGGTACATCAGAGAAGCAACAAGGACATGGTAAGGTTTGGCTAGTGACTGCCTCCTCCCAACCGTTGGCTTCAACTAAATCTATTGGTAAGCCACCCTGAGCTGGAAACAAGATGAACCCAAGCTGGACACCAGGTGACCCCAGTTAGAGCACCACTAGGTAAGACATGCATGTCCCGTACCACGTACCCCTATCCCCACAAGATTATTATTAGGTGACCACTGCCAATGGACTACACCAAGTTGGGCTTCTTGGGAGGCCTCCATTGGCAGGGGCTTCGGGTGACCTCCAAACAGTCCATTATTAGTGCATGGCGTTGCTTAAAAAAAAGCTTCCATCTGTGCAACTGGGATGGGTGCTGTCTGGGCTAGAGCTAGGCTAGAAAGGCTAGGTTTCATTTGCATATTATTAGTTACATATACGACGTATAATTGCCAAGGGTCAAACTATGTAGGTTGCAATTTGAATGCAAATTACAGGAGTCATTATTTGTTGGAATGATTTATCACAATTGGCTGCAGGTACTGTTTGACTCTGCGTGGTGGCTTTTGTTACTCAGAGGATGATGTGATGGACCTTAACACAGGTTTTGTGGAATTCCTGCTCTCTTATTTCTTGAATGATGATTTCTGTGTTTTTATGCTTGTTATATTGTTGTTGAAAGGCTAGCAACGTAAAGCTTTGTTTCTCTCTAACACATGTTTGTGATTCAGTGTATGGTGAAAGTGGTGGTGAATCTTTACATGAAGGTGTGGAAGTAGCTAGCTTCACAACAGTAAGCTTCAAATAGTGGCCTTGTCTTTGATTTTCTCCATAAAGTGCAAAAACATCAGCACCATAGCTCACTGGCTAGGGAGAACATGAGATAAGCATGGGATCAATCCTGTTTCCATGATAACTCAGACTAGGTCTTCCTGCTTCTCATTGGCAAGCATGCATGCACATTTTTTGAGTACTCAGGGATTCTGGTGGAAATTGAGAGACAAGTAGTGTGTGTGTGTGTGTGTGTGTGTGTGTGTGTGTGTGTGAGAGAGAGAGAGAGAGAGAGAGAGAGAGAGAAAGAAGAAAGAAAGGTGTATTAACGTCTACTAGAGGCCGAACTCGACCTATGAGACAAATCAATGTACAATTGTCAATGTTTTCTGGATGCCCATAAAAAAAAGAACAAAATGAACATGAAATAAACTATGAAAGTACTGAGCTAGTGGGGGGGGTGTGATGGATGGAGCACTACTGCTAGAGGCTCAGTATGCAACCTACATGCGTAGGGTATACAAGAATGCAATGCAGATCTGTCTAGCTCCAACCAGTACCATAATGGGGGTGTAATATGTGATACGTAGGCGATGGCAAGGCAAAAATACCTCGGAGCATGATCTCCGGGTGTGAGTGTAAGTGAGCTAGCTGCTCTTGGATATGGTGCTGATGTCGAGCCCGTATCTCTGTGATCTCCCTCTGATGTAGTCTGGGAGTCTGGTACCCTGGTGCTCTCGGTCTCCATCTGGCTCGGAGATCCACAGCGCGCTGAAGTGTAACCCCCTCCTGTGTTAGGGTAGGCACTGGGATAGATCTCTGGAAGAAATTAGTGAGTTGGAGCTGTCGCCCACCTCTCCCTGTGGTATGAGTCCGTATCAGTGTCTCTTTGTGGCGCTGTGTCTCTAACAAGAACTGGCCAAATCTGCATGGAAGTTATTCTTATCCAGCTTCTCAGCCACAATCTATGTTATGCCAGACTGCGGACTCCATGATCTGGCAGAGTGAGGGATGTCCACTGAAGATGGTGGTGTATCTCTCTCTAATGACACTATATGCTCTGAATCTGCATACATTTCCTCAACCTCCTCCTGGCATAGTCTACATATCCTCTCTGCTCTGGGGATCCGTGTTGCCCTACCTACCTCAATCTCAAGCTGGTGTGATGACACTCTGAGCTGGCCAATCGCCACTCGTGCACTGTGAGGCATGTACACATCCATGTATCGAGGTGTCTCTATGAATCCATCCGTTGAGATATGCATAAACTGATCTCTGTAGTATAGCATCTTCGGCGGTAGAGGCTGACTGGGTGTAATCCAAGTCTCTTGAGTGTATTGCTGCCATAAAACCTGCCGAAGGACTATGTTCCTCTCACTGTGAGAGAGCTGGATGTGTGGTGCTTGTATATCATACTGGAAAGGTGGCAGGTGAGAGAGAGAGAGAGAGATTTTTGACATCTACTAAAGACCCAATGGGTCTATGAGACCAAAAAGCATTGCATATGTTCCATACATAATCTGGAAGTCATAAACATGGAAACAACAAAGCGCTAAAGCAAAGAAAATGGCCCACATTTTACATGGGCCCCACATGTACCATGAATGAATGAGGCTCGTCATGTGTCCTCCTCTTATACAGTATACATGGAGTCAATGCCCACAGGCTGGAGTGGTGCTGCTCTATGGTGCGGGATAATGTCTGGATCTCGAAGGGTCTGTGCCCGATCTGTGATGACTCCATGTGTGCGAGGGGCTAGTGGATCCTGAGTTCCACAGGCTCCCTCGTGGGCAAGCTCAGGTGTCTTTTCCATGGTTGCTTTGACTGGGCTGGGTTTCTGCCACAGTAATCTGGTGATCCTGTGTGTGTGTGTGTGTGAGAGAGAGAGAGAGAGAGAGAGAGAGAGGTGAGGGGGGAGGGATTCTTTCCAAAGGTTATGATGAAAGATTGAAATATAGTACCTCAAATATTCCTAATTCAAAGAGTCTTAAAATATATATTCTCTTACATGTTTAAGCAAGCAATCACTGAGAACCTCCCCCTCACTATCCTCATTGAATTCAATAGGAATAGTGTCAACACAAGGATGTCTTGAAGTGAAATTCTTGAATGCTACAGTTAGATAATGCAAGGCTAAAATACTTCATTTTGACTTCAGGGTTTAGGATTACTGCCTTTAGGGTTTAGTTTTTGGGCTTTAAGGTGTGAAGAAATCTGGAAGTTATTTGTTCATTGTGCCAAGATGCCAAAAGCATCACTCTTGAACATGTTTACTATGCTATTGTCATTGCATTTGCAGAAAGGTTCTGAATACCTGGTTTACACACCTTTCGACCCTCTCATGTTCGTGTCATACAAGGTAAAGCTGGCAAGTAGTGTTGGAAATTCTCATCTTCTTCGTCAAATCCAATATTGTCCTTGAAAATTGTTGTATTACAATTGTGAGCAAGGCGGTGAAGTATGGTGGCCTTGGTGATGGTTCTCTTACAGGATGACGAGAATGGGGAGCTGATAATAGCTGATGATGTAAAAATTCCTTACATCTCAAAGCATTTCCATTCTATTTATACCATTTTTATGTATATACTCATAACTCTGCACAGAATTACATTTTTGGTAAAAATGGAGTGTTTGCCATGTGCTTTGTACACTTATAGCAGGAATTGCTGGATGATGAGGCTGTTCTAGATGCAATCGATGAAGAAAAGGAGTTCCAAGCATATATGGTATGGGTTTTGATTATTCGAAATTGCATGAAATGCTAAATTTGGATAGTTGCAGCTGGCAGAGAACTTGACAAGTCTTTGAATTTGTGTCAGGATGAGGAGATTGCAATGAATGAGAGTGAAGATGAGGAATCTGAGTCTGATTAGTGGAGGATGCACTAATCAGAAGACATTCCTCCAATTAGTAGAGGATGCACTGATCCAGAAGATATTCCTCAGATTCATGCATAGAGCATGCATGATTCAGTGCACACTGCAATTACATGCAGGACATTCCGCATTGAGTATAGAATTTGCTTGTCTTGTGAGGAACGTCGAACAAGCTCTCTTGAGTGCACATGAATGTTGATGAGTGGGTGTTAGCCATTGGTATATATATGGCAGATATTAACTTTTGAGATCCATCTTGTCAAAATAGGAAAGTGTGGAATATATATCATTGTCAAAACCGTTCTCCTGCAATTTGTCACAAAGCTTATCTAACAGGTTTGAAGTTATGTCCTTCTCTCTCTCTATCTCTCTCTCTTTCTCTCATTGTGAACACTGGAGCTCTATTTTCTAGATTTTTAGGAACATGTTCATGGTGAATGTATGAATCTTTATGAGTTCTTTTGTATTAACCCTTAGGAGTGTTCTTGTGATATCCGTAGGCACCTTAAGCTATTTTGCTAGGTGGTTAATGCGATGACAAAATTCTGCAGACATTTTCTAAGATCTCATGTATGCATGAGATTTATCTTGAGCTAGTGTGCATTGTATGGTTATGCGTATTGATGCTGTTATGGTAGATATAATAATTTGGCTTTCTTGGATGCTTCAAAACAAGCTTTCTTTTGCCTCTAGTTTTGAGAATAAGCATATCCAATAATGTAGATACGTTTGATTCATCTGGATTTGTATTAATGTTAATAGTTATACAAATGCTATGATTGTTGAGTCATGAACGTCAATAGGGTGTCCAAGCGAAGAGAGATTCTAATGCCCACTTAGGGATATGTTTGCGAACATACACACACTTTAAACACTAGTGATTTGTTTAAGTGTAATGTTTACTTTATGTACAGACAGACAAGATAGATAGTTCAACAATGGAAGGAGAAATCCTACCTCAATGTTGGGTATATGACATTTAAGTGTATCATCATAGTAATGAAATGAATGTTGAAAGCGGAAGGTGGACACGGGTACCCCTTCACGTCAAGTGCCTTCTAACTATAGGTGAGGACAAGGTATTGGTTTTTTACTCCATTAAGTATATATGGCTCTTGGAGAGCAGGATATCATTGAGGGTCCGATGGTCCAGACAGTGAGAGTGGTGGGCAAGGCAGGGAAGCACTTCTATCCCCTCAAGGGATGATTATAGATTCTTGGAGCCTCTAGTTATGTGGATCTGATGGTCCAGACAGTGAGTGGTGGGCAAGGCAAGGAAGCACTTCTATCCCCTCAAGGGATGATTATAGATTCTTGGAGCCTCTGGTTATGTGATGGGTATCCTATCAGATACATGCATTGGGATCTCGGTGAGTGGGAGTGGAGGGATGCTTTTAACCCCATGAAAGGCATGCTCTTTTTTAGTTACACTATTGTGCACTTGTGCCTTGCTTAGGGCATATGCTAGGGTGGAATGTAATGAAGAAAAATTGAGATGCAATGTTCACAAAATTTCAAATCAAAGGAATGATTGCCATAAAGGGAACACAAGGAACATAACTTGCGTTGATTCTCATGATTGCATGAGAAATTTGTTGAAAGATGAAAAGTGTTTAAAAAAGTAATGCAAGTAGTTGAAAAGCATGTGAGAACTTCCATAATTGCACAAGCAATTTGTTTAATGCAAGGGAAGCAATAGAAAAGTATATGGATTTGCTTATTAATTGTGAGAAAAAAAGAACTATGTATCAAGTTTCCAAGAGAGATGTTAATGGGGTTCATATGCCTCTCATTAATTAACATCCTTTGTACATAAACCCCAAGGTAGGAAAATATTTTTTTTGAAGCTACATTTGCTTTTTGTTGGCAAAAATTGAAGGTAATTATGAGTTGATGTGGATCATAACATGAGGTACAAAAAGCATTTGATACTATCAACATGTGCAAGTTAAGTTGGAATCGGAGATGTAAAAGCAAAAACATTTTTTAGTGAAGTGAAACACTTTTTTTTTGGGGTGAGGTCAAATATAATTTGCTACATGAAGTGAAAAACATTTTTTGTTTTGGGTAAAATCGAGTATGATATTTTGATGCTAGGGTGCAAAATGAAAGAGGCTTTAATCCAATGTAGTTGGTTGGGTTAGCTTCAAGGTAATGCATGAACCATGGTAGAGTGTTCTACTAGACCTGTTGTCATCTTGATGGGGTTAGCTTTGGGTAAGGCTTGAGCCATGGTAGAGGTCATTGTTGCACTCATAGTCATGCTATGCTTTAGGGGAAAGTTTTACATACATTACATAGCACACAAGAAAGCTTTAGTTATGATATATACATATGCGTACTTTGCTACATTCAAATCTATGGATTGATTTGCTACAAGAAAGCTTTAGTTATGATATATACATATGCGTACTTTGCTACATTCAAATCTATGGATTGATTTGCCACTAAAGCAAGTGAAAGATGAGGAGATTAATGCTATACAAAGAGAGGCATTGAGAAGCTCGTGAATGTTTTCTTGGCAAGACACTATGATTTATTAAGGACACATGATATGAGAAAAAGCAGTGGAACATGTAGTTTCTTTAAACAATTTAGGTGAAAAAGCCATATGTGTGTGTGTGTGTGTGTGTATACAAACATACATATATACATACATACATATACATATATATATATAGAGTGAATTACATCTTTTTATTTTGTGTAGTTCAAGGAAAAAATGTGCTAATTATGCTTTCTATTTGGATACAAAAGCATTCATTTTTAAAGAAAGCCACTTTTTTTCTATTGTAATTTATTTTTCCTTTGTTGGCACATTTTGAAAGAGATTAAGCTTGACATTTCAAGACGAATTCTTCTGAAGTGTATTTGCATTAGGGCATTGTATTTTCATACTTGGAAGGAAAAAACCTTGTTTTCTTGGGGATTTACATGATTTTGGACCCAAAAGGTTTAGATTTTATTCCATTGGGCCAAGGAATAGCTTAGCAATTATGATTAAGAGTGGCATCCACTCTAAAAACATGAGGATTAAAATCAATTAGGTGTAGATTAGAGTGGGACATGTAATTTTTATTCATGTATTTTATAAAGTTTCATGCATTGTTTGAATTGGTAGCTTAGAGGCAAGAAAATCCAACAAAAAACAGTTAGAAAACACTTAAGTACTTATATATCTACCATTAGCTAGGATTAAGACCATTAATCACCCCTCATAAGTCCAAAAAATCTCAAAAACTCTAAAAAAACAAGCCAAATTAGCTCTCAAGTTGGGGACGTGACAACACACTCCTATTGTTGATGCTACTTTTGAAGATGCCTGTCGAGTGATTACACATAATAATGTTGAATCAATGCGCATCTTAGGCCTCTCCTTTTATGTCAAACTTAACTGCCTTAAAGACTTGTACATACATACCTACTTATATTCTTCAAGGATTTTCTTGTTATACAATCTATACCACCTACAAATTCCAAGGAAAATTCTTGTCTATTGTAATTATTGGGACATTCAAGTACAATTATTTCTAGATAATTACACACAAACACTATGATAGGCCTATTTCATAAAATTCCATGTCCCAATTAGGTCTATCTTACAAAAAAATGTGAGCTTGCATATGTGAACATCTACGTGAGCTTGGAGACATGAGTTTATAGACATGAACCTGCTCTGTGAGCCTCATCGACACACGTGAGCTTAGAGGCGCAAGTCTAGCAAGAAAAAAGAGGTAAAAAAACTTAAGAAGAGCTTCTTTTTTATGTTAAAGAAATATTTTTTGTAGATTAAGCATAATAAACAAGTCTGAAAGAAGTTTCAGATCTGCTTTAGAAAGCACTAAATAACTTTTCACTAGAGTGCAATGTTTGCATCAATGCAAACCCGATTTGGATTAGTTGTTCGACTATAGGCATCAAATCACATTTCCTAAAACCTACCCAGTCTCCGTCCTAGCAAAGCGACCAACACTTAACAAAGCACTTCCTTGTTAAAAAGACAGAATTCCTTTAGAGCCTTGCGATGAAATGAGCCAACTAAATACAAACGTTACATATTACCTAGAAACATGAGCTGCCCCAACAGTCTTTCGAGCTCCAGATTCACTAACTGGCTTTGTAAAAAATGCCACAAACTTCTAAGCAACACCATAAAACTCATGAAAAGGGCACCAAACTGTGCTATCTTTGGGACGAAGCTCCAATATGAAGGAGCACGAGTAGGATCAAGAACCTCAAGTATCACTCCCTTAGGAAGTGGTCAAACTATGTCTAAAGCTAAAATGTTTCAAACATTCGGTGTTAATTTTGAGCTAGGAATATCCCAAGATGACCATGACCAACAAGCATCCTAATAACCATAGTTACTGCAATTGGGATATATCCCTTTTTCTATATCATTAGGGACAAGTGTTCCACAAAGTACTCAATAGCAAGCATATACAGTGCAAGCACAAGTCCCACATTCTCAAAGAGTCCATTATAGAAGCTTCTTCACCACATAACCAAGTTCCAATTCTTCTCCAATCGGATGAGGAATAGGGATTGCAAGGAAGAGTAAATCTCCGAGACTACCTCAAACCAAAGGGATCCACAAGGGCATTCACATAAATTGTCCTTAGTGATGGCTGACGAGCCTCTAACCTCAAAGTTAGGCCAATGTAGGATACCTGCCATTGGAAACCACACAATCCAACCCCCTAGGGCAAGAAATCCCAAACCTTAAAATAAAGAGTTTTTTTGCAGCCACTCCCTTATGGTTTATCGTTATGTGAATATACAGAAGACATGCTTAGGATAGGTTTGAAATGGGAAGGGGGTTTTCACAAACATAGCACCTAGAGGTTGGAGATCTATATCTCAAGGATGATGAGCAAATTTGATGGAACTGGAGATCCCATTTAGTATTTAGAGAAGTTCAATCAAATTTGTGAGGCCATGGGAAGGATTCATGATCCCACCAAGATCTGTTCATTCAGAATTTGCCTTGAAGACAAAGCACGCCAGTGGTTTAGGTATCTAAACCCACATGAAAAGGCTAGGTATACGAGGTCTTGAGACATATATTCATGGGAAGGATTGATGATTTCATTAGGACTTTGCCTTGACATGCCAGTGGTTTAGGTCTCTAAACCCACATAAAAAGGCTAGCTATGAGGTCCTGAGACATATTCATTGAGGAATTCTTGCCCAGTGGAGCTAGATGGAGTCCCACAACACAAATCTTTAACCTCAAACAAGAGGAGGGAGAAACAGTGTGTACCTTAGAGGATTGAGAGTAGAGGAAGAGCTCAAACAAAAGGGATTAATACTCCTCTTAGCCTCTTTTTCCTCTCCTAATGGGACGTCCACGATCCATGATAAGTAGTTTGGCCACTATCCTCCTATGATTCCTTGTAAGAGGGCAAGAAGGATCTTTGAAATGAACATACATGCATTTGTGAGAGTTGTGCATAGTGTTAAATCAACTCAATACACCAATCTTGGATGTCCGATTGTCTTTGGGCAATTAAGCATTAGCTCTCAAAAGGTAGCCTTGCTAGCACATGCATCTCTAGCCATCCATTCGGCTCTCAAAAGGAAGCCTTGCCCGCACATTGGCTCTCAAAATGTAGCCTTGCTAGCCCATGCATCCTTAGTCATCCATTCAGACGTTTGCTTAGAGTTTAGCAGCAATGATCCCACCAGGTGTGCCACCGAAGGCAATGGCATTGTGCCCCTTGGCCATTTTATCTCTTTGGCAGTGGGCTCTTTCTTGTATTGGCTGCTAGTAGGCCTAATTGTCTACACAACTATTCTTTTTCCTTGCCCTTCCCTTGTAGCTTGGCTCTAGAGAGAGTGTTCTTTTTTGAATCAGGGCGGCAGACTCCAAGACCATCACAAGCTCTATGCACCTAAGCACGAGCTTTTTCTTTTGACCTTTGGCTCCTATAGGCCTTTGTGTTTTGGGGGGTCTCTTCCACTCTTGGCTTCTTCACGGGTAGGGGAGTTGGCCTTGGTGAGTCTGCTAGCCTCAGTAATTTTGGTCTAGTCAAACATAGGTGCTCTCTCTTCTTCTGATGTATTATGTTTCACCCAAGCATGGCCAACTCTTCTGATGTATTTATTATGTTTCACCTAGGCATGGCCAACTCTTGGTAACCTAAGGGTATTATGTATTGCCTCCATGGTAGGCCGTCGCGCAGCATACGAATCACTCAGCTCAGGCCAGCGTAGCCGCAGCACACGAATCACAGAGCATCGCTCAGCTCAGGCCACCGTAGCAACGTCTCGTCCGTCACAAGCAGCGTAGGCTGGCAGCCACAGCACACGAATCACAGAGCATCGCTCAGCTCAAGCCAGCGTAGCCGCAGCACAGAGCGTCGCTCAGCTCAAGCTATAAGCGTAATAACTCGTCCGTCACATGGTCGGAAGAAGGCGGTCGGGCTACACCACCGGACGCCAAATTCGTCACCGCCAGCTTTCTCTGATCGCCTTTGGCCATCTTTTGTTGAGGCAGCCAACACATCTCTCATTTGGCCACTTCTCTCTCTCTCTCTCTCTCTCTCTCTCTCTCACACACACACACCAAACTATTAACCTATTGGGGGTTGTTCACATGCAGCTTAGTGTGGTGTGGGAGATTATTCATGCGCATTGGTGAGTCGGGAGCTTTGTACACACACTTGGTGTCTTGTGGACGGATTCACATTATTTTGGTTGTTCACACTCTTTAGCTTGAGGTGCTCACATGTGACATGCATGTCATGGGTTTTATTCACATGCCTTGAGTTTCCTTTGTGATTTTTCATGCGTGCGAGGTGTGCCACACATGTTGATGCATTATTTGGGCTTGTTCACATACGCTGTGCGTTTTGTACATTGTTAGCCTTTAATTCACACTCCAGCCCAAGAAAATAATGTAGAACACCAAGATCAGTCATCTCAATTGTCTCTGAAAGCTTGGATTGAACCTGTGTGACCAACCCAGTATCTAGAAAGAATGAGGTCATCAACATACAAAACAATGACACAAATATCTCCATCAGAAAGAAGCACATAGATTATTGTCAGCATATGCCCTCTCAAAGCCAAGAGATAACAAGAAGGCATCAATCTTCCAATACCACGCCCACGAGGTACCTATTTGAGACCATAAAGAGCCTTTTGCAGAAGATACACATGGGTGGTCTTGTCCCTGAATCAAAAAACCAGGATGCTGCTCAACATAAACTTTCTCCTCTAAATCTCCATTCAGAAAAGCAGATTGACATCCATCTGGAACACATGCCATTGAAAGTGTGCAGCTAGAGCCAAAACAATCTTGATGGTGGTATACCTAGTTGTAGGAGAAAATGTCTCATCAAGGTCTTCACCTGCCTTCTGAGCATATCCTCGAGCAACAAGGCGGGTTTTGTACTTGTCCAAAGTACCATTTGCATGAAACTTGACTTTGAAAATCCATTTCACACCAATAACACGACGATGTAAAGGCCATGGCACCAAAGACCAAGTATTATTCCTCTCAATAGAGGCCATCTATGCTTTTATGGCTTGCTGCCACTATGGCTATGAAGGAGCCTCCTCTAGACTCTCAGGCTCATTGATCTCCTGGAGAGAACTCATGAGAGCATAATTCATTGTGTGATGAGATGTGGAACCCGTGATGCAATGGCAAGGTCCAAGGGTGGTGGTAGAGATCTGGTTATGGAGCCATGCATCAGTGAGACCAGCAACTCTAAAGAGTTGCTAAACCCACCAAGGTAGGCCGCTAGTCTTCCTCTCAAAGCATGAAGAAGAAGATCCAGCTACATTAGAGGACTCATCATATGCTGCTGGAAGTGGTGATGAAGTAAGCACTAGTGAGGGTAATCCTAGAGTTAAAGCTGGACTCATACCACAGGGACTGGGAGCTGCAGAAGCTGGTGCAACATGAATGGGTGGTTGTAAAGTAGCAGCTGGCACTGGGATTACAACAGGGCGAGGAGGAGGAGGAGGAGCTGGACGTGGGAGAGGTATAAGATCACTAGCATTCTACCGAGAATGGATCATCCAAAAACTCGGTAGATGCATCAAGTGGAGAGGAATCAATGCCAAACACACTCTCATCACACCAAGCATCACGGGAAATGATGATGTCATCAACCTTCGGATCCCAAAAGCTGTACCCTTTGGATCTCAAGCTGTAGCCTATGAAGATCATCCTCTTTAACTTAGGTATGAGTGTGGTCATTTTCTTATCTGGGACATGCACATAAGTAACACAACCGAAAACACGAAGATGCGAAAAAGAAGGCTTGTGTCTTATAAAAGCCTCCTCCAAAGTCATCCCCTCAACCACTTTTGTGAGAGAACGGTTAATGAGATAAAATGAGGTAGCCACAGCTTCACCCCAGAAAGCAGGAGGGAGACCTACATGACACAACAAAGCATGAGCCATCTCTTTGCTGGTCCAGTTCTTCTATTCCACAACTCCATTCTATTTCCGTAGTACCAACAATGGGTTCTATCATGGTTTCAATGGTGTTGTCAATGAGCACAATGTGTAGGCCTTAGTAATGGACACTCCATGCTTGTATGGTTCTGCCGTAAATTGTACACCAAATCATGTCTCTCAATGGAAATTAATCTGGGTGTCAGAATTGGTTGAGGCTGGCCTTAGGGCTGTTGGTCCCACTATTGGCCTAATTGATTGAGCATATTTTCTGTCAACTCGTCCATGCTAATGTTGTTGACTAGGACTGTAGAGCTAGTGCTGGTTGGGAACCCTTATCCATCGAGTCTTTGGATGGTGCATCCCCTATCTCTTGGTTCGGGTGGACGACTTCTACATCCTTTTCTTACAAATTATCTACTAGGTCTATTACCTCGGCAACACTTATCAAACTGTAGTGTCTAGACCTGTAAAGATGGTCATGAAGCCTCTTTCTCTCGAGACCAATCATAAATCAATGATCAATGAGCGATAGGTTGTCTAGTCTTTCCCAGGAACAACATCTCGTGTGGAGATACTTGGTTCTAAAAATATAGTCCACCCTTCAAATGGCAATGTCAATTCTTCTTCGTAACCCTTCGAATGGCAATGTCAATCCCTCTTGTTTGAGCTCTTCCTCTACTCTCAATCTTCTAAGGTAACCCTTCCAATGGCAATGGTTAAGCTAGAAATCCTCTAAGGTAACCCTTCCAATGGCAATGATTAAGCTAGAAATCCTCTAAGGTAACCCTTCAAATGGCAATGTCAATCCCTCTTATTTAAGCTCTTCCTCTACTCTCAATCCCCTAAGGTAACCCTTCTAATGGAAATGGCTAAGCTAGAAATCTTGAACTACTCTTCTTTTCACTCTAGCTCAATCACTCCGTCACTTCAGCTAGCAAGCATGCATACTCAACACACTCCACAAGCACACACACAAGCATCCACACTATAAGCAAGCAAGAAGCTAAGAGCACAACACAAGGGCTTTTCCCATTCCCAACTTAAGTGGGTGCCCATTGCCTATCTCTATTTATATATACAAGCCTTATGGTTAGACAGTTTACTATAGTAATGGGGTCCATGGCTATACATAATGTGAAATGCTGTTAGTTAGAGGCAGGGATTTCTAATGCACAAAAATTATGAACAACCCCTCTGCCTAGTCGTTAGTCCTGCTTCTATCCTCAAAAGCTACAAGGAATAATCGTCATCGGTGGTGGCAACTTCGGCTTTCATCTTCGCGATCATCTCTGCATTACACCACCTTCAAGAATTGTAGTGGCTTTCCATTGTCATGGGTGAACGTAAAAGTTGTATCTAGAGAGGATGAACTTGGAGGAGAACATTTCTTCAAGGCTTCCAAGAATTAGATGCACCCAAATATCTACCATAGAGTGGACCTAATGTTGATGTTGAAGGCAAGGCCTTGCACATGGGATTCATCTTATTAGTGCCATGCATGTGGGCCTTCTCCTCTTTGAAGTCTTAGTAGAAGCAAATTCTAATGGTGTTGTCCAAGTGCTTAATGGATGCTTGGAGTTCTGATATCGGGCTTCGCATAGAAGACTGTATTGCTGCTTCATCTTGCTCCTCTTCATCTCTCTGATACTCGTCATAAGCTTCAACATTATCTACAAACAAGCTTGCATTGGCCGCAAAAAGTTCCCGTCCACTGCTTGATCAACAGTATACTCATTAATATCTCAAAATAATTGTGGAATACACGTCTGAAACCATAACTAATGTCCAAGCATTTGCACATTCGATGTATCATGACAATGCAAAGCTATTGAAAAAAAACACAACAAGAAATCACCTCATGCGATCATTTTTGGCTCGTTCTGCTTTCTTAGCAGCCAACTGCACCTCCCTTTCACCCATCTTCTTTCTTTTCCATTGTGCGAAAAGCTCTGGTGTAATAGGTGTTACAGTGTTCACCCTGGACCTCTGCAAGTGCATATTAAACCTCCATAACAAAGCTTTTACAAACCATACGCCACTGTAGACAACTACGAAGAAAAAATCTCTATAACTAGTAAGTCTTGATACTCAAATCAACCAATATTATATGATGTTCTTGCTTACCTCATTCTCTATTTCCTCCTCAATGGATATTTTCTCTGCTTCTTCTTCAAGCAATGCCTTCAGAGTACATACGACAGAAAGGCCAAAACATGTTTCCGGCTGTCAGACACTTTCACAACAGGCACCAGACAACCCTTGCATGGCCCACCAAGGGGAAGCATTTTTTGGACGAATCTCTGCAGCCCAGCTGCACTATACCAATTTACAGGAATTTTTTTGCAGTAGTATTATCTTTATTCCCATTTGTGAACAGACAGACACCCCCATTTGTGCCAAGGAGCTAGGTGTCTTCTCCCCCTTCTGAACCAGGCCCTAAGCTCTCACTCTCTACAATCAAGACAAAAAACAGTTGATCTCCCACATTGGGGGGCATGGCTATAGCTGCGAAGATGATCGATCGCAAACCAGCAAAAGGGTAGCCACTCTGCAAGTTCTTTTTCAAAAACTGGCTGCTTATATTAAGAGGTTAGAAAGAGACAGGTTACAGCATGTTAGAACTCTAATGAGACGAGTGTCCATGCACATGACATACAGTTCCACAGGCCCTCAGCTTGCCTTTGACTTTATTGAGAAGTTTCTCAAGCTGTGATTCCAGCTTTTCCCTCTTTTCATGAGTGTGACTTTCAAAAGGCATAGAGTGCTTTGATGAGCAACACATCCTTGGAGATGACGGCCTCTCTCATCTTCCACAGTTCCTGAATTTGCTGTGTTATCTAATCCACTTGCTTTCCTTTAGCTTTTTCCTGCAGCCTATGAAGCTTGGTATCCAGGTCTTTCAACCGTCTTTGTATGCATCTTTCACCTACATGAATCAAGTTCTCTTTCGGCCTGAAACTGTTAGTATGCATACTATTAAAAATGGAATCAAGTCTATTTAACCACAAGCCCCATAACATTTCGGTTCTCACAGGACAGCCCATAGTTCCAAGGTGCACCCAATGCCTTCTCCGAGTAACAAGTTTTTCCAACCAAGGATGTAACCATTCCATAGCTGAATGCACTTGGCCAATGACTCAAAACATTTCTTTGCAATAGGGCAGTGCATGAAAATGTGCAGGTCATCCTCCACCTCCTTGCATTTGTGGCACTTCCCATCCCCTATGTTAAGTCTGAAGGCTTTAAGCTAGGTCCAAATAGCTTTGAACATGACCAACCACGCTAGACACACTTTTTTTTTTTGGTTCCACATACTTATTCCATAGCTTATCAATTGAAAATACCATTGCGATCTGTCCAAAAGGATTCCCCATCTCTTGTTTAGAGTGCAATGGATAGGATCAGTCCTCTGTTTGGGGAGAATAGGGAGAAGTCCTTTTTGATTCTTCCATTGGAAAGCTTTGTGTGCTGGCATATCTTTAATCGAAAGCAACCAGGTGTCCGATTGGTACCATAATCTGATTCTTACCCCAATAAGGTCTAATTCTACATATGAGACATTATAATCTCTGATCAGATCAGCTCTGGACATCCAAGAATTGATGTCTCTGTCCCAAATATCCCACCAACAGTAGATTCCTTTCCTATGCATTCTCAAAGCCGCTTCCGCTTGGGCATTATCAATTGGGGGGAGGGGAATGCTTGGCCACCAGATAGAGTCTCTCCCATGTACATCCCATGTGTAACTAGGCTTCTTAGGCAGGATAAGGTCAGTCTTGATAGCATTCCAAGCGGACCAAAGCGAATGGACCAATTGGCTGTCAACCGGTTTCACCAAGTATTTGCTAGCCATAATTGTGAGCGGGAGAAGCCTCTTCCACTTGGGGAATTGTTTGAGCTGGAATTGTTCCAGATTTCTACTGATTAACCAGGCCCAGTTTTCAGAGGGGTAGAGAAAGCTTCTCAGCACCCACTTGGCAGCCATTCTATTAGCCAGATTGGACACGTCTTTGATTCCAAGGCCCCCTTTACCTGTCCAAGAAGCACCATTCCCACCTGACTTTAGAAATTTTCCTAATCCAGGGGTCCCCTCCCCATAGATAGTTCCTACATAACCTTATGAACTTGAATAGATCAGAGTCTGGCGGTCTCCAGCAGCTAAGAAAGTAGATGATAGAAGGGATAATGAAGTGGTTGATTACCATCTTTCTACCCCCCACCAGGTTTAGATGCATTTTTTTCCATTTGGTAAGTTTCTCTTCCACCTTGTTTAGCACCCACTTCCATCTTTGCTTATTTAAGGGTGACCTTGAATCCCATGGCAATGCCCAATAATCTGAAAATTACTCTCTCTTCCAGGATTTTATAGCCAGCTACCTGTTTTTTTATGGTTAATTTGACTGAGTCAAAATCCATGCAGTAAATGTCCAAGCACTCCCAAAAGCACTTAATGCTTAGCTCAGTATTGGCAACCATGGCATTAGTACCATCAGCAAACATTTGGGTGCATAGGTGTTTATTGTTGAGAAGAGAGATACCATTCATTTCCCCTTTGTTCATCCTATCATTAATCAGCCAGTTTAGACCATCTGCAACAATAGCGTAGAGGAGGGGGGCTAGAGGGCAACCTTGTCTGATAGATTTGGTAAGGGAGAAAGCATCAGAGAGCACACCATTGACGTTCACCCTAGCCGTGGCATTCCCAAAAAGAGTACTCACCATTTGGATGAAGTGCTGACCTGCACCCATGTGTTTAAGGGATTCTAGAACATAATGCCAATCGAGCCTATCATAGGCTTTATCAAAGTCAATTTTGAAGAAGATGTAGTCTTGTTCCGATTTTTCTGCATACTCCATGCCCTCCCACAAAGTGATAATGGCATCCAGAATGTACCTTCCTTTGATGAAGCCCTTCTGCTCCTGTCTGATCCAATTCTTTAGATGACTGGAGAGTCTTAGCGCTAGGGCCTTGGCAAATATTTTGTAGGCACAGTTTAACATGGTAATCGGTCTCCAATTGCTCAAGTCATTCTTCTCCCCTTTCTTATAGATAAGTTTTATCCACCCTTCATTGATCGGGCGAGGCAGCGCCCCAAAAGAGATAGCCTCCTGCCACACCACCAGTAAGGGAAACAGCAAGAGATCCTTGAACATCTTATAGAATTCAGCGGGCATGCCATCTATCCCTGGGCTTTTCCTCACCTTTAAGCAGTCAATGGCCTTGCCAATCTCTTCTTTGGAGATATTGTTTTCTAGCTCTTTAGCAAGTGTGTCAGGTATGGTTGGCTTCCTGGCCTGTCCAATGAGAGCAATGCAATTGAGTTGGTCATTGGTCACCCCTCCCCCTTTACTAAAAATGTTGTTAAAGTATTGGAAGACTCTTGATCTATTCCCTTCCTCAGAGGGGATATCCATATAGTTAGGATCATGCAATGTAGGGATTACATCCTTACATTGTTTGACTTTTAACATTTTGAACATCTCAGGAGTGGGAAGGTCAGCTTTCTCAGGGCTTGCTTCTGGGTTACCTCGTCTTCTCTCCTAATTTCAACCCTAGTACCAAGAACAACTTCTTGAATAACCGCATCTTCCTTATTGGCTGCCCTTTCCAGTTCTTTTAGTTTCAGATATAGCAGATCTCTTCTGTCTTTCTTGATTCTGGTTACCTCTTTCCTAATGCTAATCAAAAGAGCTTGGGTAGATTTGATGGCCAGACTCTGAGCCCTCGTCGCGGGGTAATGCCACAGCTGAAGAATTCAATCCAGATTCTTTTGACTTCCTCCTAAATAATAGGCATTTTGAACAGGGCAGGATCCGTGTGGAACCATTGATTAGAGACCTTTTTGTCATGGTTGTCCAGCACTAATATCACAGGGTAATGATCTGAGAGGCAAGTAGAGATGTCAGTTCTATATTCACATCTGATGTAGGAGTTACCGAGGATTTTGCTAATGTATCTTCTATCCAATCTTGCTTTCCTGGTCAATTCCCCATGGGCATAGTTCTTCCACGTGAAGTCTCCCATATTCCCTACGTCACATAGCTCAAAGTGATCATCAGTGCACTGCCACAGCAGGCTAGGAGCTCTACCCCTTTAATGACCTGTCCCTTTAATGACCTGCCCCTTTAATGACCTGTCCCAGCCCTCTTAATTTGTCATTTTTGGACTCCACCATATTGAAGTCTCCCATTAGAATGATAGGATCAGGGACGCTTCTCAAGGTACCCCAGGTTCTGATTCTGACCACCTGAGGACCTCCAACATAAATCCCAATGAAAGAGAAGGTTGTCATTTCAAATGCAGCCCATTAATCAAACGTATCAATCCTCACGTCTTTTAGTTCATTCTGATGGTCCACGTGCATACCCACAGCCACTCCTCCAGACCCCTGAGACAGTGGGCTGTGTAGATCCAGATGTGCTCTTTAGAGATGTTGAGCAACCTTTTTTCAAGCTCATCCCCGCTAACTTTGACTTCAGTTAGAGCTATAAAGTCAAATCTTCCTTGTTTCCTTAGCCATTGTTTCACTAGTTGGACTTTTGAAAGGTCAGTCAACCCCTTCACATTCAAAGTGGTGCATCTCATTTGCCCTTTTTCTGGGAGTTGATCTTTTTAGGTCCAACTTTGGATGCAGCTTGAGGTGTGGTGGATCCAACCTGAGCATGCATTCTTTTCAAATCCTTGACTATCTCCATTTCTTTGGGCAAGCCGTTTTCTGTATCAGATAGAGACTGCTCACCCCTGTCTTGCTCATCTCCCAACGGTCCAGCCATCTCATTGCGAGGGGCAAGAGCACTTGGTCATGGTCCATTTGTTGATGGCTAGAATTCTAGATCTATCCAACGGCGTGGATTGACTGATCTCTTGGGAGTCAACCGAATCATCAGGGTCAGAGATGCTGTCTAATAAGGCAAAGGAGTTGGCAAATGCCCTCTGGTTTCCCGCCCTATTCTGTCTAAATGTCTTCTTCCTATTGGGTACTGTAAACTTTTCTCCTTTTTCTTTTGAGGTAGAGGGAACAAGGGGAGAAGGCACAGTCATATTCTTATTCACTCCAGTAGGCTGAGCTTAGTTGATGGCTAGGGGAAGATTAGGGGCACTAGTGGCACTCAAATTGGGGTATTTTGAAGGACACTCTCTGATAACATGTCCTTGCTTTCCACAATGGAAGCATGCGTTGGGAAGGTGTCTGTATAGAATGCTTTGCTGGATGTTATATTCACCGCAATTGATTTCAATCTCATCAATAAGGGGCCTATCTAGATCCACTTCCACAAGGACCTGAGGATGCCAAGCCGGGTTGTAGTCATTCTTGGGTCTCATGCCTAGCACTTTCCCTATAGGGGAGACAATTTTTTTTAGCCAAGGGTACAAGTAAAAGGGTAGGTTAGGAAGCTCAACCTACATCGGGCAAGCTGAGGGTTTTGGACCTTGAGGGTTAAAGTTCTTGGACCAACTGAAGAAACATAATGGGATGTTCCTATACATCCATTGCCATGAACCTAGGACCTTAAGGGCCATATTTGGGTCCTTGAATAGAAAGAGGTAGTACACATTTGGGAGAGCTTGGATGATCTCTACCTCGATACCTATGGAAATCCAATTGTCTTTGACCCACCCCCTAAGGAAATCTACTAGTGGAATTGGCCCAAACATTAACACAACTAAACAACAAGCTGTGTAATTAGTTTCCAACGAATGAACCAGCTCAGGTGGCAGACAAGCCATAAGATTAATGGAAGAGGGTTTACCTGATGATGTGTCCATTACCTTAGCTAGAGCTTCCTTGTTGATTTGAGTCTCTTCTTCAACTTGTTTTGGCAGCAACATCAGATTTAGCTCTTCCACTTGGGCTCTGGACTCTTCCAGCTGTTTTTTGGTGTCCATGAAGTCTTCTAACACCTGCTCATACTTCAGCATGGTTTCTTTGTTGCCATCCATGGCCGGGGGCCATTGTAGGAACTGCTGAAAGGCAGCTTGTGTGTTCTTAGCAGTCTGAGATGACTTATTCCCAGAGCAGGTTCCCTGTTCTTTGAGTAGAGTGGGGGTTCCCCTCCACTCGGTGCCCATGCACCTGAGGGGGGGGTGCTGTGGAGAGTAAAGTATACATAGGGCTTCAAGCCTCTGGGCAGGGCAGCAGTCTCGCAGAGGAGAGAGAGAGAGAGAGGCACTCAGGCGGCGCAGCACAGCATCCTAGCTTCAACGGCCACTTTTTTTTTCCCTTCACGAGAGCGCTCATGTCCCATATCTGTCAACACTCTGCAAGGTCTTCTCTCTGGCTTTGAAACTGGATTAAGATGAGTACGTCTCTCCGGACATCCGTTTGGTGTGTTTAGTGTATTTTTACTAGACTAGAATTTATGCATTCTCACGATCGAGACGACGAAGCTAATGACAAAAGCGTTTCTCTACTCGAGTCTCAGCTGACCCCGGCTTAAAAAACAAAAACAAACTAGAATTTATGAAAAAACCTTAAGATTTTTTTATTGCCCTTATTTTAAGGATCCATTTATTCTATATCTTAGTTATCAAACTGGCATACTATTGAAATAATTGGTTTAGCTTTAGGATTATCTTTAACCTTTGTGGTGGGTGCTTTTAGAGTACAAGGGACTAGATAAGCTAGTCAAAAATAGGAGTCTAGGTGGCATGGGTCAAGTGGGCACCCTATTTGAAGAGGTCTTGGAGGTGGCCTTAGATGCTCTCAAGGGGCACTAGTCATCATGGATGATGTCAGGGAAGTAGGTGCCTTCTTCCACCTCTCCCTATAAATTGGGAGGTCACACTTAGCTCTTAGTAACCATTGTTTAACTCTTGTATTAGCACTTAAATAAAAAGGCTATGTGTCTAATTCTTTGGGACTACATCTTGTGTTTTCTTGAGTTACTTTGTTGCTTAATGTGCTTATGGAGTGCTTGTAGTTTTGGGCCTTTTTCCAATATGGTATCAAAGCCTTGGCAACTCTCTTTGTGAGGTTTTGTTCTAGCTCTTAGTCAAGTACTTTGTGGAGCATATCTAGCTTGTGGTTGAGCTCTTTGTGATGCAATTTTGGGTAGGAATTAACCTTGTGTTAAGTTCCTAATTCATGTTTTCAATGGGACTTATCCTCATGAAAGAAGTATCCCATGTGTCCCATGTGTGTGGGGCTACTTGAAATGTTTAAGTTCTCATTAAGATTCATGTCTCTCTAATCATCTTCTACTAAGCAATCTCTAAACCTTGTTGAGAGAAAGAGGGAGTAGCGCTTATATTACATTAGCCAATCTTTTTGTAAGAGTACCCATCATGCTGGATGAGGCTTTCTATGTGAGGCATTTGTATCATGCTGGATGAGGTTCCTAGATAGAGAGAGAGAATGAAAGAAAGAGTTCTACTCTTAGAGAGAGAAAGGTAGCTTCTTTTACTGAGAGAGAAGGAGAGTTACAAGATGGTGGGATTTCACTGAAGGGAGAGATCTTCTTCTTCAACTCATTATCGATGTGTAGCTGCTGATTATGTCCAACTTTGTTAAGCTTGGTGGGCTGATTGGGTTCTCTGATTGGTGTGCTGTGGTTCTCCATCACCATCGTGGCCAACAAAACATTAAAAGTGCTCAGACTGGAGGTAGCAAGGGTAAGCATGGTGGCTATATAAAGTCAGTCAAAGGCGGTAGTAGCAACAGCAAGACGACGGAGAGAGGCGACTGAGAGTTGCAGCAGGAAGGTGACTGAGAGTTGCAGCAGGAAGGTGACTGAGAGTTACAGTAAAGTGGCAGTTAACAAAGCGACTGAGAGAGGCGACTGAGAGTTGCAGTAGAGCCGCAGTCCGAGATATTGAAGCATGATGCGGAGAGCTACAGTCGTGATGCAGTCCGAGATGCAGTACCATGACGTGGAGGAGACAGCCGAGATGCAGTAGCTTGGAGACTGAAAGCGCTAAAGCGGCCGCTTGCTCAAGGAAGCCCTGATTCTCAAAGCGTTGGAGTGGCCGATTGCTGGCAAGGAAGCCCTGATTCTCAAAGCGCTGGAGTGGCCGATTGCTGACAAGGAAGCCTTGGTTCTCAAGGCGGTGGAGACGCAGGTACTCAAGTTGGCGAACGTGAAATCAGCCGATAAAGGAGCTGGTGAGTTGGTGAGTTGGAATTATTCAAAAAAAGGGGAAAGCCTAAAAGGGGAAGATAAAGGAGCTGCTGAGCTGGCGAGTTGGTGAGTTGGTGAGTTGGAATTATTCAAAAAAAGGGGAAAGCCTAAAAGGGGAAGATTATTTGAAAGGTCTTCCAAATAATAATTCAGATCGGTTTCAACATACTATTTTGGTGGGTGAGTCAACCATGGTGTAGTTATGTAAGGGTCCAATTTTGGAGCAAGGTTTGTGTACACTCATTATTGTGAGAGGAGAAAATCACTTGTAAAAGGTTCTTACTGGGTATGATGAAATAAACATAATAGAAATTCCTTTAGATACCAAGGAATCAAGAGTACAAGGGGTGGCAGACTCGTCCATTGGTTGAGTGTCAAAATACTCAAGCACGGGTCGAGAGGGAGGACTTTGCAGGTCAAAGCACATAGGAGGTCACAGTGCACATCCAGAAAGAGGGAGCAGACTTCTAGAGTAAAACAAACTGTCAAAAAAAAAGAGGACAAGGCATTTTGATACACTTGGGGTTGGACAACCTAAAAATCAAAATTCAAAAAGGGAGCAATCAATTGGGAAGGGAGAATCAAACAAGGAAGGAGCAGAAGAAAAACGTTGGTATTTTGGGGTTGCCCTAGCTCAAGGACTTGGAGATTTCTTAGCTTCCAATATGGAGCTCTATGGCTATGGTGATGGATTCTAAAACATTGGTTTTACCATTCGACTTTTATTAATCTTTCAGTTGTTTCTAAATAGCCAAAGTTGTTTAATTTTGCTTAATCTTGCTCTTCAAAATCTTAGTGATGGGGAAGGACTTCTTTGAAAAGAGTGACAGATTTGAGGGTACAAAGTATCACACATGTTCCATAAAAATGCAAATGGCCATGATAGAGAAGGACTATTGGACCACAATAAAGAGTGATTACAAGAAACCAACCAGGGATGTAGAGGCACAAAAAGTCTGGGAAGCACTTGACATGAAGGCTTTGGCCTTCCTTGTCAAAGGATTAGATGACACTCAAATACCACAGGTAGCAAGTGCTACTTCAGCTAATGAAGCATGGACTAGGCTTAAAGGTATCTTTGGTCAAACTAATGCTGCTTCAAGATTGTGGTTAAGAAAGAGACTGTATAGACTTGACATGGGAGACAAGGATAATGTTGTAACCCATCTAAGCAATATAAGAAGTCTTATGAATCAACTTTCAAGGGCAGGGGTAATCATTACCAAGGAAGAGGTTGTCTTTGTGTTGCTTTCTTCAATGCACCCAAAGTTTGATAATGTGGGGTGGTTGGTGTTATTGCCAACCAAATTTAACCCTTGTTAGTGCAGCATCTCATTTGGTCATGGAAGAAGCTCGATTTGGAGTTTCAATTGATGGTATTGAGTCCTCAATTGTGGAAGTACCAATACAAAATCTGCCATGATGTCCAAGGAAGAGAAGAAAAAGAAGAAGAAGAGACCTAAACCTTGCTTCTACTGCAAGAAGAAAGGTCATATGATCAAAGACTGCTTTCAGAAAAAGGCTGATGAAGAAAAGCTAAAGGAAATTAAGCACAAGGACAAGGAGGAGGCCAACACAGTCATTATTGATTCAGACTATGCTTTTTAGCAAAGGGCTGAATAAACATTGTAAATATTTTTAGCCAGTGGGAATTTTTATGTTTTTGTGTGTTTTCAAAGAACTTGAACTTGGTTGCGTGGTGAAGCTAAACCAAGAGGTAGTATTGGAATAATTGGTTTAGCTTTAGGATTATCTTTAACCTTTCTGGTGGGTGCTTTTACAAGGAGTACAAGTGACTAGATAAGCTAGTCAGAAATAGGAGTCTAGTTGGCATGGGTGTCACATATGGGTGTTCTTTATGGACTACATCGTGTTTTTTCTTGAGTTACTTTGTTGCTTAATGTGCTTATGGAGTGCTTGTAGTTTTGGGGATTTTTCCAATACATACTTAGTATACATTTTGGGAATTAAAGCTGAGTAGATTGAGAGGTTGTTCTTATTTTGATTGGTTGAAAAATTGGTTTTTCTCAAGCACCACCCTGCAATACCTCCCTTTCTTGTCGGATAAACCCAGGTTGGTGTGGATTCACACATGTCTCTTCCTTTGCTCTCTTAAGACACCTCCCTCGGAATCCAATTGGTGTGAACACCTTCCTTTGCTCTCTTAAGACACCTCCCTCGGAATCCAATTGGTGTGAACACCTTACCCTTAAGGCTCCTAAGCCTCGTTTCAAATCATGTTCCTTGCACTTTGGGGCCCTCGGATCATGTAATGGTTCACTAGCTTGACTATAATATTAAAAGACTCATCTCATTATCTCTAAGCCTCATGACGATCGCACCACATCCTTAACATGTTCAAACAACTCTACGACTAGATTCTCTATCAATCTAGTGAGCTCTCCATGCTTGCTAGCATCAAATGGATCTTAAACGTGCTCACTTGTCTTTGCAGTCACTATTTGAGTATTACATTATCAGTGTGTTCATGCATCTCATAATCATTATGTCAATCACAACCACACCTCAGTGGTAACATAAAGCCTCAGTGGTAATATACCCACTTTGCAAGTAGTGGATCACTTCCCATTTAGGAGAGGGGCTCACACCATAGAGAATGCCATAGGTGGTGCCAAACCTATCTTATTTTAGATTAAGGGTAGAGAAATAGTTTAGGAGCAAAGCGTGAGAACCTTAGGATCCCTGTGTTATGGGGCATACATTGGTAAACCACCAAAACATGGATTTGTAAGACCCCTTGAAATGGCAAAAACCTAAGTTTGCATAAAGAGCACCATGCAAGTTCCACCAAGTGGGAATAAGCCTAAAAGAGGCAATTCCTTCAAAAAAAACTTAAGCGGGATAGTTCATGTCAACAACAATATTACCCTATGCAATAACATTCTTGCTTAGGTAATAATATTTCTATCTTGGTAGCAACATTCTTGTCTTGGTTGTAACAATAATATCTTATGGCAACATCATCCCTAACCCATCTTGGTAGCAATATTCTTGTCTTGGTTGTAATCCTAATATCTTATGGCAACATCATTTCCAACCCTTCTTGGTAGCAAGTGGTGGTAACACTACGTCTTGTGGCCAACAACATTTCCAAATGACCACAAAATAAGAAATCTTAATACCTATAAAAAATATGACTTCCAACCACATAGGTTATAGTTGTTAATCTTTGAAATGTCCCCTTAAAAGTTTAGTATTTTTTATATCATTGTAAAATACATAATACGCATATGTGTTTTACTTTTTAAAATTAAATAATAAACCTTTTTGGTACTCGAGAAGTTGTAAATATTAATGGAACAACAAGAAAATACTATTGGGTCAATTCTTCCTTATGTTCTCAAATAGACAAAAATAAAATACTTTTAAAACAAATAATTGTTTTAAATCATACAATTCCATAGTGAATCATAATGAGCATTTTTTAGTTTTCTACACCATCAATCTTTTGCTCATTCTTGTCCTTGTTTCTTCACAGAACATAGCTTTCTCCATCATATCTTATAGCAATGTCAGCTTATAAATATTCAAATACGTGTGATGGAGATGTGTCTTCATAGAGTAACTTGTTAATGATGGTGTTATTTCATTATAAATATAAATTTCATTGGTGTCTTGAAATGTACCAATGGCACGACTGAATGGTCTAAATAGATGGTACTCAAAAAAACATTATAGTAAGAAGTCCATAATCTAGTCCTCATCTTATTTTTTTCTTTAAGATTCATATTTTTCTCATTATATATGTTAATTTGTACACGATGTTTGCTTGAATTGTTAAATAAATGATTCAATTTATTATTTCAAAAAACATTATAGTACGAAGTCCATAATCTAGTCCTCATCTTATTTTTTCTTTAAGATTCATATTTTTCTCATTATATATGTTAATTTGTATAATTTGGCTATACATTGAACTTTTTATGCCATGTTGATGTGATTTTTAAAAAAGTTACATCAATATAAATAACTATGCCATCAATTTTAAATATAGTGAAAATTACCATATTATATTAGCAATAAGATGCCATAATTTACATCTGTTATTAAAACAAGTAATATTCAATTAACCCTATGATTTAAAAGCATAATTTATTAAACTAGCTAATATTATAGAAACTTACACATAAAAGGACATTTCAAAGTTGCCTTTTATATAACTCATTTTTTCTAACCTCATAACTAGAAAAAAAAAGTAAGTGTAACATTTTATAAGTTTGATATGCTAGGTGGACTAAATATAATTAGTTTTGAAAAAATGTAGTCCAATTTGTGATTTTACTTGAATTTCAAAAGTAACACTAATTACCTTTTCTTTGACATGTGAGGCTGATAGGCCTATAATCCTAGTAGAATCTTTTATTTAAAATAGAAAACTTATAAGTGCATAATTTTATAGTTTTGACACGCTAGATAGACTCATTGGGCATGTATAAACATGAGTTTTGAGCAAATTATAGCCATTTTACATTTTGGGCTGGGGGGCCAGATAAGCGAGTGCCACCAATGCTCACTTGCTTGGCCCTCCAAACCCAAAACTTAAACTGGCCACATGTATTTTTTATTTTATTTAAAATAAAAAATATTTACAATTATATAATTTATAGTTTTAATATGCTAGATAGACTTGTTGGGCATGTTTTGGTCCATTGATTTCAGTAATAGGCCTTTATCCAATTAATTTAAGTATAAGCATGACCATATTTCAATGAGCCTTTGAGCAAGTTATGGCCATTTTAAGTTTTGGGCATGGTGCCCAATTTGGCTGGCTTGTCAAGCCCTTAGGCCTGAAACCTAAAATGGCTATAACTTGCTCAAAAATTATCAAAATATGGTCATGTTTATACTTAAATCAAATGAAATAGCCCAACGAGCCTATTTATCATGTAAAAACTATAAAAATATGTTTATTTAGAAAAAAAAATCTTTATGAGTTAAAAAAAGTTTCTTCTTCATAATATCCTTGTACGTAAGTATATCAAGGAGTCAGAAATATTACTCTGAAAAATGACGGTGTAAGTCTATAAGTTCTTGCCCTCCTTCCCTACTCTATAAGCTGTTCTTGTGTCATTCTATTTTGATAGGGTCCTCACATTATGTAAGTACACTCATGTGATTGCCTCATTGTGGTGTCTCTCCTACCATGGACTACGATAGTCCTGCCCCATAGTGCCTAAAAATAAGTTCTACACTACCAACATAAGTAGGACACTATGTATAACATGTGATGCCTATAGGTAAGGCATGGTGCAAGGGGATGGAGCTGTAGGTAGAACAAATCCACAAAGGTGGCTCCACACCAGTTGCATGAGAACCTAGACACAATGAGGGCTATTACCAAAGCTTAGAAGCAGACTGAGGAGTGGTCAGCTCTGAGAGAGAGAGAGCCGCTTAATGTCGACTTTATTGATCTAGAGAGACCAATCGGAGAGACTTAAACCCGGGTGGGTCCAAGAGAGCATGTCTATTGTTAGGGATTTGGGGTATCACGGGCCATCCACCATAGCATGTATCGATAGGTTTGTAGGTAGTCATCACTACTACGACGTCCTCATAGAGATAGAGGCGGACAATGCGATGGGAACAGTAGCCCTCCTAGGCCTGTGCCCCCCTTCTCCTGGGCAATGGCCAACACTCTGCCGGCCAGATCTTCTCCTCTCTCCATGTAGATGGATGCTCACACTGTCCTCTCCCCCCTGTCAGTCCTCTCTCCCCATGCAAGAATCGTGACGTCCATGCTCTCTCTCTCTCTCTCTCTCTCTCTCTCTCTCTCTCTCTCTCTCTCTCTCTCTCTCTCTCTCTCTCTCTCTCTCTCTCTCTCTCTCACCACATAAATGGACGTTATAGATGGATATTGACACTCTCTCTCTCTCTCTCTCTCTCTCTCTCTCTCTCTCTCTCTCTCTCTCTCTCTCTCTCTCTCTCTCTCGCCACATAAATAGACGTTATAGATGGATATTGACACTTTCTCCCCTCTCTCCATGCAGGCCACTGTCGCCATTTTTTGTTTTTTATTTTGTTTTTTAAAATCAATTACTAAAAGTAATGAATCCTTTCCCCTTTTTTTATTTTTTTTGGGCAATATAATTTTCTTAAAAATTTAAAAGGGGAAGTTATTGTTAAAGATGAGAAATGAGAATAACGAGAGAGGCTCTTTTAAAAAAAGAAAGAAAGAAAGAAAAAGGAGACTTTTTTCCATTTGAAAAATAGAGAAACAAAAAGAAAAGGGGCTATATATATATATATATATATATATATATATATATATATTGTTGTTTATTATTATGTTGTTTTTGTTTTGTTTTTTTTGTTAAGAAGGATAAAAAAGAAGAAAAAATAATTTAAAAAAGGTGTAGCAAAAGTTGGCCATCGGGAGGCCTTTCTCGGTCGTCATGGTTTAGGGGAGCCAATAAAAAATGTCCAGACTAGCAGCAAGAATGAATGAGGGCATGACCAGTCTCAACGCTTCGAATGAATAGCGAAAGCTTAAAATTTTTGAGGGTGACACATCAGCTGGGCATAGAATAAAAAAGAAGAGAAAAATAAGAGGGGGGGATTTGAATTTTTTGGGCATAGGCAAGGATGTTGTGCATGAACGCGGGGATATGTGTGTGCATGCATGAGTGTGCACATGGTGCATGAGTGTAAGAGAGTGTGTGTGGGGGGGGTGTATGTGTAAGTCATAGATTCTTGATAGGTTTTATGATTTTTTATCATTCCCCACTGAAGGTCTTAATTTGACACTTGAGTTGGATGGGGCAAGGGGGAGGGGATTAGATTACATGTGTTTATATGAGCTAGGTTTCAAGGCTTACCATATGTACATTTAGCGGGGTGAGGGTGGAGAATTGTTTGCCCATCCACAATGAAAGCTTGGATATACCATCATGACCGACTTTGCTTTCATGCTTGATTGAGCTATGTCTTTCCAGTTCCAGCTTATGAGTTGGTATTATGGCATGTTTTGGAGTCGTGTGGTGATTTCTTTGGGCCCTATGGTTGCTTGATAGTGCCATGCATGTTCTCTTTGGGGTTCGGCACCATGGGTGGCTTTTCTTCAATGGGAATAAGGATGGGTAGGGCCACTGCATATGGGCAAGGTGTGGCCTCTTGTTGCTTGAAGTCCACGGGCTCTTATGACTTTTCTAAAGGTGGTGTTGGCATAATAGTCAAGGTAGAAACCACTACTCTCCATTCCTCCTTAAACTTTGGGGTAGGCATGGCTTTGGGTCTCCACACCCACTTAGTTTTGACATTTGAGGGTGCCTTTGTAGGGGTCTGGGGCACGGGCTTCTTTAATCTTGACACCCAGATGCGGGGGTTCCCTTCGTAGTAGAATCCTTGTGCATTTAGTAATTTTATCGAGATCCATTGAATGTATACTTCTTAGGGTGCCTTTGCAGGGGTCTGGGGCACGGGCTTCTTTAATCTTGACACCCAGATGCGGGGGTTCCCTTCGTAGTAGAATCCTTGTGCATTTAGTTTTGACATTTGAGGGTGCCTTTGTAGGGGTCTGGGGCACGGGCTTCTTTAATCTTGACACCCAGATGCGGGGGTTCCCTTCGTAGTAGAATCCTTGTGCATTTAGCAATTTATGTATACTTCTTAGGTGGTACTAGGTATTGAGTCCGTCGGTTGGATCTTTTGGCTTCTACGGTTATGTGGATGATGAGCTTTTTGGAACCCAAACGGACGAGTTCCCTTCATAGAAGCCCTGGACTTCTAACAGTTTTTGACAAGGATCCAACGGGGCTCCGAGTTTAGGTAAAACTCTATTGCTTGCCAGATCTCCTCTCATGGGTGGGCTTTGGGCCAAAAGGTGATTGTCAAGTCCTTGCATGGGCATCGTACTTGCCTTGTGGCTACCCAAATTACTCTTAGGTACCCATTCTTTCTTGGTGACCCTCCTGAAAGGATGCTGATGTTGAGGTTTAGGAGGTGGTCTTTGTCTTCACTAGTGAGGTTTTTAGATCTCCATAATGGGTTGAGGGGACGGCAACACAGTGAGGCGGAAGGATTGTTTAGTGTTACATGAGGTGGTGGTTTGTAAGGACGAGGCTTGGGATGTTGATAGGTTTGGGTGCCCCCATCCACTAAGGGTACATGGTAGACATGCCAAAGGGGAGCTCGAGTATCGCAGTCCTTCTTTGCTAGTTAATGATGCAATTCGTGGCTATGATCCATCCCCTTCTTTTGAGGATGATTCTCTTTCATTGTACCTATAGAAGTCACATCAAACTCGTATGATGGAGGTTTAGATCCAATAAAAACCTCCACTTTAAAACTACCAAACGATCATAGATTGGGAATTATTTACCACGGTAATGGTTGCTGCTGCAGATGGTGCGAGGGCTGGGTGGCCTAATTAGGTCCATGTCTCCCAGGACCACATTGTGGCTAGCCTTAGTGTCAACCAAGGTGGGCCATATAGCTAGGTGGTCTTTTTGGGGGAACTCTAACTCAAGGTGAACTGGGTCTATTGTTGGTTCTATCTCAAATATGTCGAGCACGAATGGGGATGTGATTTAGGCACTGTCCAATCTTGCGAACATTGTTCCAAGATTTTGTGGAAGAGTGTCCATGCTTATAAGAACGTGAATCCAACCCTCGAAGTCGGCAAGGCCCATGAGGGACTCATATTCTTGGTCCTCATCTTCACCATCACCAATATCTTGTTACAAGCTCTACAAATTTCAACAATCGACATGGTGTGAGCTTCTACGTAACATGCTCCATCGATTGAGGTGGTCCGAGTAGTTATGTATGACTCATTGGTGAGAATGCCTCGACCCATGGGATGCATCTTTCTTGTTTTCGGGTTTATTATCAAGGATTGGTTACCTTTACGTACATAAACATCATTATTTTCCCAATAGTGAAGAACTAGCCAAGCATCTCTCATGTAAGGCCTTCTTAGGATCATGGTGTATGACCCTCTTCTTTATAATACCATTGCTATTAATGTGTGGTGGAAGCTTAGCTAAAAGGTGTTAATCTTTACATCACGAAGGACACCCAAAGGTTTAGTTGTGTTACCCATCATGTAGGCTTGACCACATGATGCTTGTGCCTACGAGTGGTAGACTTCCCTACGACTCCCAACATTCTTTGGTTATTATGTTGCCACTAGCACCACCATCCAAGATTGTGAAAACTGTTGTTCCTTTCCTATAAACGACAAGTAATATCACTTTCAAAGCAGTGCCCCAGCTTGTTCATGGGCACTTTTGGCTATCCTTTTGTCTTGGGTGTGAAAGGAGAGCATTTACCATGGCACAACTCATCCTCCTCCTCTTCAGGTTTAGGTTCGGTTGTGTGGGCTCTTAAATTTCCATTCATCTAGTTGAATAAGTCTCTCCAAAGTTGAGAATTTTCTTATAAAAAATAACTTATCGAGACTCAAACTTCTGAGGATAACAAGGTTGTAAGGCCTCCTATGTCCCTCGTACGATATTCATACTAGTCAAACCAGTCTCTCCAAAGTTGAGAATTTTCTTATAAAAGATAACTTAAACAGACTCAGACTAGGATAACAAGGCTGTAAGGCCTCCTATGTCCCTCGTATGATATTCACACTCACTTAGCTCGAACTCACTTGGTTGGACCTACTAATGTGTAGGGGATGTGCACTGATCCTTTCCTAGGGGATGCTGCCCTGATCCTTTCCTAGGGGATGCTGCCCCTGATGGGGCCGAAATGAAGTCATCACCTATCACATCGGAGAAGATATTACAGTGACTATGATGACAAATGGAAGGCCAACTTTCACCTCCCCCACTAAGTCCTCCTTCATTGTACCTAGCAATATGGATTTTGGTCAGATTGTTTCCAAAGGTATGGACTCCAGTACACTGGCTCTTTTTGTGACCTCTTTAGAATGGTTACCATTTTGGTCAAGGCCTTTGGGTAAGCACTGAGGTTCCCTTATGTGATTGGCTCTAGGATGGGGTCAGGGATCAAGCAAGGTCAATGGTCCGTACTCAACCAGAGATACATGAAAGGGTCAAGTCTGGAGTTTTGCACTTAGCCAACTCTAATGAGGGTTAACTCCTCGATGTGAAGCCGCTAGGGGTTCACTCCACCTCTTCTTATGTCACCCAAGAAGAGATTCAATGGCTAGGAGAAAGTAAGAAGGAGGGAGCTATAGAAAGCTCAACCTTCACTTCATGCCACATGCATGCAAAGGGGACTTATTAGAGAGAAAAGAGAGCGGAGAGAGGTTAGAGCATCACCATCCCTACAAGCACACACCAACAATCAAGCATGAAAGCAAGTAAAAACAAGCTAGTATACATCCATAAGCTCAAATGAGAGAGAGAGAGAGAGAGAGAGAGAAGAGGTGTTTGGGACATCATAGCATAGCGGAGGCTACACTCCAACCCACACACGTCAATCCGTGAGTGCAACCCGGTTAGCGCATAGAGGCTATCCCGAATAGGAGAAGAAGAGTTAACCATACACTAATGACTTCTAGTCCTACTCAATCCTTCTCAACACTCAAGCTATCAATCTTACATAATCAAAGCATCAAGATTAGGCTACACTTAAGCACACAAATGCAACTTATGCAAGGAACCTAATATGCAAAGAGCTATCACACAAGCCTCAACTACACATTATTTCAAGCACAAGCTTCATTACAAGCACTCTACACCTCACAAATCAAAACATCATTAAGAAATCTAGATTAGCAAGTATGTAGACCAAAACCTCATATCATTGAAAATGTAAAGAATAGAGAGTACAAGATTGAAGCATGAATGGAAATGGAGAGCCTTGGGAGAGCACTTGAGAAGGAGCTATGGAGCAAGCTCTCTCTATGAGCCTCTCAACCAAATGACCAAAGAGTACCCTCTAGCTCTCAAATGGGCCACCTTTTATACAAAAATTCTAGAACTCCCAAAAGTTCCCATGTGGGATTATTGTCAAGCCCTCTCCCACATTCATCTACAACTTTGAACTCTTTTCAAGAGCCCTAAGTGTCTTTTTTGTTGCATCCTTGTATTGATCTTCATTCGTCATGCAACACTCCCCCCTTCCTATTTTGCGCACGTCCTCGAGCGCGGTAGTAGCAAGAGCTGCAACAAAAAAAACAATGGATACAAGTAAAGTCTCTTATTGAAAAAAAAGAAAAGAAAAGAAAAACCAGCAATGATAATTTCACACGTGAGCATACAAGTGCAAGGCTGATTAAAGTTTTAATGAGTACTAAAATAGGTGAGTAAAGACTAGTCAAAGTGAGACTTAAGTGGTAGATAGTGCTATGCAAAGGCAAGTGTGCTTTGTACACCGCCAGTTATGACCGCAGTCTCAATGTCCTACAAGTATGTAAGTTATTCCTAAGTGGCAAACCTACTCCTAAATATGAGCAAAGGTGATTGGAACTCTCTTTTTTTATTTTTTTCTTTTTTTTAAAATATTTTTTTTTGATGTGTGTGTAGAAGGTGATAAAGATTAAGGTTCCATCCCAAAGAGACCCAAGCAATGGCCAAGAGACCTCCGCCAAGAGAATCTAAAGACCGCTAAGTATCTCAAGGGCGACAGACCCTTTTTCTTTCTTTTATGACCTAAGGAGTACCCCATGAAGATGAGGGCATCGGTCTCGAGGGCCCATAGTGTACCCCAGAGTCCTACCAACATCCATCAAGGCGATAGATTCCTCAAAGGTCTTTTTCTGAAGCTTTTAGACATCAGTGTTCACCCCATGGAAACCAAGGCATCGGCCCCAAGGTGCTAAGACAACCCCAGGTCCTACCAAGCATTTCTCATGGCCGTAGACACGTCATGTCTCAATTTACTTTGTACATATATATATATATATATATTTTTTTTAAGGGTATAATTTTTTTTTATAAATTATTATTACTCCTAGCACCTAGCTCATATCTAAGAGGTAGCTACCACTAGGGATAACTAATATATCTTGAAAGCATAAGAACTTGGCATATTCCATTGGTATATATCCTACACTGTCTTTAGTTAGAAATATCTTTTACTAAGTCTTATAAGAGTCTAGAATTCACTCACCATATTTTAACAACTAATCAAAAACTTAAACCAGCCAACATTGTGTGAACATGCAAACCATATATTCGAAAGATAAGAGCACATAAAGAAATAAAGATTAAGATTTGAATACACCTGTTGTAGTGCCCTGTTGATGTTGTTCGTTTGCATTGATGCATTGCTGATTTTGTGCAGATTGCTCCTCCTTGATCTTTGTAAGCGTAGCATGTCTCCCCCCTTCCTAATTTGTTTGCACGATAGGTGGACTATTGGGGCGTGTTTGATGCTCTTGTTTTTTACGGAGATCTCTGCAAAATTTTTATTAACAAACAAGAAAAGAAAAGAAAAGAATAAAATTTGCCATTGGTGCCAAACACCGAATATAGCCGAGGGGAAAAACCCAGTGGGAGAAAAGTGCCCTGGCTTGTCGATCTTATTATGGAGTCACTGAACTTACCCTTGCGTTGGTGGTGGATCCGTGTCCTCGTCTACTGGAAAGATGGTATCAATTTCCTCAGGATGCAGAGACAACCCCTCACAAAAACCTGCCGCTGGAGAAGGTGGTAGAGGAAGGAGTGCTTCCTCACTAAAATATGGCATTGGTTCTATGGGAAGGTTAATCAGACAGTTTTGATTTTGGAACTGAGCAATGTAGGTACTCATATTGATCCAATATTGACATGTGGAGGCTTGGGGAAGGAGGGCTTGCAAGATCGGTGGTTGCAAGTCATTTAAGCTTGTATCCCTCCATTGTTGTGCTTGAACCTCCTCAGGTAATCTACGTTGATTTGGTCCTCTCTCTGGTATTCTCACATTAAGAAGATTATGGCGTTGGGGTGTAATTCCACAATTTGCTTCATTAAGCCCGTGCCATATCGTCTAAAGTAAGAGCGGCATATCCAACAAATATGTGAAGCTTCTTCTAATACGAGCCGTGCACACTCTTGACAATGTGGAAATGGGTGATGCTGTTGATAGAATAACGTGACAAAGTGATGCCCACAGCAATTTTCACCTAAGGGAGCATAGAAGTACCTAGAATGTGTTTGAAACGGAGGAGCACTATAACCCCAGCGATGATCTGGTCGAGTACTATCGGGGTCAATGCATGGTGGACATGTATCTCGCCAAATATCCATCAGGAGTTATCTGGACGTAGAACAATGAAATTTAGAACACTCATATCCATCATGACAATTCTAATCAAAAACAAGATTATCTCAAAAAGTACACATCTTCTAAAGGCATAAGGAACTACATTATTCAAACATTGATTTACCAAAGAGCTTTAATTGTAGTTTTAATGCCTTATCTTTAATTTTTGGTATATCCTTTATAAGCGGTGGAAACTTTAGCAATTGTCTTGGAATTTGAGCAAGATAAGAGGTTTTAGGCATTGAAATGCTAGAATTTATGCTCAAATGAGACTCATTTGGACCTGTCGTAGGTACACAAGTTGATGGTTGAATTGTGTAACAAGGAGAAATCGGGACAACCGGTGTTTCAATACATGTTTTAGGAAGATCAACACAAGTAGTTTTGTAGGTGCTATCACAGCCACCTTTCCTTTCTTGAAGAGTTTGTGTTGATTTCTTTTGCACCCACTGATATGGAAAATCAAGGGTGGCTTTTGGAATCTTTCTGAAACACTCTTTTACCCCTGCCAAAGCATGGCATTTTGGAAGCCAAATTGCTGTTGCACCCTCATAATAGCCTTGTGCTTTAAGAACATGTTTTGGGACCCATCGATTAACAACCCGAGGTTTAGGCTTGGAAATGATGTACTTCTTAAGAGGCTTAGCAACTGGACTAGATGGTACAAGTTTGTACGCATCTTTGGGTAGCCACATTGATAATTCCTTCTTGCCCAGCCTTTTTTGAGCAGCAACTAGAGTAGTTGGAACATGCCAGCCATGGCCCTCACTTGAGTACTCATCAATTATCCACATCATTTGTTTTGGAGCTTCAAGAGCAGATTTTGATTGTGGGTTGGGTAAGGTAGAAACATTACCCCTTTGACACGATAAAGCTCGTGGAGTAGCAGAGACTTCCTCTACATGCAAAGCTGTTGTTTATGCATCCCTATAGTACAAATCATTTAGAAGGGCACGTGGTTGTACCATTCGTATAGGAATAATATCATATCCATCTGAGTCACAAAATTGAATTGGCTTCGGTAAAGCACATGTCGATAATGTTGCAAGGACATGACTCCATTCTAATGGATCAATTAAATGCTCAGGGAAGGGTTGTGGAATGTATGCCTCGTCTGATACACTTCGATTACCCTTAAGTCTCTCAGTGTTGAAATCCCTACATGAGGCTCCACACATCCACAGATCTTCTCGCCCATCAGACAATGTAACTCTCGAGCCCTCAGATGAAGCAGAATCAAACTCATCTATTGGAGACCTTGTTACATCACGATATGAGTGATTCCTTAGGTTGACCCTTGTGATGACAGAATCATGTCGGAGGTACAAATAATTGTATCCCCAATCTTGAATCATTTGAAATTGTCGCATGAATGGTCTACCCAATATCACTTCATAGTTTGGATGTTTTCCAAAATCCACTACTGCAAAGGTGTGCTCATATTCAATCCCACATGTGGTGACCAATATGTTCTCAAGCAGCCCAAGGGGATGTTCTAAGCTTTCATCTGCTAGCTGCAAGCGCATCCTGGTACTCCTAATAGCTGGTTTGCCCCATTTTTCCCAAATGGACCTTGCCACAATGCCCACTTCTGCACCACTATCAAGTATTGCAGTTGAAGATACTTTTCGCACTTCTAATGGGAGGGTAGCATTTCCCTGATCGTCCTCACAAAATTTTCCTACTTTGTTGATAAGAACTGGCATTACATGCTTTGTCTCGGGGTGTATAGTACACTCATGGTGAACCTTTTGTAGCAATACCTGCTCTGACAAACATGTGGCAATATCATTCCACAACTTAGGTCGAATTTTTATCAAATCAAGCAATGGTAAGGTACAAGCCACTGGTGCTGACAAAATAGCTTGCACCATACTCATATCTTTCTCCTTTGTCAACCTTTTATGCATGGAGGGTATCCTCAAGGTTTGAGAACAGTTCTCATATTCTCCCAGATATGATGGTAAGGTTTTCATTGTATGCTTACTTCTAGGAGAAACAATTGTTTGAACTTCCTCCTGGATGCTTGGGCGTCCAAAGTTGTTTTCCGTGCCCCTGGTAAAATCCACCTCAGAGAATGGAGGTGAACTAATAGAAGACATGTTCTCATGAACTTTCTCATGAACTGCGGCCCACATCTCATTTGCCATGTCTTCATTAGCATCAATAACTTCATCATTGCATGGGAGGACAAGGCTAGGTGGTGGCAGATTACCTCCTTTCAATTGCGTGTCAATTGGTGCAGACCTTTCGCTATGAGCTTGTGAAATGAGTTCACTTTTCATTTCCCGACTTGATGACACTTCTGGTATGGTTTCTAATGTTGGCTTAAGAGAGGTTGGGCCCCGAGGAATAGGTGGTGGTGGTCCCTCAAGTATTGACTGAGCTTCCCGAATGAGTTGCTGATGTACAGCTAGATTGATCTTCTCCTCACGAGGGTTTGGGTATTCTTGAAGCTTCTTGGGTAGCTCAGATAAAGCTGCAATGCGACTTCTATGAGCATCAAGGATGGCCTCTAGAGTCTCATTCACTTTATCCACAAAAACAGAACCCCCAGAACTATCCTCAGTCGTACTAGCCTCATTTTGTTTAGCACTAGGCTCAGGTTGAGGTTGATGTTCCTCATGCACTTCTTGGGAAGTAAAAGTTTTATCCCTCATGTTTTGTTTAGAGGCTTCTTGAGAACTAGTGGATGCACTTTTAGTTTGCTTGTTTCGGTTCTTCTTCCTCCGAGTGGTTTTTTTTCTATTGGACTGTAGGGTCTTGTCCACTAGATTTGTTTTTGCATCCCTAGTTCGAGGTGTCTCATCAGTTTGCATTTCTGCATTTCGTGTCTGTGATCTAGTCATGACTCTAAGTGGCACGACATCCTCATTCTCAGATGAAGGTGGTGATGGAACTGCGCCTACAAGGTTGAGTGAGACCTTTGGTTGAGAGATGCCCTCCTCATGTGGTTTCAGCAGACAGTCTTTTGGGAAGTGTTCTACACAACACCCTAGACAATATCTTTCAATTGGTGGAAACTGTTGTACTGGTGTGTTGGATCGAGATGCTTGCCTTGAGCGATGTGGACAATCACGAGCCCAATGGGGTTCTCCGCACTCATAATAACAGGGGCCCATTGGTTTGGCCTCTACTTTCCTTGGTTGCCATTGACCTGAGGGGCCTGGAGTCCTAGGTTGATAGCCGCCTAGTAACATTAAAGAGTTTTGTTCCCCTGGTTGACCAGTGCTGGGCTTGTGTATGCGGGACTTTCAAAGATATTTTCTTTGGATGAATATGATACATATTCCTCCTCCACATAGCTTGGGTTTACCAAGTCTCTACACATATTTGAATTGTCGTAGTCAACAACCCTCACAGGAGCAGTCCCTGGAGCAGGAGGTTGAGCACCAAGAACAGGTCGTGCTTGCTCTTGTGCCATCGGTGGCTTACGTTCAAAATTAGTATACTGTTGATACATTTGTGGAGCCACTCCACTCCTTGGCTGCTCACGTTCCTGTCTCATTCTCGCAATGCGAGTACATTCCTGTGTGGTATGGGTAAAGTTCCAAGCACAGGCTTGGCACCACTTTTTTGTGGGTTGGTTTGTGACTAGAGGAGAAAAGGTATTACAATCCTCTGTTTTATGGTTACCGCCACATGCTCCACAAAGATGAGGACCTGTAGGTAGTACACTTCTCATTCTCTGCTGTTGTTGTTGTGGCTGCATGGGTGGACGATAGGTCTGTCCCAATCTCCGTAGTACTAGGTTAGCTATCTGGTCTGGATTTACTAGCGCGCTAGACCCTGAACTTTGGTCATCACCCCACTGATCTCTAGGTTTCACCTCTGGGCCAGAACCATCTTGGAATTTGAAGTTATCGGTGAAATCCATAGCATCATGGCAACACTCATTGAAATTTGTATGCTTCTTCGCATAGAGATGTGTATGCAGTGTCGAATTTTTGAGTCCTTTTAAGAAGAGAGAAATTAATCGACTTTGGGCAGGCTTCTCATCTTCTGGGCAACGATTAATGTACTGTTTCATTCTATTTACACAGTCTCTAACACTCTCATTCTCGCCTTGCTTGAAAGAGTAGATGTGTGCTACCGTGTCATGTTGAATTCCCATCAAGGAAAAAGCAGCAATGAATCTCTCTTCCAAAACTCGTAAAGAAGATTCGTCTGAAGCCTCTAATGCCTGAAACCAAGCCAGGGCTTTTCCCTCAAGAGTGAGTCCAAATCCTTCAATTTGAGTATGCTTATCAGCCACTTGCTCAGCTCGAACTGCTTGCCTAAATGCTGCTACATGATCGTATGGATCTCCCGACCCTTCATACTTCTTTACCAGTTTCTGAAGAGTTGATGGCCTTACTTGTCTTGAATACTCATCATAGGGCCTACGGCCTCTCACTCTCAGTGGGAATTGTTCCTCTCTTTGGAAAGATGGTCCACATGTTTCCAAAATTGGTGTGGGTACCCTATTACCAGCCTCACCAAACCCCTCCAAAGATCTTGTCACCCGCATTTCAGGAGGTGCATTAATGGGAGGCCGAGTTGGCTCCCCTACCCTCCGATTGTTATAGTGAGAAAGATGTTGTTGTGGTGTGACCTGTGGTCGCACATTTGGTGTAGGACGATATCTTGGTGCTAGAGTTGGGCTACTAGCAGTGGTCCACTTAGATGTTGAGGGTCCCTCTCTAGTGAACTGTCGTAGGGGAGGAGCAACAGTTTCTCCAAGAAAGGCTGTCTCTCCTGGTTTGGCTGTATTTGTTGAGAACACTTCCATGAATAATGGTTGTCCTTTCCACGTGAGTTCCCGAATCTCTTTCCAATCTAAGGTTCGGTATTCATTGGCCCATTTATCAATTATTCTGTTCATGTGTCCTGCAAGCTTCTCAACTACCACCACATGAGCTAGAGGAAGATCCAGCTGTGGCAATCTAGTTATGGCATAATATCCCTCTAACGAGTCCTTATAGACCTCTTGAAGTGGGTCATCCTGTAAGACCTTTGTCACAGGAATTTGTCGTACAAACTCCCATTGGCTTTCAGCCCCCTGATCCATTTTACTCTTGCCTTTTCTATCCCTTTCCAAATTTAGATCTACAAGAAGTAAATAATCTATGGATGGCTTTGAGGACTGGGCATTGGAAGGTCCAGGCATGTCCGGCTCAATGAGCCAGTCATCTCTAGACTCCCTTGCTCTGGAAAGTTCTGATAAGTCTAAGAACTCGGTTTTAGAGAGCTCCCCTAATTTGTCTACCTTTTCTGGATGGTAGGTGACTTCGTAGCGAACACCATCTCCACCCATGTACATGTTACCCTGGTCATTGACTAGAGGTGCTCTATCAAGTTCTGAGAAAATGTCCGCGATCTTAACAAGATACCGTTGTTGTGGGTCCCTAAAGATCTCAGCTCCTTGAGCATTTGTGTAGACATATTGGAGTCTCACATTGAGTGTTAACCTCATGGTGTCGGCTTCAAATGGATTAAAGGATCTTGAGGGTGTCCTATTTGGGACTAAGGGATGACTATTTGACGGCCCTAGATTATCCATGGACAATGAGCTAGTTGTTCTAGAGGAAAGGGTATCGGATTGGGATTCAGAAAGGGTTTCAGCAATATCTGCCAAATTTCCTACCGATTGGGTCCCACTTTCCTGCGTAGGTACTCTCGAAGGTGCCCTGGGCCCTATGGCAGAATCTACAAGACGTCCCGACCGCAAGTGCATAAGGTCAAATTTTTTTGGTTTTTTTTATGTGTTTTTGTTTTGTTTTGTTTTGTTTTTAAATAAAATATATATATATATTTTTTAACCTACCTAATCACTAAATGCAACTAAAATGAGTATGTGTGGCGTAACTATCTATCCTATTTTTTATTATTATTATTTTTAAAATGATTTTTTTAAATGGTTTAATGATGATTTTTTTTTATTTTTTTTAAATTTACACAAAAATTATGAATCCCGCTAACAAAATACTAATTATGCACAAAATTACAAAAATTAAAAAATGCAGGTTACACTAATTATGCAAAAAAAATGAAGAATTACAAAATATGCAAAAAAATAGACTCCTAAAAAACACTTAATTTATAATTTTTTTTAAATATAAATTTTCTTTTGTTTTCTTTTGTTCTTTTCTCCTTTTGTTTTGTTTTGTTTTTTTTTGTTTGTTTGTTTGTTTGTTTTTTTTTTTTTAAACTAATAGATTTGGTGCCTAATTACAAAAAATATGACTTGACTAATTATGCATCAATTACAAAAAAATTAAAAAATACACGCTACTTTAATTATGCAAAAATTTAAATAATGAACAATGGATTCAAAAAAAATAAAAATTGTTTTTTTTTAATTTAATTATTTTTTCTCTTTTTTTTTAATTTTTTACTATTCTTTTTTTTTCTTTCTTTCTTTTTTATTTCTTTTTCTAAATTTAATTATTTTTTTTCTTTTTTCTTTCTTTTTCTTTTTTAATCTCTTTTTCTTTTTTTTTTAAATAAAAAAAATATTTTTTTTTGTTTTTTTAAATTTAAAAATAAAAAAAACATGAAAAATTAATAAAAACAAAAAAAAATTACACCTACCTTATCCTCCACCGTTTGCAGCTCACCACACGCCGGATCCTTCGCTGGCGTGCGTGGGTCGCCTTCACGCTTGCACGACCACGCTCTTGCTCCTTCTTCAATGGCCACCTCTTCTACTGCAGAGCTCACAGTGCTGCCGTCCGCCTACTCCTCTGCTCTTTTGCTGTCGTCTGCAGGCGCACAATGCAGACCGCCTACGCCAACGCCACCTCTCGTCTTCTACTCTGCTCCTACTGCAGGCGCACAATGCTCCCGCCTATGCCAAGCCGCCGTCTCACGCCTCTGCTGTCAGCTCTGCAGGCTACGCCCAAGCTGCTCGCCGTCGTCTCACTCCTTTGCTGTCGGCTGCCTCTGCTGTCGGCTATGCCAACGCCGCCTATCACCTCTGCTCTGCTTTAGTTGCTGCGCTTCAGTCCGCCTACGCTTCAGTCTGCCTACACCAACGTTTCCATCCGCCTACACCAACGTAAAAAAACGATTATATATATATATGTATAATTGTTTTTTTTTTTAAAGCCGTCTGCTGCACGCTTTTTTTCAGCCGCCTTTCCACGATGCAGCGTTTGATGCAGCCCTCACATCACTGCAAATATATATATATATAGATTTATAATTTTCTTTTTTCAGCTGGCCGCCTCCCTGCACATATATATATATATATATATGTATATCTATTTGTCTTTGCTTCTAATGATGGAGATGTCTCCCAACAAAACAACAAAACCATAAAGGAAAAGCCGCCGTCAACACTTCCTATCTAACACTCGCCAACCCCGTCAAAGATGCAAAAACAGAAAGTGCATAAATCTGATTAATGGCGGGATTTCTCTACCGCATTGGGTTTTGATTAATTTTGTTTTTTTTTGCTTCTAATCAAAAAAACGAAAGCACACAAGGCGCCCTTGAGATCACACACTCAATGCCCTTGCAAACCCTACTCTAATCTACCCTAATCCATGATTTTGCAATCAATGGAGCACTTAGTAAGAAGTAATGGTTAACACCCTTCACTAACTTAGGTGTGCGTTCCCCGGCAGCGGCGCCATTGTTTGGGACATCATAGCATAGCGGAGGCTACACTCCAACCCACACACTTGTCAATCCGTGAGTGCAACCCGGTTAGCGCATAGAGGCTATCCCGAATGGGAGAAGAAGAGTTAACCACACACTAATGACTTCTAGTCCTACTCAATCCTTCTCAACACTCAAGCTATCAATCTTACATAATCAAAGCATCAAGATTAGGCTACACTTAAGCACACAAATGCAACTTATGCAAGGAACCTAATATGCAAAGAGCTATCACACAAGCCTCAACTACACATTATTTCAAGCACAAGCTTCATTACAAGCACTCTACGCCTCACAAATCAAAACATCATTAAGAAATCTAGATTAGCAAGTATGTAGACCAAAACCTCATATCATTGAAAATGTAAAGAATAGAGAGTACAAGATTGAAGCATGAATGGAAATGGAGAGCCTTGGGAGAGCACTTGAGAAGGAGCTATGGAGCAAGCTCTCTCTATGAGCCTCTCAACCAAATGACCAAAGAGTACCCTCTAGCTCTCAAATGGGCCACCTTTTATACAAAAATTCTAGAACTCCCAAAATTTCCCATGTGGGATTATTGTCAAGCCCTCTCCCACATTCATCTACAACTTTGAACTCTTTTCAAGAGCCCTAAGTGTCTTTTTTGTTGTATCCTTGTATTGATCTTCATTCGTCATGCAACAAGAGGCAAAGCTCAAATGAGAATCATGGGATTGTCCCATGGCAAAGCTCAAATGAGAGAGAGAGAGAGAGAGAGAAGAGGCAAAGCTCAAATGAGAATCATGGGATTGTCCCTTTTCATATTCCATAAAATGACTTATATACAAGATCTCATAGTTACAATGGCCGGCCGCACATTTACAATTAGGGGCCCAAAACTAGTCTTCCTTGTCTTTCTAGCTCTATGTACAACTATTCATGACCGACATTACTACATAAGTCATTAAGCTTGGTCATCCCATGTCTCTTTTACATTAAGCGCTTTGTGCGGCTACAAAAGATCGATTACAATAAGTGTAGCTGCGCTAAAGGTAATGTTAATCAGAGTGGTTAATATACCCCCCTCCCTAATTCAGGTTTGTCCTTAGAGCTGGCCGGATATATCTGTAGTAGATCGAGTATGTTTGGATGAAGTCACGGCACGAGGTTCGAGTGCTCGATGGAAGACTATGTAGCTGGTCTAGAAATTTGTCTCCATCATGTCTTCAAATGTTTGCAGGTGCGAGGTGGGCATCCACATGATCCACTCATAATAGCCAAAAATCTGCTTGTGTTGGGCCTTTGTTGATGTTGAAGGCCAAACCCTGCGCACCTTCACGGTAACGGTCCCAATTTGGAAATGACTCCAGCAACATGATGATCAAGTGGGAAAATTTGATCGTCGCGATCACGCCGGCTGAGTCTGGGACTTGATCATAGCCGGCGGATGAACTCGTTGAAGCACTTGATCATTGTGTCTTTAGTACATGTCTGCTACGCTGGTCATGCGATCATGGCTGGGTTTGGGACTTGATCATAGAGCGATGGATGAGCTTGTTGAAGCGCTTGATCGTCGCGATCACGGCCGGCTGAGTCTGGGACTTGATCATAGCGGTGGATGAACTCGTTGAAGCACTTGATCATTGTGTCTTTAGTACATGTCTGCTACGCTGGTCATGCGATCATGGCTGGGTTTGGGACTTGATCATAGAGCGATGGATGAGCTTGTTGAAGCGCACTTTCTCGTGATGGAAGTGTGGTGGAGGACCTCCCTGGTGGAGGAGTCCAAGATGTCAGTCATGTGGTGGAAGTGTGGTGGAGGACCTCCCTGGAGGAGTCCAAGATGTCAGTCATGGTGGTGGAAGTGTGGTGGAGGACCTCCCTGGAGGAGTCCAAGATGTCAGTCATGGTGGAGAAAGGGTGTGAGAATGTGAAAGCTTGAGAGAAAAAAATGCAAGAGTTTGGCTACAAGGAGAGCCGAAAGTGAGGAAATGAGGAGTGTGACCCATATTTATACTTTTCCAGAAGGACATGGTTGTGGAATTTGGGATGGTATGGGCATGGCATCTCCAACAAATGGGACATGGCCATGGCTGTGGAATTTGGGATGGTATGGGCATGGCATCTCCAACAAATGGGACATGGCCATGGCATTTGGGATGGTACGGGCATGGCATCTCCAACAAATGGGCATGGTAACTTGAGAGAACGGGCATGGCATCACGATTGAATGGTCGTGGCATCATGAGTGAATGGCTGTGGCATCTCCCTTTTGGATTTGGTACAGGCGTGGCATGGGTTGGAACGGGCATATCGAACTAGCTGAGAAAGGAATGGTTGTGGCCTTGTGAACAATAGTTAGTGTGGCTGTGGGAAATTGGGAACGGTTGTGGTGGCAGATGGGTTGAGGATGGAATGGTTGGAGCACTTTACTTTGTGGGTTGGTACGACTGTGGGCAAATCAGGAATGGTCGTGGAAATTCTAAAATCCATAAGAGTGCGACTGTGGCAAAAGCAGGTGGTGGGTTGGTACAGTGGCACTTCAAAAAAATTAATTTTAAAATTTTTTGGGGCACCTTGAATGAGGTTTTGTACCCGTGGGCTATGCTGCTAGCACCCCATTGTGAGTTTTGTACTGACTGCGGGCCCAATTCACCAAGGTTAGGAGTCGGTTCCAATTTGGTGATGGGGGGTGATATTTCCTTGAGGAATTCAGAGGCTGATGACAAGAGAGTACGTGAAATTGAAGGAGTTGTAGTACTCTGGGGGGTAGCTTTACAATGACAAGTGGAGGAGTTGCCGATGTTGAGGGTATATCATTAGTTAGCTTTGTCGGGCGGGCAGAATGGGAGGTAGAGTGTCATTGTGAAGCTTCTACTTTCCTTTTTCCTGGGCAGTCTTTGTGGTGAAGGCCACCTTGGGTTGAAAGGTAGGTGATTGTAGAGCAACACAGTGTGGAAGTCGGGGTTGGGGAGATTTGGGGATCCAAATACGATGATTGCCCTCGTAGAAGTGTTGGACTTGTAGGAAAGGTTTGGGGATCCACCGGGGGTTTGTTTTTGGGCACGGCTAAGGGCTTGAGGATAGGGGTGTCATAGAGAGCGTTTAGCTGTCCTGTTCCCTATAGACCTGTGGTTGGTGAATTGGTTGTCGACACGCGGGGGACGAGGAGCTATGGGTGCCTGTGGATGAGGGGAAGAGTTGGATCATCAAGGGATCCACAATGTAGATTCGTCGCCCTCAGCCTTGTGCTACAAGAAGCTTTTTGGGTACCCATTGGTGAGATGTCATGCCCAGTGTAGTTTTGTTAGGAATGCTAGTTAGGTTACTTTGGGTTGTTGGGTTAGCAGCTTGTGAGGTGGCGATGTGAGAGTGGGTTGCTGCTACCGAGCGTGGTGGTAGGGAGGGTGTGAGAGGCATTGATGTGGTTGGAATGATGAGTGACCTCTTTTTTAGTGGGATGGATTTGTGGGGGTGTGGTGAGGATAGTAACTTGGTCGGAATGATGGTGGGTGGTGGAGGGGGAACTTCTTGGCATGGGGGAGCAGCGGGTATGGGCTCTTTATCCGTGCCGGAGGCTAGCTATAAGGTCACTATCTGTGCATCCTAGTCGATATGTTACACCTGTTATGTCCCATCCAACCCCTTCCAAACAAGGACTTATTCCTCATGAATGGTTCCTAGAGGCATCACATAGAACTTCCCTTCTAAGGAATGGTTCCTGGAGGCATCACGAATGGTTCCTAGAGGCATCACGAATGGTTCCTGGAGGCATCACATAGAACTTTCCTTCTAAGGAATTATTTTCAATGTGGAATAAAAGTGTGACTGTGCCTAAGCAATGAACATGCTACGATGCCACTATTGTAACTATGGTAGGGGTTTCTTTTAGTGGAGGTTCCCCAAAAGGGAACGCCATGCTTCATGGGACATCAAATTGTAATTAGTCCCTGTGTCTACGAGAGCTAATTTTGAACAAAGCTTGTGGGGGTGGTTATTCCCAACCACAACCGAGCTGGCTTCACCTCCCATTCCTCTTCTTTGAGGTTGATCACTTGGGCCATGTTGACCATGATTTATCTCTGCCGAAGCTTGGCTTGTCTTGCTTTGGCCTCTTGTTGTTGCGAGTAGCTTGTTTTATATCCTCATGGTCCTTTTTGCACTGTGTTTTTATCGTGGATGGCAGTTAAGGTGGCCTCAGTGATGGCAGTTAAGGTGGCCTCGGTGATGAGAGGGCCATAGTAGCGTTTTAGTTTGCTACCGTTGAAATAACTAGCCATTTCAACACCATCAAGTGTCTCAATACGCATAGCACCTTGTGGGGTAATTTCAGTGACCAAGAAGGGTCCTAAGCCTCTAAGCTTGAGCTTCTTCTTGTGTGTCTTTGTGTTGAATAGGAGGACCATGTCTCCTTCGTTCATTTGTTTGCAGCCGCGTCGAACCATTGTTTGTGCCTTAGAGCATCTCAACGATCATACTGTATAATGTTAAAAGGCATGTTTCATCAAGCTTTTCAAGCTCAAAAAGGCAACAGCCTAAGACATTTCTGGTAAGCTTCTCTTGTACGATGATGTGTAAGTTGGGGACCAGGAACTCCATTGGCATGATTGCTTCAATACCATAGGTTAAACTGAAGGGGGTGGCATTGGTTTTGCTGTCTTGTAGGAAGTTCTATAAGCCCAAAGTGCAGTCGGCAACTTTTGTTCCCAATCGTTATGGCTAGCCTCCACAGTTTTGGTCAGAGGCACACAAGATTTTATTCATACTTTCTGCTTGGCTATTTGCTTATGGGTAATAGGGGAGGACTTTCTGTGAAATTGGATTACCTCATTAATGAAATGTGTCCCATTGTCTCGCTAATGAGCTCTAGGGGGTAACCAAAGCATGTAATGATTGATTCGTAAAGGAATTAAGCAGTCGATCGTCGCGTATTAGCTTTGCGGGTTGCCTGAGCTTTTACCCACTTAGTGCAATAGTCCATGATGGTAGCTATTATATATCGAGCTTGAGTGTATTTGGTTGCTGGACTGATGGGTGTAATGAAATCTATGCCGCATTTCTCAAATGGTTGCAAAGACACAATTGGGTTCAAGGGCATGCTGTCCTTGAAGCGGGGAATTACTGCACGTTGGCATTCATCACACTGCTTGACATATTTTGCTACATTCACCATTAGAGTGGGCCACCATAACCCGGCCGCGTGAGAACCTTATGTGCAATGTGACTCCCAGCACATGTAGAGTGAGCCTGTTCAAGAAGGAGGACATACTCGTCTTCTCAGACATAGCGTCGTAGAATTTTATCTTTCCCTTGCCTATAAAGTTGGCCTACAATGAGTTGGTAGGGGGATGCTACTTAATTAGGCAATGAGCATAGTCTTTGTTGAGGAGGGGGTCCATTGGTAAGCCATTGGCTAAGAAGTGTGCTACCTCCTCGCCCCATTTAGGAATCAAGCATAGTTAGAATAGGGCGGCATTTGGTAAATCATCGTCTACTCCCACCGACGGTTTGCCGTTAGGGATCCTTGACATGTGGTTTGCTAGAACATGATGAGAGCCTTTTCTTACCGTGACGGTGAAGTCAAACTTAAAGAAATATAAGCAGCCACTTGGTGATTCTACCTATCATACATGGCTTGTTTACCAGGTACAGAAGAGCTTGTTGGTCTATGAAGAAAGTAAACTTAGTTGTTGCCAATGGTGAAACTTCTTGATGGTGTAGACCATGGCTAATCCTTCTCTCTCAGTCGTGGTGTAGTTCCTCTCACCTTCATTGAGTTGGTGTGGCTGGCAAAGTTGATGGGAAAATCCATCTTGTGTTCTCTCGGTTTGGAGCACACATCCAATAGCAAAAGTTGAGGTGTCGATGTGGACATAGAAGATAATGTCCTAGTTGGGGGAGTTGAGAATTGGAGCGCTAGCCAAGGCTTTTTTGAGCATTGTGTAAGCCTATTGGAATTCCTCAATCCACTCGAAGATGATCAAGAGTCCACAAAGAGGTTGAGCGATATTAGCTTACATAAAAATGAATCGCCGATAGTAGCCACATGCTCCATGAAGCGTTGGGCTCCCTTGAAGTTAGTGGGTGGGGGCACATCAAGGATGAGCTACACTTTGCCATCATCCGCACAGATTCCCCACCTGGAGACAATGTGTCCTAGGATCACTTCATTTAAGTGGGTTCAATGATATGCGATACAACTGGCACATTTCTAACACTTTGCGCCCCCGCAAACAGTCAAGGTGCGCCTTCCATGAGGAGTTGACACAAAGGTCATCCATAAAGATCTCAAGGAATTTTTGAAGATATTCCTTATAAGCTGTGCACATGAGATGTTGGAAGGTATTGGGTGCATTGGTCAGCCCGAAGGGCATGACATGGTATACATATGTGCCCCATTTAGTGGTGAAGGCTGTTTTGTGCTGATCCTTTTGGAATTGATCAATACCTGATTGTATCCAGAGAATCTGTCAAGGAAGCTATAGGCTTCCTTTCTTGCTACTCATTCTAGCATATGTTCTATGAAAGGAAAGGGATAATGATCCCTGATGGTAGCAGCATTGACCTTTTTGAGGTCTACGCACACTTTGACTTTCTTTTTCTTCTTGGGCATTATCACAATGGGTGATACCCATTCCGTATGCTTGATTTCATAGATGAATCTAGCATCAATGAGTTTGTCGCTATCTTCTCGGACCATCTTGGAATATTTTGGGTTCATGCGGATAAGCCCATTGTTTGACCGGCATGGCTATTGGAATGGTGTACTGGACTACTTTTGGAGGCACACCTTTCATGTCCATGTACTTCTAGGTGAAGCAATTCTAGAATTTTGTAATCAGAGTGATGAGCTTAGTCTCTTCCTCTATAGAGAGGTCTTCTCCAATATATACCGGTCTTGGGTCTTCACCTAGGCTTGCCAGATTTATCTCTTTGACCTTGGTTGGTGGACCATCATAAGAGGTCCCTGGTTGTCCACTGTGAGACGTTTGGGCCGAGTCATATTGGAAGAATCTGTCAAACATCTGGAAGGTCTTAAAATGTGTAGCACATGTCTGGTCTCTTTGGCTTTAGCACTTTCTTCTTCTACTAGCCGTTTGGCTTCTTTTTCTGCTAGTGCTAACTTTTTGTTGCATGCTCTACATGATGCTGAGCTGAAAAACTTTTTTGATTCTGGTTTGGAATCAACAGGTTCTGTTGGCTATGGGATGGTCACGTGGACAAGAAGGGAGCTATTGGCGAACTCCTTTTGCCACATTTCGCTGCCACATTTCGCTGAAGTGGTCATGTACTTCCACAGCCCCAACATACTTTAGCCAGTGGTTGTCTGAATCATCTGGGAAGACATCGTTCTGGCCTGAGGAATCCATTAGGCCTGAGTCCTGCGTGGGAGCATGTGTCCCTTGTTGATGGCTCCACTCTAATGGCATGTTCAAGTTCTTGGGTGGCGACATTGGGCAGGTATGCTGAGCTAAGCATATATAGAGATGTAATCTCCTGCCCATATGCCATAGCAAACCTGGTACTAGTGCGTCTAGGCAAAATGTCCAAGGTGGCAAGGATATGCATCCAATTCTTAGAGTCTTTCGGCTCCAAAAGAGGTGCACACTCCTCACTATCCTTTTCATCTTCGAGTGTCTTGTGGCATGTCTGACACAAATGGACTGTAGTAGATCAGGTTGTTGTGACAGAGTCCTCTACAAATGGTTTGCCACTCATTGGGTGTACCTTCCATGTGCGTAGATTGATCTTGAATGTTTGATCCTTTCTCTCTGAATGTAAATGTGGTTGGTGTCCCAGCCATGAAATCACTTTTGATTCTCTTATGAATGGTATGCCAAGGATGCAGTCGAGAAACTAGCCGACATCCAAAGTTCATCACCACAAAGGTGTGACGATAAGTAGTTCCAAGGATCTTAATTTTCAGATCTCTCAGTAGACCAATGGGTCTAAGCCGTGGCTCTATTAGTGAGTTTGACCAACAATGTGGTGTCATCCATGGTAGGCTCTCCCCATTTTTTTTAGCATTTTTTTGTAACAATGCTCACTTTTGCTCCCCCATCCAAGATCGATGTGACTTGGAGGCATCAAGGGTTATCGACAAAGCTGCATTGAGTTCGTCCGCCTCTTCAAAGTATTGTCCAAGCTTATTTACTTGAACCATGGGGGTGCCAATTATCTCATGGGGTATAATAAGTTCTTCTTCCTTGGATTCATTAGAGATGTTAGGCGTCATAGATTCATGTATGCCTACCCCAAGGCATCCCTCCATCCAATCCTTCAGATCTTTCCATAAACATGGGCAACCTTGAAGCAAGGTGCCGATATAGGGATTTGGATTTGAGAAGAAAGGAAGGAAGAGAGACTAGCAATGTCTCGAGGAGCAGAGGATGTCTTGTGATTGAGGAAGGTTGGTTTGGCTTAATCTTAAGCTCTTTTGAGTGTATGGGATGTGAATAGGGATTTCTATACTCGTTCTCCTAAGATGGTCGTCCCTGATATTTCTAAGATATTTGGCCACCCTGTTTCCCTATTGGGGGTACCTACTATAGTGGGAATTATCGCTTTTATTAGCCTTTGCGGGGTGGCTGGTTTGGGAGATTTCTAGGATATACCTGAGCTTCTTCATTAGGTCTCAGGTTTGAGACCGATGGGCACAGCTCAAGGTAGGCGGTAGAAGTCTCATCTACTATTTGCACTTGGCAATCTCAGACCAACTCTTGGGATGCCAAAAGTCTCTCCTTTTCCTCTATGGGGTTCGGATATTCTGCATGCTTTTTTGGGAGTTGGTGAGCATCAATAGGTTCTCTGGTTTGAGCAGTAGAGCATAGAAAATCTTCCTCTTCAAATGAAGAAGTTGATGCACAAGTTGTCATGTCGTCTTCTGAAAAACTTCTAATAACCACTCGACTCTCACCTTTGCCGATCTTTGTGGTTTTCTTTCTTGAGATCCTAGTCGCGCGTGCAACGGCACTTGCTTGGCCCTGGTCTTGTGAGGTTGATGCCTCTGCTGTAGTATGGGCTGTGGCCCTCTGCATGTTTTGCAGTCTAGTTACAACATTAAGAGGGATTGCACGAAAATGAAGTTGTCTCTAACACTTAGCAGATTAAGGTTGGTGTTGGGATTAGCTTCGTGAGCCTTTCCTATTATTCCTGGTCTTAGCGGACAATCTTTATACATATGGTCAATACCACACCCAACACACAATGGAGTCAAGGTAGGAGCACCCACATAGGTACTCACTATCCCTTTCTTGTCAGGAACACTCAGCCACCCGGTGAGGTCCTGCGCAATTATAGCAGTGTATAGGTGGTCGTTTTGCTATCCTATTCATATCTCTAGCCCACGGCATTGGGACTACTAAGTACACTGGGTATATTTGGTCTCCCTCCATAACATAGTGACTTAGAATTTGAGAGGGCGGGCTTGCTGGCTCTAGGGTTTCATAGGTAGGAGCTTCAAAATTTCCTCCTCATCCCCTTCTTTAAAGATTTCTATTAGGGTTAGCTGATGAACTAGTGTAACTCTTCGCAATGGGGGTTGAGGTGGAGGAATCGGGGGTGGTAAGGGCATTTTAAGTACCCTGAGGATTCCCTTTTGGGATACTTCTTGGCTTGGTTGAGGTGCATTATGGAGCGCTGGTCTGGCAAAGCTAGCGGTTGTCTCAAGTTGGCAGGTAAGGCCTGAGGTAGAGTATGGGCTAGAGCAGCTCTCTGATGATAACAATTTGTAACTTCATGATTGTCCCATTTCTAGAAATATGTGCAATAGAGGTTAGGACGGGGTCTTAGATGTGGACACTCCATGCCGGTACGGTTAGTAAATGACAGATCGGGCACCATACAAGCTCCCTCTTTGGATAGAGATGGGGTTGGCCAACCCGATCTCGACCTTGGCCAATTATCCATTGTTGGGTCATTTGCTACATTAATGCCACGGCCAACTGCTCGACTTGTTGTCTAGACATGGACTCTTTGCTTTTTCCATCAGACTTTGTGCTGGTGGTCTTGAAGGAGGCTTTTGATGTGCCCTCATGACGTTCTCGGGATTGTGTTCCCTTGAAATTGTCCTCAAAATCCATAGCACACTTGCAACATTGCTCAAAGGAGGTATGGCCCAAGGCATACAATGAATTGTGTAAGGGCACGTCATCAAGAGCCTCTAGAAATATGTCTCTGGCACTGTAGTGTGAGTGGAGATATCTAACTCTATTGATGTAGTCTCGGATGGTTTCTCCTTCCTTCCATCTTACGTTATGCAGCTACTCCACTAGACTCCATTTGGTGCCTTGGCAAGAATATCCTACCTTGAAGGCCTTTTTAAAGGCTTCAAATGTGGCCTTGTCCTTAGCTTTCAAGGACCTGAACCATTGGCCTACTTTACCATCTAGGGTGAGGCCAAAGGCACTCACCTTAACCTGATCTTCTACATGGCCAAAGGCTTTGCAAATTTGATTAAACATCTCCAAATGTGGAATGGGATCTCCAGTTTCATCAAACTCAGTGATAAATTTGTGGGTTTGTTCTGCTCTAATCTTGGTGTAGGTGCAGGTTGTATTGGTGCTGGGGACGTGATGCCCGCAACCACCCCCTCCCTATTTCCATGGCTAATCTCAACATTTCTGGTGTCAGCCCTGCCATGGAGCGGGTGTAGGTTGAGGAAAGGTTGGTGGAGGAGAGCAGGGCCAGGAGGATAGTATACCATTGGAGACCCTTGTTTAATAAGTGGACTAGATTGTGCCCCTTGTGGTCCATGTGGTACCTAGGGTATGCTCCCTATGGTGGGTGTACTGCTGATATACAAGCGGAGTGGCCTCATGTGAAGGGCCTGGGTAGACCCTTTCTCTTTGGTACGATGTTTCTCATCCTTGGGATGATGGACTTGGCCCTAGGTTTTGTACAGGTCTTTGGGCATTGTAAGAATTAGCCACAGGCTGGTGGTTGGGTCTGTTGGCTTTCACTTTGCCCTACTTCCGCTCTAGGATCTAAAGACGGTGTAGGCTCACTTTCTTGTGGTTGGTCCATACCTCTCACCTTGGGTTTTCGTTCTTCTGACTATGTATTTCCCAAGATAAAATGGCAGAGCCTCAAAGCAAGGCTTCTTTGTGAATGTGTGGGAGAGGTAGGAGCTTTTTCTTGGATAGATGGTCTATCCATGCACTCAAGTTTAGGCTCTCCTGTCTCGAGGTCAGCAGTTCCTCATCCCATACTGGGGTGGTCTTCGCTTTCACTAGTGCTATTAAAGATAATCACCGTTTGACTCCATGCGGTATTGACCAATGGGTCTGACCTTATAAGCAAGGGAGCTTTAGGAGCGTTTACTTCGTCAAAAAGAGAGTTGTTTTGCACCAATTTACCCAAGCATAGGTGCATGGAAATGTGGAATTACTGTGTAGAATTGCCTTGTGAAATGTGGAATTACTGTGTAGAATCGCCTTGTGAAATGTGGAATTATTGTGTAGAATCCCCTTGTGAAAAGCCTATTTTTTTGGGAAATGGTACGAGCGTATGCTTTGGAATGGTATTGGCGTACACTTTCAAAAGCTGAAGGGAACGGACGTATGCTTCTCAAGGGGCAGATGGCATGGACGTTCGCTTTTTCTAAAGGACACGAGTGGGGATTCACAGAGGAATGGGCGTGCGCTTTGAAATGGAGAAGGTACGGGTGTGGTAGTTATTGGAACGGGCATACCAAGTTGGGACCAAGAAGGAATGAGCATGGCAAGATTGCCGCAGGCATTGTACGCTTTATGCAAAGCAATTGACGGGTGTTCGTTTTCTCAATCAAGTGCAAAAGAGAATGCCATGGGCATGGCAAAACTGACACGACTATGGCAAACATAATGAGTGCTCTTAATGGGCATACCCTTTAGGAAGAAACAACTGTGGCAAATCTGGCAAATCTAGAACGGCCGTGACATTATCAAATTCATAGATTTTTAAGATTTGTCTAGGGATTTCAGAAAATTTTAAGGTTGTAGGTCTGACAACCACCCACTATTCCTTGACGAATTCAGTTGTACCAACTTGATAGAATGCACTTTATGCCCAATTTAATGCAATTATTCCAATTTTAATGCAACTGCCACATTCAGGGCTAAAGATCTTGGTAGATTTGGCCAGTTGAGAAGGGAACGGGCGTGGCAGATGTGCCACAGCTGTGGCTTGTAAAGCGAATTCGCTTCTCAAAATAGCCAACATGATGCAATTTTTGCCTAGTTTTCCCTCAGATTCCTACTAATTCCGATATCTTCCTACCAATTTTTGTGTTTTTTATTCCAATAGAGTGCTAGAGCTAGTCTCAAGCTATCTATTGGTGCCTACAATGCATAATGAAAACCAACTAATTAAGATTAATTTGTAGATTAAAATAAAGTTCAAACTTGATAAAAAAGAAATAAAAAATAAGAGAATTGCATGAATGTCAAGGGCAAGGTTGAGCACTTGCTTGCTTCTCCCGTGCTGCTCGGTGAATATCTCAATACTTTAATGCTCGATTAACCTTCAATGCTCCATGTAATCACCATAAAAAAACAAAATCAAGCAACCAACCAGTGGATCTGCACTCTAACAGGGCTAAACAAGGACACTAGAAAATGAACAAAGTGGAGCACCCTAAGCTAAATGCATTCCCTGTCCACCAGCGGCGCCAAAGATGTTAAGCCTAACATACTACCTTGCACTCAAAGAGGGAGAGAGAAGAGAAGAGAGACACATGCAAGGGTCGAGTTCGGAGTGTTGCACTTATCCAACCCTAATGAGGGTTAACTCCTCGATGTGAAGCCACTAGGGGCTTACTCCACCTCTTCTTGTGTCACCCGAGAAGATATTCAATGGCTAGGTAGAAAGCAAGAAGGAGGGAGCTATGGAAAGCTCAACCTTCACTTCATGCCACATGCATGCAAAAGGGACTTGTTAGATATCAAAGAGAGGGGAGAGAAGGAGAGGGGTTAGAGCATCACCATCCCTACAAGCACACACCAACAATCAAGCATGCAAGCAAGCAAAAACAAGCTAGTATACATCCACAAGCTCAAATGAGATAGAGAGAAGAGTCAAAGCTCAAATGACACTAATGGGATTGTCCCTTTTTATATTCCATAAAATGACTTATATACAAAAGCTTATAGTTACAATGGTTGGCCACCCATTTACAATTGGGGGCCCAAAACTAGTCTTCTTAGTCTTTCTAGCTCTATGTACAACTATTCCTCATCATGATCGGCATTACACAAGCCGTAAGCTCAGTCATCCCATGTCCCTTTTACATTAAGCTCTTTGCGCGGTTACAAAAGATAGATTGCAATAAGTGTAGCCACACTATTAGATCTCCATAGCGCTGCTGTACAGGTGCTACTACTTTTACAGGAGGGGATGGCCTCTGGCTCACCACCCAGCCGTAGAGGAAGAATGAGGATTGCCCCTCATCCCCCAGGCTATATAGTGTGTGGCCTGCCGTCCACACTAGCCTGGCCGCCCATGACTCCGAATGGGCATCCTCTCCCACTGAACCCCAGATGGCCACGTCTTCGGCGCTCCGGTCGAGGCGTTGATGCTAAAGCCATGTCTGGCCATCTGGTCTACTGTCGGTCTTCACAGGTGTTACAGCCAACGTGACATTACTCCCCCCTTAAGAAGAGTTTTCATCCTCGAAAACAAACTAGGGAAACCTCTTGAAAATTGCATTACGGCGTTCCCAAGTAGCTGCCTCCTCATCCCTATCTGTCCATTTAACACAAGTACCTCCTGGTACACTTTATGTTGGATTTGTTTGTCACCACGGTACCCTAGAATCTTTTTAGATTCATCTGGTATCTTTGGTGGCTCTATCAAGTCCACCAAAATCTCTGGAGAAACTTCGTTCTCTCTAACCCGTGAACTGATTTCTTCAGTTTACTGACATGGAAGATAGGATGGACTTGAGAACTCTCCGGTAACTCAAGTTTATATGCTACGTCCCCAATCTTCTTAAGGATTTTAAAAGGACCACAATATCTTGGAGAAAGATTATCACACTTTCCCGTTTTCATGGTTTCTGACTGCACAAGAACCTTGAGGAATACAAAGTGACCTTCTGCAAAGGTCACCTTTCTACGTCCTTTATCTGCATAAGTTTTAGTGTGATTCTGAGCGCTATGAATGCTCTCACGTGCGGCTCTAAGCATATCATTCATATCTTCAAGGAAATCCTTGACAGATTGAATCTTCTCCTTTTTTAGACCTACAGCCATCGGAGATCTTGGCTAGAATCCATACATTAACATGAATGGTGTAAATCCACTCGCTGAGTATTCAGAGCTGTTATAGGCAAACTCCAATAAGGGCAAGTACTCTTCCCAATTAGATTGCTTCTTACTAACATAAGAACGCAACGTATCCTCTAGAATTTGGTTAACTCTTTTAGTTTGATCATCAGACTCCGTATGATCTGCCGTACTCATACTCAGAGTAGTATCCAACTTTTTGAAGACTTCCCTCCAAAAATGACTGTTGAACTTTCTATCTCTATTCGACACTATATCTGTGGGCAAGCCATATAGCTTGTAGAGATGTTCAATAAAGAGTTTTGCCAACTCTGGCATTTTAACAGTTTTCTTCGTGGTGGCGATAAACTTTGCCATTTTAGTTAACCTGTCCACTACCACCCACACCGAGTCATTCCCTTGACTCGTCGTCTTGGGTAAACCGGTAATGAAATCCATGGAAATGCTTTCCCATTTCCCCTGAGGAATCTCCAGTGGATGGAGTAGTCCTCCAACCTTAAGATGTTCGTGTTTATTGACCTAGCACTTATTGCATTTCAGCACATAAGTTTAGACGTCCTTAAACAAACTAGGCCAATAAAACTGTCTTTTTGCTAGTGCATAGGTCTTATGAGTCCTGGGATGACCCGCACTTGGACTATCATGACTTTCTTTAAGAATTTGGGCCTGAAAGTCACCAATAGTTGGTACACATACTCTACCCTTGTAGAGTAAGTACCCATTGTCAATGGAGTAATTAGCATATTTCTCCCCCCGATGAAGTTTATCATCCCCCTTTGAAGCCATGGCAATCAAAGGTGATGAAGGGCCTACGTCAGATCTCTCTAGCTCCAAACTATACCCAGAAGACACGGCTAGTATCTCTGGACTAACTTTTGTTTCCCTTCCCGCTGTTGCACCTTCGGCCAGTCTCTTCGGATTAGCAATCCGTGCCAACGAGGGAGGTGGTCACGTCTGTGAAGAAGTGCGTACGTGCGTACAGCGCGCTCATTCTTGAAGACTGTGAAACTAAGTTTATTAATCTGTGGCATGCGACTAAGTGCATCTGCCACCACGTTATACTCACCTTTCTGGTAATGTATCTAAAGGTCAAACTCCTGTAGAATCTTCATCCACCGAGCTTTTCTACCCCTTAGTTCACTTTGACTTGAAAGCCATTTGATACTTTCATGGTCCGTCCAGACCTCAAAAGGAGCACCATATAAATAGTGTCTCCACTTTTTCAGTGCATGAACTATCGCTAGTAACTCTCGCTCGTAAAGCGGAGTAGTTACACTGTGCATGATCTAACTTTTTACTCTCAAATGCAATTGGGCATCCCCTTTGCATAAGTACGGCCCCAATGGCCTCATCAAGCGTCTGTTTCTAAGACAAACAGCTCATTTGGATCGACAATAGTTAAAACAGGTGCAGCTGCTATGGCCACCTTGAGCTTATCAAAGCTCTTCTATTGGGCTTCCCCCCAACTAATGTTTTTAGTTTTTGACCTTAATTGGACAGTCAACGGGACTGCGATCTTCACATAGTTCTTCACATACTGTCGGTAGAACCCTGACATGCCAAGAAAAATTTACAGTTCCTTGAGATTCTTCGGTGCTGGCCATTTAAGAATAGCCTCTACTTTTTCTGGCTCCATTCGCGTACCATTGACGGATATAATATGGCCAAGGTAGTGAATCTCTGTTTCAAAAAATTCACATTTGCACTTCTTTGCAAATAGTTTGTGCTCTCGCAACAACTCGAACACTAGACGCAAATGCTCTATGTGTTCTTTTTGTGTTTTACTGTCACAAGAATATCACGAAACCGGTCCTAAATATTGTCTTCGCAACATCTTCTGCTTTAATTCTAACCTAATGATACCCTGATCTCAGGTCCACTTTTGTAAAGTATCTCGATCCATAGAGTTGATCAAACAACTCATCCATGCATGGCATCGGATACTTATTCTTAATCGTTATCTGATTAAGAGCCCTATAGTCTATACACATCCGCATAGATCCGTTTATGCACATCCACATAGATCCGTCTATGCACATCTTTACCCCAGAAGAATAGATATGCACATCCGCATAGATCCGTCTTTCTTCTTTACCAGAAGAATAGGCGATGCCCATGGACTTGAACTAGGCCGAATAAAGCCTTTGTTCAAATATTTCGTCAATTGTTTTTCCACCTCCTGTGCCTCGGAGTGGCTTAATCTATAAGCAGGTTTGCTCTTATAGGTTTTGAGCTTTGCATAACTTTGATGCCATGGTCTACTTCTCTAGATGGTGGTAAGCCATCTGGCAAATCATCAGGAAAAACATCCTGAAATTCCTCTGATAAATTCATTAAAGTATCTATGCACTTTTTCTTTAATCTCTTTCGCCTTGGATTTTTTCTTGTTTGAATCGCATGCATGCCAAACATGGTTTTCAAACAGTGGGTCTCGTCCAAGGCTATTTTGTTTTCCTTGTTTGTCTACGCAAACATCATCTACAGTTTCATCTATGGAAACAGAATTTAAAAGAGGGTAACAAGCATATACCTCTACTCTGGCCTCTGCTCTGCGGACCGCTGTGCATAGCTCCATGGAGGAAATAAGTGGTGTGGCGGGGACAGTATGATCGCGTTGCAGGGTAATGACTCTACCTCCATGCTCAAAACATAGTATATTATGTAGGTAACTCCGAGCTAGACTAGGATCCAAGCCATATAGCCACTCCCTGCCTAGATATACGTCTGCTCTGGCTAAGTGCATGACCTGAAAGTCAAGCGGAGCCTCGTAGTTCTACATAGATAATGGGACCCCCAATACTACGGTATTCCATACCGTTTTTTCATACCCGTTGGCTAGGCCAACAGTATACTCATGATCGCTCTGGGTCTAAGTCAACCTCAACTTCTTGACTAACAAGTAGTTCAAGAAGTTGTGGTGGCTAGCTCCATCATCGATAAAAACTGTGACTCTACGGCCACCTATGGTGCCATACATGCACACCATGTCATGCGGACCTACAGTAGGCTGCCACATCGCTGGTGTCACCGAATAAGCGTGATGCTCATCACAATGACACACTGTCACCTCTCTGAACTCTGCAGAACTGAGAGGGAGTCTCTGCACTGTATGCAACTGCCTAGAGGATTTACCATCTCTTTTGGGCTCGTTGGCCGCTTGTGCTGGCTTTAAGCTTTGGACACTCAGCCTTCGTGTGCCCTACATCGTTGCAATTAAAGCAGCGATTTTTCTTTTGCACTTTAATATACTGCTCTTTCTTTTGGACGTTGTCTCTTTTCTTCCTGGATGATCGCGGTTTTTTAGACCAATGACCACCCTGTCCTCCCTGGTCCATTCTATCCCCCTGCTTATTCACTGTGCGGAACCCTTTTCTTTTAAGGCCTGACCTCCTCTTCTCACTACCCTCGGCCCTGCTCGATGAACCACCACGTGCACTACGGCGCTTGATGTCATCAAATATCTGTGCATACTTAATTGCCTTTGCTAAGTCTTTAGGCTTTAAAGGGCTCTACGTACTCAAGGTAATCATCTTTGAGGCCTCTTTTAGAGCCTCGCAATGTGTCTGGAATGCATCAATCTCCTTTAGCTTGAGTACTATCTCCCTATAGTCTAAGATGTACTGAGTCAGGGATTTGTTCTCCATCGAGCACGTCCCATAACTCCCAGCTTCTCTCTGCCTCATTAACAGGCAAAAACTCTTTTCGAAACATCGTTTCAAACTCCGTCCAAGTGGCACGATGAGTTGTCAAACTCATCCACCCCTTGTACGCTTTGCCGGTTAATGAGAGGCTAGCCTCTATACGGGCTACACCCGACTAGGTTGTTGTCGCAGTGCATGCAAGTCTGACCACTTCGCTAGAAACATGTTGACCGAGTCCTTGTTTCTCTCCTTCTCCTCGCTACCAAAACTAGGCGGCTTCAAGTCTTTCAATAACGAGCGACGAAGCTATCTCTACAGACGGCCCTACAGGCGTATCGGCTTGTACTCACTGGTGAGGTTATGTTTGCCCATGCCGCAGGAGCTCGTCTACCACGAGGAGTTGGAGTACTAGCCGAGGCGGCTATCAGTGTGTCTAACTGTGTGGAGATGCTCTGTAGCATCATGACTAAGTCAGCCTCTGGACTTTATTCATATTGTTCAGTTTTGTATTAAGATATTTAAAAAGTCCACTAGAGAGCTCCGTCTCTGTCAGGACGTCGGTAGGGTCCAATAGGTCACAATCGTCATCGTCATATTCCAAGAGGTCCTCCTTGATCCCCTCGGCGACGTCAGTGTTCATGTCATCTGGCTCATCGGCCCAAAAAGGGGTCATGTGCTACTGCGACGGTCGGTGTGCGGGCTCGCTGGGTCCTATATGCGGGGACAGTCCCTTGCTGCTGTAAATTTTTCCCCCGTGGAAACCTGTGCCTGAACCACCCTGGTGTTGGACCGCCTGGGGGGGCTGATCGCCGCCGGCGCTAGCCTGGCTGGTCGCCTGTGGACTGGCCTACCGGCAGCACCAAAGCAGGCGCTGCAGCACCAGGCAGGCCGCTGGCTGCGGCCAGGCAGGCCGCCCGTCAGGGTAGGCCGCCCTTGGGCAGGCCACCTGCATAGCACGGCTGGCTGTCTTCCCCCCTTACAAGATTTCCAGACACACAGTGTGATACTACACAGTTGACCTCTTCTCCCACAGAGAATTAAACACAAAATTGACAAGCTCCAAAGCAAAAAACACAGAAATTGCTTACCCCTGCAACAATGGAGAGCTTGGGTGTGTGCAAGGGGGAGAGAGAGAGAGAGAGCAAAAGGAGAATAGAGAGAAAATAGAAACCCTTCCTTCCAGCTATGGCCAACTTCTTCTGTGTACACGAGTTCTTGCTGTAGAAGATGATGAAGACCTTTGGGATAAGGTTATCCCCCCAATTTTGATCGAGGGCCAATCATTAACGGCTGGGCCCGCTTCGCACACCACTCGCGATCCCGACGCCAAGCTCTAATACCAATGTTAGATCTCCATAGCGCTGCTATACGGGTGCTACTACAGGAGGGGACGGCCTCTGGCTCACCACCCAGCCGCAGAGGAAGAATGAGGATTGCCCCTCATCCCCCAGGCTATATAGTGTGTGGCCTGCCGCCGTCCACACTAGCTTGTTAACCGCCCATGACTCTGCATGGGCATCCTCTACCACCACTGAACCCCGGATGGCCACGTCCTCGCACTTCGACCTAGGCGTTGATGCTAAAGCCTCGTCTGGCTATCCGTCGGTCTGTTGAGTCGATCACAGGCATTACAGCCTACGTGACACACACTAAAGATAATGTTAACCAGAGTGGTTAACAGTGCATTGCATTTTTGCAAGCTCTTTGAGGTCTTCTTCTTTGGGACCTTTGGTTCTGAAAAGTTCATTAGCTTTTTTAGGGGCTAATGTAGCCTTTGGGATTGTGCCACTGGATCTTAGGCTATTGTCTTCAAGGTCAAAGCTTGTGCTTTCTACTTATTTTGTTGCCTTGGATCTTTCCTTATCTGGAGCCTTGTGATGACATTAAGGGAGATTGTATGAATAAGTCCACCTTGTACACAATTAACAAGTTAAGGATCGTTGAAGTGGCTGATGATTCGGCCACTGGGGTGATTGTCACTCTATTGGAATAATCCTTGAAAGCATGTTCAAATCCACACTTGTAACATGTGCCTCCATATGGAATGACTGGGGTTTGGCATTGGATTTGGGGATGGAGTTGGGACACTAGGTGCAATGGTTCTATTAGGGGAAAATTGCCATTTTTTTGTGAGATATAAACCTCAAGGTAGCAAGCTAGGGTTTTTCAAGGAGTCCAATTATATATATATATATAAACAAAAACTCATACTCTCACAAGAATATTAATCCAATAAATAGGGGTATCAAGATGTTACAAGAGTATAGTGTAGGGTGTTCCAAGAGGAGCATAGCTTCATTACATATGAGGGGACACCACATGTATAGGAAAAAAAAGATGTCCTTTGATGATAAATATAATTCAATGGACGAATCGAAGTTGCGGGGGAATTATGTGAGTTTAATGTTATTTTTTTCTTTTTTTTGTGGTTTAAAATAAGCATTAATGGAAATTTTTACCAAAATACCACATATTTTACTATGGATATTTTTGGTAGAATGAATTCCTTGAATTTCTACAAATTTTAGGAATTTTTTTTAATTTTTTAGAAATGTTTTGAGCATTTTATGGTTTAAAATATATTTTAATGCATTTTTACAGGTTTTCTGCGGATATTCTTTCGATTTTCTGCCAAATTTCTGCTAAAATGCAGAGTGGGGTAGTCAATTGATGCATGGAATGCTCTCTCGTGTGCGTGGGATCCTCTTCGCCTCTCAATTCTAAAATTTCTTTCTATTTTTCTCCCGTCCACGTGAACGCCTCTTAATAGGCACAAGTTGATTAATTTTTAATCATAGTTATGATTAAAAATTATAATTATATTTTAATTTTCTGCCAAATTTTTGCTAAAATGCAGAGTGGGGTATCTTTTAATTATGATTAATCAAATGTTAACCTCTCTGTTTACAAAGAAAGAGGGAGTGGAGAAGATTGGAGAAGGTGATGAATGGAAGAGAGGAGAGAGGAGAGGGCTCCTCCCTCTCCATCTCTCTCACATCGCAACACGAGGGGGGGGGGCACTAGTGTGCACTGGGCGAAAATCGCCACCCCCCCAAAAAACTCATTTTTTTAATAAGCTTAAAGCTTAAGCTAAAAAGGCTTTTATTAAAGCTTTTTAATATTAAAAAAATGAGTTTTTTTAATTTAAAAAAAAAGCTTTTGGAAAATTTTCAAAAAGCTTGGAAAAAAGCTAGAAAAAAAGAGAAAATATGAATTTTGAGAAAAAAAATTCTCTGAAAATTTTTGAAATTATTTTCTTAAAACCCTTTAGCTTTTTGCATTCCCATGAAACCTTTTAGCTTTTCTGAATTCTGGAAAATCTTTTGATCTTTCGGATTCCGGAAACTTTTGACCTTTCACATTCTAATTTTTTTTATCTTTTAATTTTCCCGAAACTGTTAGCTTTTCGTATTCCGGGAAAACCATTGGGATTCCGAAATTTTTAACCGTTCGTATTCTTATGCGTTTGGGATAAATTAAAATTTTTAAAAAATTAGTGAAAAATTAGACAAATGTTATTTTAAATTTCTAGAAAATGTGGGGTTGGTGTTTGGCATGTGGTGTGTCCATTTGGGCAACCGTGACCATTCAAATTTCTTTTAAAATATATTTTTTGACCCAAAAATTTAGAAAATCCATTAAAATTATAAATTTTCATTGGATTTGAGAATTGTCGGGCGGAATTGAAAATTTCATGAACGATGGGATTCTCAGAAAAAATTAGGAAATTTCTAGAAATTATTTTTAAAAAACCTAGAAATTGATATTTTTAAAATATCAATGGTATTTTGGTAAATCTAAATTGCTAATTTTTTTTGGAAAAATATAGGTTTGGAATTCCATAAGATAGGTTTAGTGGAATTCAAAATTATTGTATTTTGAGGCCCTATTAAATTAGAAAAAATTATGAAAAAATCATGATAATTTTTTTTCTCGAGAATTTAATATTTTCGAGAGTTATTTAATATTGAAGTACGTTTTTTTGTGTTGACATTAGATAGATGCGAGTTATTTGCATATTATTAATATGATTAAATATCGTATTAATAGTTATTTTTGTTTGGATTAATTCTAAACAATGTTTTCATGATTTTTGAAACCATTGTTTAGCCATTCTTTTTGGACATGTTTCTTACTTTCTTCAATGATGGCTAGAATTTGTGTTCAAAGTGTGTCTCACCTTTGACACTTTTCCATGATAATTTAGTTTGCACTTGTTTAAGTGTGGTCTATGCTTAATTTTTTAAGCCTAAGACAAATTCTATCATGGGTTAGTTGATCTGTTTGTTTTGGTGGATTTTATTAGATGTTTTCTAAATTTTATATGGACTCATCAGGTTTTGCTCCTAGATCACTTATGTCTAGGGGTTTTTTAATGAGTGCTACACACATGTGTTTCACTTGCTTACGTTGGAGTTTTATTTGAACGACACTACATTCATATACTCCGGATTGATGAGTTGGACATCAATTTTAATGCTTCTTTTAGTATGATTAATGGCCATTAGATGGCATGCATTCTTTTGGATAATATCATGTGCTTTGAAGGTAGCATTTGCCTTCCTTTTTTGCACTTAATTTTGGAGTAAATTGCTTGTACTTTTGTACATATTCCAACTTGGATACCTAGTTGCTTATGTATCTAGGTGAGTTATTTTTCTATCCTAGCTTTTTTGTGTTTATTGGGTAGTTATCATTAGAAAGGCGCCAATAATTCAAATTCTTTTCTAATGATGTACTCGAAAAGAGTTATTCCTTGATGTGGTCTCAGGTATATAGAGATAGGTTTTAGTATGTGTGAAAGTATGGGATAAGGCCATCTTATTCCTTTTATACAGGATTTTATTCATATTTCCTAGACGGCATACTAGGGAGTTTCAAATTAATAAGGTATGTATGGGTGGTATCATGGTGGTATGGTACGCTAGCGATCCCTCACATATATTATCTTATGGAATAATTTGGGCTTAGGATTGTTGCTTTGCTTACATCACTTAGCATGTTGACCTCAACATTCAAAGACAATCTCATTTTCTAAATTCATTTAAAGTTATTATGTGGGCATTCTCTAGATAAACTTCTTTTATCTATAGCCTGCATGTATTGATGAGAATAATCTCATCGACATTTTCACTTCTTGAAATCTCTTTCTTTAGAGTTCAACAAGTTTATCTTGTTGTGTTCGGATTAAGGAAATTTGGAATTTTCCTTTGTTGGCATTTCTTTCTCTAGTTCTGTACTTTAGGTGATTTCTATAGTCCACCTGATGGTTTACAGATGTACATATGTGACTCATCGAGACGTTGATGACTCTCTATGTTGATATGGGTAGCTCAGGATGCCGATAATTCTATGTGCAGATGTGGGTACATCGGGCTGCCGATGGATACCTGGTTCCCGCTGTTATAATGACATGTTTTTCTACTTTATTCCGAATGGTTTACAATGAGGAAATTACTTTGAGTATGAATTCCTATGATCATCCGCAGTAGTCTGATGGGCAAACAGAGCGTATGAATCAGATTATAGAGGATATGCTTCGTGCATATGTCTCTGGAAAAGCATCAAATTGGGAAAAATATATTCCAATGATGGAATTTACCTATAACAATTTTAAATATACGGCTATTGGTTTTAGTCCGTTCATGCTTATGTATGGGTATCAACCCAGGGCACTTATTGATGTCGCTCTTAAGGACATCGAGCTTGATGCATCGAGGAATTTCTTGCGTGATATACATGAAATGCTGACCGAAGCTCGAGATTCTATCAGGAGTGCTCAGGATAGGGCACGGTTCTATGCTGATAGAGGATGGTCAACTTGGTCTTTTGAACCAGGAGCGTTGGTTTATTTTAATGTTCCTAAAGATTTTCAGACTTTGTCAATAGGAAAATGCTCGAATTTATCTCCTAGATATTGTGGTCCATTTCGATTTATACATCAGATTAGCACGGTTGTGTATGAACTAGAACTACCTCCAATTGTTAAAGTTCATCCAATCTTTCATATCAAGAGATTGAAAGGGAAACTGGGAGGTGAGGATAACACAGTTAAAAGCAGTCAATTGAACATTAAATTGAAAGAATTGGGTGAAATAGGCCACAAAATTGATTTCCTAGCATAGTGTTTATTCCAATTTCGGCTCCGTACTACGTAAAGAAATCGAGATTAAAACAGAAATTAGGTGAGGATTTAGCGCACATAGAAATTTATGTGTTTTTTGCATTTTCTATGTTTTTGCATTAGTGTAATTAATGCGAGTCAATTACGCTTAATCCTCTCCCTAATTTGGGACATCTTAATTGATTAGTTGCACTTAATGCATGCACGCTTTTAGGCCACTAGCCAAAAAAAAATTAAAAGTCTATTTTGGATAGTTGGACGTATTTAATGCATATAGGCCCCAAGTTAAAGATTATAAGAAAATTCCTTTTTGGTAAAACTAAAAACTATAATAGCAAATAGTAAACCAAAAACATAAAAAGTAAAAAATAAAAATAAAAAAGCAAAAAGTAAAAAAACCAAAATTGAGATGCTTAGCTAGAAGGAAACAGAATCGTGAACTCGCATAGAAGAAACGAGAAGCTAAGGCTACAGCTAAAGCAGCTGATGAAGGAAAGGAAAATGAGCCTGATTTGTGTCTAAAACTTGAGCATTACAAGTCATACACCATAAGGGAATGTAAGTTAGTGTTTGATAATGCCAAACGTAACCCCATAAGTGAAAGTGGAGGAGTCTATGTGATGGGCGTGCAGAGGTCAAGAAAATAGACTCAAGTGGCTGAACCAGGAGAAGATCCTAAGCCTATCTACATAGCCAAGGACTTACATAAGGTTAAGGAGGTTGAACTTATAGCTCTCCTCAAGGACTATAGGGATTGCTTTGCATGGACATACCATGATATGAAGGGATTTCCTGCAAAGGTGGTACAACACCCATCCCCATGGTACCTGAAGCTAAACCAGTCCAATAACAACCCTATCCAATAAATCCCAAATATGCAAGAATTGTTAAGGAAGAGATCGATAAACTCATTGGAGTGTAGATTCATCTATGAGATTGAACACTCAAAATGGGTCTCACCCATTGTGGTTGTGCCCAAGAAGAATGGAAAGCTTAGAGTGTGTGTGTTGATCTCAAGAAAGTGAATACTGCCATGCATAGGATCACTACCCCTTGCCATATTTGGAAAATGTGCTCAAATGAGTTGGTAGGGAGGCTTATAGCTTTTTTGGATGGATACTCAGGCTATAATCAAGTTTTGATTTCACTTGAGGAGACCAAGACAAAATAGCCTTCGTCTCACTGAGTTGGTAGGGAGGCTTATAGCTTTTTTGGATGGATACTCAGGCTATAATCAAGTTTTGATTTCACTTGAGGACCAAGACAAAATAGCCTTCGTCTCACTGAGTATGGTGTATAAGCTTACAGAGTTGTTCCATTCGGTTGTCTAACCAACGCACCAGCCACATTCCAAAGACATGAATACTACTTTTAAGGACTTCTTAAAAAAGTTTCTAGTAGCTTTCTTGGATGATTTGTGCATTAATTCATCTTGGCAAGAGCACCTAGTGTGCCTAAAAAGGGTGTTTAAAAGGTGTCGATTTTATTGCATATCCTTAAACCCTTACAAATGCCAGTTTTCGGTGAAACATGGAGTTATTCTTGGGCATATAGTGTCCAAAAATAGGATTTCCATTGATGAGAGAAAAATCAAGGTCATCTTGGAATTACCCCCATCAACAAACTACAAGGGAGTCCAAAGATTAATGGGCCATGTTGGCTACTACCGCCGGTTTATTCTTTTATATGTAGAAATAACTCATCCTTTGTACAAGCTATTGAGTGTATTTATATGGACCGAGGAGTGTCAACAAGCTTATGATGTGCTAAAGCAAGACTTGGCAAGTGCTCCAATCTTTCAAACACCTAACTGGGATCTCATCTTTCATGTAAACATTGATGCCTCTAATTTCACAATTGGATGTGTGCTAGCACAGCAAGGGGAAACACAAATCGGACTGTCCTATTAGTTTTGCAAGTCGGCAACTAGATGATGCTTGGTAATGTACACTCTCTTTTAGCAACTTTCTTGCTAAATCCTTCCTCAGTTCCTTTACTTTTGGAAAATCATTAGCTAAAAGGTTAATGATTTTCTCACTCCATTCTGGAATAGCCTCAACCTTGAATAGCATAGCATCCGATAACTCATCTCATCAATCTCGATTGGTGCTTCACCATTAAGTATGTAGGATAGATGATTAGCCACATGCCATGTTTCTTGCTAGGCCTCACAACCACTATGAAATCAAACTCAAGAAGAATCAACAACCACCTTGTGATCCTTCCCGTGTAGCGTGGTTTGTTTACCAGATACAAGGCTTGATGGTCAACATAGAAAACAAATTTGTTAGAGCAAGAAGGTAATGTTGAAATTTCTTTACAACATAAACCATTGCTAGCCCTTCACTCTTAGTGGTGGTGTAATAAATTGCTGAGCACCATAGCCCAGCCATGTATCTTCATCCGGCTCTCTAAGAAATGTCACGAGCTAATGCAATAAAGGACCAGTTTATCTTGGATGTGGCTTTGAACTTTCCTACCTTAGTGCTACAGCACCACAGCCCAGACCAGTAACTTCATTTGTCTCTCTAAGAAACGTCACTCATGTTTATCTATCAAGGATATGCCTTGGACCAGCGTTTCACTCTTAACTTGTTTACATAGTTATGCCGCAACAAAAAAGTGCCAATAGAGTACTCTGATAAAAATGTTGATCTTCAAAGGAGATATTTGCCTCGAGAGTCCATATATCACTTGGCAACAAATAATGATATAAAGTAAGCCTAGGAAGTCTAGAAAACTAAAAAATAGGAAGGTCAACAAGCTCAAGTAAAGCCTTCAATAGGATAAGGAGTGACAACAAACATCACTCAACCATAAAAAATGTAAGCCATCACCACTAAGATAACAAGCGACAATAATCATCCACAAAACACCATAAAGTTAAGCCATCATTGATTTTAGCATCCACCTTAGAAGCCAAAAATTGAATATGTTCATCACTACAATAGTAAGTAAGAACGATTGTGTGTAGCATCAAATGAGAGGTCAAGCTCAATTAAAGCCATCACCACTAAGCTAACAACAGAAAAAATAGTCATCCACTATAAAGTTAAGCCATCATTGATTTTAGCATCAACCTTAGAAGCCAAAAAATGAATATGTTCATCACTACAATAATAAGCAAGAACGATTATGTGTAGCATCAATAAGGAGGTCAAGGTCAATTCAAGCCATTACACTAAGATAACAAGCAAAAGTTATCATCCTCAAAACACAATAAAATTATTCCATGATTGATTTTAGCATCAACCTTAGAAGCCAAAAATTGAATATTTTCATCACTACAATAACAAGCAAGGATGATTTTGACAAAAACATAGAGAATTTTATCCATCATTATTATTATTGGAAGCCAAACTCAATACATGTTAATAAAAAATAAAAGCCCAAAAGTAATCGGGAGAGAATTTACTAAATATCTTCTTCAGCAACATCATCCATAAAAAGAGACCTCACATGACTTGTCTCCCACAAAGGCCGATCAAAATAGTCATCTCGTGCTACTATAAAGTTTTCCGCATCTACAACATAACATGGAAATAACTTTCAATTTAGAAATATCATCAGAAGTTAAGTCGAGAGGTGTTTGCGAATCACATATGACACATTTTAAAGTTAGTCACCAATCCATAGGAGCACTAAACTCCAAGACCATATCTACATCATCATCTACAACATGAGAAATAGATGGACCAACATCATGGGTATAGGATCTCACAAAAGGCATCAAAAGATCATCACATAGCTCCTTATCATTATCTATGACGAAGCATCTCCTTTTGGTATGTAGTGTTGCTCACATGAGAGGTCCTATGCTAGCCCCAAGCTCTAAATAGAGTAGTAGAACTAGGAGAAAGGAAGTTAATAAACATCAAGATAAATGAAGGACTCTTCTCCATAAGACCTCTCCATGATCTTGGCTTCCCTACAAGCTTTGATTGATAGAGGAAAGGAGATATTGAGTCAACATGTACGATTCCAATGATTGCTTCAACTCATGAGCAATGGCTCAACCTTAGGGATCATGCACATGTGGCATGCAACCAAGCTTGCACAAAGCCATTACATGAAATTCATTTTTCTACTCAAACCATAGACCATTTGTATTGATTATAAACAAGAATCTCAAAAGAATGTTAAAATGCAATTTTTAAAAATCTCACAATGTAATACAAAAAGATTAAAGTTTAATACTTCACTTTCACTTTGAAACCATGTTTCTCATTGATGGAAAAAGCATCCGGAGTTGTTGCAACCCATCTAAAGCATATCTCCAACTTCACACGTGTAGCATAGCACTCCACCATCGTGGATGCATAACACAAAACAAGTGTCCAACCATTGTCATCTATTGATGCAAAAACCACTCCCAAGGAGTAAAGATAGTGATCATCTGTTAAGGTATTCCATGGTGGGACAGCCTGGACACCTCCCACCAAAGATCCCATGGGAAAATCTATGACACACAAATCTGCACTCCATGCACAAGCCCTGTTGCTTCTTTGCCTACCATGACCTCCACTTCCCAACAAGAAGCTTCTCATCTCATTAAATGCTTTTGTAAAATTTCCTTACAGAATTTGTTTACCTCGACCTATATAATCATAACACCAAATCTTGACACTTTCCTTTGATCATTTACGTGCCATTGATGGAAAAGTAAGAAGAGGCAAGTGTACCATATGCATGTTTTCTTTCTCTTCTCAGTTTGTTCCATACCTACATATTCATATCAAAATATACAAAAAATAATAATGATTAAGTAAAATCAATCAAGGTCTGTTAAAAGTATATTTTTTATTTAAGAATGAAAGAATTTACCAAACAACCAATATACCTAGTGTGTCAAGGTTCTTGATTTTTGGCCTTCCTTTGTAGCCTTTGTAGCCTTGCACCTCCACATCAACCTTTTATTGGTCCGCTTCTTTTTTACTCTTCCTCCAATCTCTTTCTCTCATCCTCATTTTCATGTTTCCCATAGAACCAGAATCAGACTTACACTCTCCTTTAGAATGCTTCTCATATAAGCCCTTTTCTTCCTCAATGAATGTTTTCTTCTTCATGTCGAGCCACCATGGGCAATGCTTTCTTTCCCAATTGGAACACAAAAAAGATTGTGTGGAAGATGCATCCTCCCTAAACATTGAAGAAATATACACACAAAATGTTGGTGGAGTCAACATAGTCCAAGAGCCTTGCATATATGTGGAATACTAGCAATTTTTTTGGACTCTAACATAAAGAGAAGATACCTACAAAAAAGGTCATATGTTAAAACATCTAGAGTACTAAACGACAAATTGATCTAAAAATTTGAGAATGCACCCACTTGTAAACCACACATCTAGTTGCATTAGGAAGATCCAATTGCTTCAAAGGAGGGCTAGCAACTATCATATACCTAGAGAGATTCTCATATAGACCCTCTCTATATCGAAACACAATGTCATGAAAATACTCATCAAGAGTTGGATGCTCTGGAAGTGTTACCTTCTCTCCTCCCATGTTTTTCTCTACCACTTGAGACAACAACCTTGAAGCTTCTATTAGCATTTGGTTCATCCATATTTCCTTTACCAGAACGAATGAATCCATGGTCTAATGATTGCAATTCATAAGAGCTTTTCAAGTTATCATCTGATCCCAATAATGACAATATAGTCACCTTCTTTAAAGAAGAGCATATGGCCATGCAAACCTGATACAACTTATCCAAACTAATTCATGATGAGGAATCCTTAAATGGTAGCTTCCATAGAACATCAAACTAGTCTTTCCCATGAGAAAGATTTACAATAGACACAAAATAAGAAAATATAGCTAGTTAAGAAATTGTAGGCATGTACAAAGTGAGGATGCAAATAACTAACCTGATGCATCTTCCTACCTATAAGTCTTATTGATAGTCCTCTTAATTGACACAATCTTCTACATTCTTTCTTCCTTTGGAATGCTTTACAAAAATTTATTGCATTACATGTCAAAATCTCTTGTCTAACCTCCCTAAAAATAAATCTTGTTAATCAAGAATCAAAACAAAAAAGTAAAGTAATGAAGTTGAATGAAAGAGATACTCACAGATAACACCATGCGAGCCAATAATGTTTGAGTAAGGGGGGATACCAAACCCTTCTTTCTCTGCTTCCCTCCTTAATCCTAGCCTTTTCTATACTATGCTTCTCCTTAGTAAAACCCTCAACAAATAGTTGTGCATCACAAGCACACAATGTACTACCATGGTAAAGGTAATCCCACAAGTTGGGCACAATAATAGCATTCTCGCTAAGTCTGCAAACATTTGTTTTTCAAAAATAGAGTATGCAAAAAATAGTGCTACTTGCTAATAGATTTAAAAATGCAATTACAAGTTAAATCTCTACAAATCCGCAATGAATTTTAGCTCATCTTTGAGTTATGGGGAAATGAATTGGACATGCACATGAAGATGCTTCTACTTGTTTCCAGTCCACAACTCTTTGATACTCTCCATCCATGACACCGTTTTCCCTCCCAACAAAGAACATTTTGTTTGAAAGAATGACCATGTCTCATCCTCTTCTATCTTCTTCTCAAACTCTATTAACACAACAACCTAATGCCTATCCCATTTGGATTTTGTTTCATCATCCACATCCTTACTAGTACCATCTGGAAGGATGGTGGAGAGGATAAATTGCCCCTTAGTCTAAACATATCCCTCTCTATCATTCAAAGTTGTCAAATCTGTCCTTAACTGCCTACTAACACGAAGGCTCACTAGGAATCTACACAATGGTATTGTAGGAGTAACTTTGCCCCCTTATGTACTGCAAGATCCTCCACCCAATATATCTCCAAGGGCAGCCCATGTTTATGTTTTCCCACTATGGACAAGAAGCCAGGTACTCCACACTCCACCAAGAGCCTCCCACCATCTCTGACTGCCGTCACCATCTCCAAGACTACTATCACCGCCTCCTCCGACTGTCGCCACCGCCTCCAGCCGCCAGTATCATCAGTACCCTTCGACATCTCTGACTGCTAGTGCCCTCTGACATCTCCGACGTGCATGGCCAACTTTGACCGCCATGACCATCACCATCGTGTACGGCCAACTCCAATGGCACTCATGGAGGCAACACCCCTCTCCCTTTCCTGAGGGAGGGCGAGATCCTCTTGAGCACCATCTCTCTTTTCTCGACTTAAGATCTTCCCTCTACACTACATGATGAGGGTTGGGACTTTGAGGAGGAGGACACCCAAGGAGGAGATAAGGGGAACACTCTCTCGGCAGTGTCTCGACAGTGGAGGACACTCTCTCTTGTGTCACATTCACTCTAGCACATTCGGCGGAGAGCACATTCTTTGGTCTCCAGAAGGTTTGCTTAGAAAGATCATTGTATGAGGTATGCTCGAGAGCCTACCTGCCGGATGTTTTGCTTGGAGTCTAGCTTGCCACAGAGAACCACTTGTGTTTTTTTTTTCTGTGGCATTCACCGGGACAATGAATTGAGTAGCAGTGTGTGACTTGTGGACAGGAAGCCAAGTCCTCCACACTCCACCACCAAGAGCCTCCCACCAATATCTTCGACCACCATCACCGTCTCCGACTGCCCGTTCACTGCCTCTGATCGCCTGTCCTGCCTCTCCGACCATCGCGGCACCACCTTCGATTGCCGTCATTGTTGTTGGTGCCCTTCGACATCTCCGACCATCAGTGCCCTCCAACATCTTCAACATGCATGGCCAACTCTGACCGCCATCACCGCCTCTGACCTTCGACATCTCCGACGTGCATGGCCAACTCTGATGGCACTCATGGAGGCAACACCCCTCTCCCTTTCCCAAGGGAGAGTGAGATCCTCTTGAGCACCATCTCCCTTTTCCCAACTGAAGATCTTCCCTCTACACTACATGATGAGGGTTGGGACTTCAAGGAGGAGGACACCCAAGGAGGAGATAAGGGGAGCACTCTCTCGGTAGTGGATGACACTCTCTCTTGTGTCACATTCACTCTAGCACATTCGACAGAGAGTATATTCTTTGGTGTATGACATTCTCTATGTTGGAGCACAGTCTCTCTTGTATCATTCTTGTCTACAATTTAGTATACAGTGTTGCACTCTTGTGGTGTTTTGTTTATCTCTCTATGTGAGTGAGGTGAGTGAGTGGTCAGTGGGTGGTGGGTGTGGTGTGAGTGAGTGGTCTGTCACACAGTGGTGGGTGTGGTGTGAGTGAGAAGCCTGTAGGGATACTGTGGTGCTAGGTGGTGGTTGGAGAGCATGGTAGACAGTGTAGAGCATATGTCTTGCATGTCTAGTCAGTGAGGTCAACTCATCCTTGGTAGGTATACTTTCCTGAGAGGAAATATGCTCCCTTTTCGCCAAGCCTAGGGTTTGTGTCGGTAGTCCTGGAGTTTTCTAGCAAGGACCGACAGAGTCATCTGCACTCACCCACGTAAGCATTTGCCCTGACCCTTTCGCTAATGAAAGTAATGTAATTGGGGCCATTATTAGTGACATGTATCTGCTAACTACTCAATGGGTGCTTAACACAAAGTTTTATAGTCACGTTGATGCATGTTCCTATGGAGAAAAAGCTAAGGTACAAAGTAACGTAGAGAGAGAGAGAGAGAGAGAGAGAGAGAGAGAGAGAGAGAGAGAGAGAGAGAGAAGGTGTGAGATCTTCCCCCAACCATTTTTGTTTCTTGTTTCTCATTTTCGAGCTAGATTGCTAATTGCGTACGACAACATAAGGCTTCAAATAAAGACTTAGCAAGGGTGAAAATACCCCTTGTTGGCAAAAGGGCTTTGATAAGGCTCTGTTGGTAGTACTTAGAGAAAAAGATTACAAGGTCACATCATTTTATTCCACACAAATACAATCTTACTTCAAAAAATTAAAAAATGTTGCCACTAATCTACAAGGTTTTTAAGATCTCTGTTGTAATGTGTTGCCCAGAGATTGCTGCACTTTCTTTCTCTCGCTCTCGCTCTCAATCTCACTCTCTTCCTCTCTCACACTCTAGTTGAAAGCATGCTTTCGCTAGTGAAAGTAACTTGTAGGGCAAAACATGAGATTAGCTTTGTGTGGCTAAGATGATAAGATTAGGTAACTAATATGAGATAAGTTAAAAATATTGTTAGTGCTCATTTTCAAGGTTGCAGAGCCGTTCTAGAGATTTGAACCTGCTTTAGAAGTATGATAAAATTTATGTAAGCATACACACATACACACCAAAAATTAAATGGGTTTTTCCATATTCTAATAATTTTAAAAATCTTGAGGCCCTCCTTGCAAAAATGATCATAATTTTACTCTATCTCCCTTCCCCTTTCCCTGGCCAAAAGGGGTCTAAGGGACAACATATCTCCCCTTGTCTCTCTATCTTTTTTACGAATAGAAAAAGTTTATGCAAGCTCTCCCTCTCACTCTATATCTCTCTTAAAATAGAAATCATCAACTAATAACTAGAACTATTGGTCTGACATACCTATAATCTAAGATGGAGAGTGATGTGAGAGTTGAACAAGTAGGGCAAGCAATGGCCCCTTTCGTTTGGCAAAAGGGTTGGTAAGGACCTTAAACTTGCAAGTTGTAGCTTCTAACATTTTAGCTCCTTTTTCATGTGCTTTTAACCTAGAAAAACAAAAGATGAAGCAGTGGAGTAAGTGTTCCCAATGCTCCTTATGCGTGTCTAGCCATAGGTTTTAGATGCAAAAAAATTAAAACACTTATTTTTTAAACTAGCCATAGGTTTTAGAAACAAAAGTAAAATACCATACAATTGTGAAATATGAAGGATGTAACTTGGAGATAGATGCCATTAAAATTAATTTTTCGAAATTTTTGGGTTTATACAAAGCCCAAGACAAAGACCAAGATAACACCTAGGCCTTCGATGATTAAGTCTAGAATAGACTCTAATTCTTAGGCTTGGCATAAGCCTCATACACTTTTACTCCCCATTTAGTTGGGAAATTTAATAAGGTGGGGTGTTATCATATTAAAAGGTGGGGTGTTAAAAGTAATCATATTAAAAGGTGGGGTGTTAAAATTAATCATATTAAAAGGTGGCAGCGTTGGGTTTTACAAGTCATAATGTAGAATTAAATTTAGAGATTTCAAACTAGCCAAGTCACAATTACAAGAATGTGGTGGTTACGATGGAGTGAATAAGTATAATTCTAAAACATTAAAAAATGTATAATATCAAAATCAATGATATATAAAAGATTGGAGTGAATGAGACCATACTCTAATACTCTTCTTGCAATGGTGGGAAGCCCTTGCATCATAGAAAGAGTGTAGAAACTAACCAAGGTCATGGGCCTTTGCTCAACCACACTTGGGAGCATAAAATAGCTCAACCGAGAAGCTAATCTTTCATAACCTAGCTCACAATTGCATAGGCAAGGTGTGTCACTCACCTCGTGGGGATGCTTGTGCTCAGATTCTCATAGGAGACGATGTTGCCGCGTAGCCACACTCCAAAGCTCCACTCCAACACCACTGCCGCACTCCAATGGAAGCTCGACCCTCCTCTCACTTAATCTCCCTCTCTCACATGCACTCACACATACACAATGGAGCATATAGTAGCTCTAATTGAATTAGGCAAGCAAGAAAAAAACACAAGAGATAAAGAGAGTACAGAAGAAGAGCACTCTATTAGTTACGTAAGAGAATGAATGGTGATAATACAAAATGACCCTTATCTTGGCCTCCAACCTTCACACCTTGGCGTCCATACTTAAAATATAGTTCAATGGCTATCCAGGGCCACCTAGGCTTATGCAAACACTTAATATAAGAATGAAATCTCCATAATTAATCATGTGGCATGCCTTTCATAGACAAGTGGTGATCGCACATGTAAAATATACAATGTTAGCATTTTTAATGTCAACAGCCAAATGAAGTGACGGTTGCCAATGGATGGCGTCAATGCTTGTCCAATGAGGGTTAACATGCCCCCCCTTCCTGATGCAAATTTTGTTCTCGGAATATCTTGATGAAGATTTGTCGAGGCTGTTTCTAGATGTATGAAATGTCAGAGGTCTTGGAAGGTCTACAAGGCAACCTGGTACCACGAGTAAGGTGCTCTTGTGGAAAACAATTGAATTTAAGCACCAATCAAGCAATAAGGAAAGATTTCTGCAAATGGTCAAATTTTATAGTTAAGACAAGGGTAATATTAAGGTTGGTCCAAATTTAATCTGAACTAAGATGGAGTAAAAAGCATGCCTCAAGTTATGACCTTAATCTCAACACACTATCACTTTGATGAAACCATCTCTAGCTATTGTCTAACCTCATAAGATGGAGTAAAAAGCATGCCTCAGGTTATGACCTTAATCTCAACACACTATCACTTTGATGAAACCATCTCTAGCTATTGTCTAACCTCATAAATGGAACTACTAAGTGATTATTATAAGCATTCGTTTTGATTCTAAAAATATGAAAGTAGGGCACCACCCTGCAGAGACCCAAGCAATGGTGGTCCAGAGACCTCGTACAAGAGTATCTAAGAACCGCTAAGTACCTCATACAAGAGTATCTAAGAACCGCTAAGTACCTTCATAGCGATGGTTTTTTTTATAGGTTTTTAGCCAGAAGGTGCCATCCTATGGAGATCAAGGCTATAGTCCCAAGGCTCCATCACTAAGAGCCAAAAGTCCTACCTAGATCACACATGGCAATGGTTATCTTCTTGTGGGATTTTTTTATATTTTTGCTTTGTTTTATTTTATTTCTTTTAATAAACTAGTTTCACATTTCACCTAGAAGGCTCAATTCTAACTAAAGAGAACACATTAAGGAAAGTGAAGTACTTGGCATAATCTAAGGTCGATCACACATGGCAATGGTTATCTTCTTGTGGGATTTTTTTATATTTTTGCTTTGTTTTATTTTGTTTTTTTTAATAAACTAGTTTCACATTTCACCTAGAAGGCTCAATTCTAACTAAAGAGAACACATTAAGGAAAGTGGAGTACTTGGCATAATCTAAGGTCGATCTCAGAGAGGATGGAACTAGGACCAAAGCCTAAATGGTTATCCAAGTAATAACTAGAAAATTGATAAAGTAGTTACATAATGATGCAAGAAGCAAGCACTCAAACAAACACTAAATGGAGAATCATCAAAAAGATTGAAACAATAGCAAAAGGTGAGGATTCGTTAGAATACACTTGGGCAATGAGAAAAATCCTATCCATATGGAGGTCGCACGTCCATCGCATGTTGTAAATCTGGTAATGCTAACATGGCTACTTAAGTGGTGAGGTGTGGTGGATAAAAAGGAATGAGATAAGATGGGTGTCTACTCATATGGTGACTCCTTTTTCCATGTAGGCTAAAACATAGGTATGGGCATGGAGTTTTGTCAGATTGCTTGCTTAGAGGAGTGAGGTGCTTGTGGTCTCCTCTACTTTGCTTGATGAAGACCTCGTGTGGTCAACTTTAAGCTTCTTCGTGCAACTTTGTCCTTGTTGTCTTATCTTTCTCTTATTTTGGCTGCCTCTTGGATCTTGGTCTTTGCTCCTTGGCTTGACTTCTGGCTCTTTGACAGCTTTGTTGATTTGGACTCGAAACTTTTTTACTTATGCTGCTTGATGCTTGGTGATTGAGTTTTACTTCGTGAAGTGCCTTTGATGTATTACGTGTGGATTTCGTGGTTTACAATGTGGTCATCTCATACACGTGCTTTTAGTATGCTTAGGATAGTGATTTGTGCATCTATGCTTTGCTTTGTGAGATGCTTTGGATGTGTATGCACATGTGTTATCCTTTTGTACTTGCTCGAGAATGTAACTATTTTCCAATGAGTTTTCTCATGCACTTAGTGCTTCTTGCCATGATGATAAGGTCTTACTAACAAGATTTTGTTTTGATTTTTTAGCAGTGTCTAACCTCTTGCAGTGAAATATGCTCTAGTGAAAACAATGTAAAGAAATGAGCTAAAAATAACTAAAAATAGCTAAAAGTGTCTAAATGTGATTTTTTTTTGCCTAAATTCACTAATACATATAGGTAGAGTGGATTTGAGGATGAGAGAAGCCTTCTCCAACTTGAATACAACCCCAATGGTCCAATTTTGAAGTCCCCTTAGCTCAATTTATGTTAATCATTCCTTAATGATCATGATTAAGAGCTATAAATAGAGATTAGTAAGCTACAAAGTTGGAGGGCTTAATTGAGCAAATAAAAATTTATGTTGATTGGGCTTTTTGCACGAGGTGATTATCCTTTATGAGATTAACTTCCCCCATCCCAAAAATTTAGCTCAAATGCCCAATAAAAATGTGCACATGGTGTTCTTTACTAGATTGTTTTTTTGGTTCTCTTGGCTTGCGCATTGAACCAAATGCTTCAAGGTTGGTTTTATGGATAGCTTATAGAATGACTAAAACGCTCCTAAGAGGGTTTGAGCTAATTATGAGAAAGAAGGAAAAATGGACTAAAAGACCAATTGGCTACAACTAGATCTCACTCAAGTGGTGACAAATTGGACCAAATCCTATGGTGGAGGGGAGCACCTAGATGAGGGGAAGATGCTCTTGAAGTTTGAAGAGCAATAGTAGAGTGAGTAGTGAGAGCAATGAGCTTTGCAAGCTCAACCCACAGCTAGAAGATAAGGATAAGGTTACGATAATGTGAGCTAGTTATGGTGGGATAACATCATTAATAGAGATAAGGATAATTTAGAAGATAAGGATAAGGTTATGATAATGTGAGCTAATTATCATTATCAACTAGAAAAGGATAATTTAGAGGATAAGTATAAAGTTACGATAAGCTACATCTCTCTACCAAGTCTTAAGCTCCATGGCACCATATTTCTCAATAAAGGAAAGGCAGTCAGCCCCCTCAATGCATTGGCCGAGAAAAAAATCGAGGTGAACCAACTTGCAACCATGAGCTGAGATACCAATGCCTTGCATGCAGCATAACTCAAAAGGAAAGATGCCATACTCAAACAAGAACTTGAGAAAGAGAAAGCTCAAGAGCCAAATTCTCAAATCTCCATCAATGATGGATATAAAGGGAAAGCTATAGTAAAAGAACCTTCACCACCAACGCCCAAAAAATTATGGATCCCAAAGAGAAACCTATCACACAAGACATGGTGATTGATGGTGAAGCCTCTACATCACTAAAGTTTACAAAACCATTGTTGGCTATCCAAGCCCCAATCCCACTGGTTTTCCTCAAGCG